>NC_138383.1:23389689-23411905 GCF_054177405.1 Leptonychotes weddellii
GGGTGATAGACACTGGGGAGGGTATGTGCTCTGGTAAGCGCTGTGAATTGGGCAAGACTGTTGAATCTCAGATCTGTACCTCTGAAACAAATAATGCAATATATGTTAAGAAAAAACAAAAAAGAAGAAGAAGAAGGTAGCCAGAGGGGAAGAATGAAGCGGGGGAAGAATGAAGCGGGGGAAATTGGAGGGGTAGACGCACCATGAGAGACGATGGACTCTGAAAAACAAACTGAGGGTTCTGGGGTGGGGTGGGAGGATGGGTTAGCCTGATGGTGGATATTGAGGAGGGCACATTCTGCATGGAGCACTGGGTGTTAAGCAGAAACAATGAATCATGGAACACTTCATCTAAAACTAATGATGTAATGTATGGGGATTTACATAAGAATAAAAAAAATGTAAAAAAAAAAACACCAAAAAACCAAGATGTGCTCAGTATTGTTTTACACAGAGCCATTTTTGTATCTTCTTTTGTATGTCTATGCGATGTGTGTTCTTTTGCCCTTTTCTCTTTAGGGTTTTTAGTCTCTTAGATGTTTTTTTCCAAGTTCTGTGTATTTAGGAATTTACCCTTTGTAAAATATGGCAAATTTTGCTTTTGCTTATAAAGTTGTCATGAAATTAAAATTTTTTTTTTTTGAAATTAAAAATTTTTTAACTGCAGTAAAATATATCAGTATTTTTTTAAACTTGATTTTGACTCAGAAAACTTTTCCTTATGACCACTCTATAGGAAAGTTCACCCCTATTTTGTTATTTGTGCATTTTTTAATATTTAGACCTCTGATCCATTTGGAGTTTATTCTTACCCATGGTGTGAAGAAATGACCTAATATCTTTTCCTAAGTGGCTATCTAATGGTGCCAACACCTGTTATTAAAATGTCCCTTTTGTTTTAGTGATTTGAAATACCACTTTAATAAAGCATTAGGTTTCTGTATGTAGCTGTGTCCATATCTGGACTTTATAGTATTTTATTGGTCTATTCATGTGCCAATATCTTGCTTTTCAAATTATAAAGCCTCCCTAATATATTCTGATATTTGGTAGGGCTATACTCCACTCAAAGATCTTCCCCCCCCAATGATTTGATATTCTTACACGTTTATTTTTCCAAATGAATTCCAGTATTAACTAGTATAGCTCTATACCAAAAACTGTTGGTATTATTAGGATCTCATTAAATTTATTAACTCAGGAAGAAAGTGACATCATGAGGTTGAGAGTTCTTAACCAAAAACAAGGGATGTTTTTCCAATTGTTTAGTTATACCTTGTGTCTTTAAGAAACGTTTTATGTAGATTTTTGTTAAAACCAAATTCTTAGAAATTTAAATATCTTACTTTTTGTTGCTTTGTAAATGCAATTTTCCTTCTTGTTATATTGTATAATTGGTTACTGAATACATGAAGATTTATTTTATATCCTTCAGTCTTGCTAAATTACTTTGAAATAGTTTTGTCATTGATTTTCTGGGGCTTTCCAGATGAACTATCATGTCATCTGCAAACAAACTTTTTTTCTTTTCCCATTACTATGCTTACAATTGTTTTCTCTTTCCTATCTGTACTTTTTCATATTTGCAGTACAATGTTATATACCAGAAACAATGCACAGCTTTATGATTTTAGTGTCTATCTTAAGATGCTGGCCTTAGGATTTAGGCGTATGTATGCATGTATGCTTCTCTGTATTTACGAAAATCATGTTAAGGATCTATCAATTCCTGTTTTCTTAAAACTTTAAAGTTAGGAATAGGTGCTGAATTTTGCCACAGACTTTTTCAGCATCTATAAAGAGAATATGATTTTTCTCCTTAGACCCATTAATATGGTGAACTGTATCAAAAGAGTTCCAAATACTGAATCATCTTTGTATTCCTACTATAAACCTCACTTCATCATGATGTATTTTCTTAATGCAGTGTTAAAGTTTGCACAGTATTTAAGATTTTGCATTGATATTCATAAATATCTGTAATTTTCATTTTTTGCACCACCTTTAACAGGTTTAGAAACTGGTATTACTCTTGCTTTGTAAAATTAGAAAGTTTGTAAAAAAAAATGGGAAAGTTCTTCTGCATTTTCTATGTTCTGAAGTAATTTATGTAGCTTTGGGAATGTATGGGCTCTAAAGGTTTTGCAGATTTCCCTTGTGAAATCACATAGGTTTGGTGTTTTGTGGGATAGCTCCTTGATAAATTTGTGTCTTCCATTAAGTTAAAAAATTTTAAAAATTTTTATTTATTTTTAAATTTGAGAGGGAGAGCAGAGGGTGGGAGGTGGGGCAGAGGGAGAGACAGAATCTTAGGCAGGATCCATGCCAGCACGGAGCCTGACATGGGGCTTGATCTCTTGACCCTGAGATCATGATATGAGCGGAAAATTAAAAGTCAGACACTTAACTGACTGAGCCATCTAGGTACCCACTCCCCCCCTTTTTTTAAGCTGGGTGTGGAGCCCAAAGTGGGACCTGAACTCACAACTCTGAGATCAAGACCTGAGCCGAGATCAAGACTTGGGACACTTAACTGGCTGAGCCACCCTAGCACCCATTTTTTAAAAATCTCTAATGAGGTTTTCTTAAACTGTATTTTCCTAAGAATCCACTTCATCTAGGTTTTCAAATTTATTTGCATAGAAGTGTGTAAAATGGTTGCATAAGATTTTCTCAATTTCTTCTGTATCAAGTTCTTTTCCCCTTGTCATCTATTTTGTGTATTTTGTGCTTTTTCTTTTCCTCCTTGATTAAACTAGCCAGTGGCTTATCTATTTTGTGAATTTCCCCTAAAGGTCCAGGATTGAATCATCAATTTGGTGTATAGTTTTTCTGTTAACTCATTAATTTCTACTTTTATCTTTAATTTTTTGTGGGTGTTTTTTTCCCCCCCCTTTGGCTTACTTTGTTCTTCTTTTTTCATTTCTGATTTGGGAATTATTTTCATTCTTTTTTTTTTTTAACTGTGATAAAGTAACCAGATTAGGTCCAAGATGGAGTTGCTCAGGCTAAGCCACCTCAGCAAACCAAGATTTAGGATCGAAGTTTCTATATTCCCCTCTTCCTGAAAAGGCAGGCCTAGGTAAATCATCAGTGAGTGCCCGCACAGCATACATTGCCTGACCCAGATCTAAGACTTCCCTTTGCTCCAGTAACAAAAGCAACCCAGCTTTAACCAACCAGCAAATGCCCAGTGTAACTTCCTTGTTCCCACCCACTTTGGTCTATAAAAATCTCTTGCTTTGTAAAGCAATTCGGACGGAGCGCCTTTCTATCTGCTAGATTGGATGCTGCAGAATTTACCAATGACTGAATAAAGTCAGTAAGATTTTAAAAATTTACTTGAATTTTACTCTTTAACAAATAAATATTTAGGACTATGAATTTTCCTCTGCTCACTGCCTTCAAAGTATTCCACAGATTCTTATATGTAGTATTTTCATTATCATAATTTTTTAGGAACTCTGTAATTTGTTTACATTCCCCCTTTACCCAAGAGTTTTTTTAATTGAGGCATAATTTTGAATGTTTATCAAGATGCAGAAATTATCTGTCATTCCAGAAAGCACCCTCATGTCCTTTCCCATTCAATCCTCCTCCTCCCCCAGAAGTTCTAGTACTAGGGGTTAATTTTGCATGTATTTTCCATGTATTTATTTAAATGGAATAAAACGCTATGGACATTTTGACATCTAATTTAGCTCACTCAGCATAGTATTTTTGAGATTTATCCATACTACTATATGTATGAATGGTTCATTGCTTTTTACTGCTAATATTGTTTTTTTTTTTTTAAAGATTTTATTTGTCAGAGAGAGAGCACATGTGTGCACACACAAGCAGGGGGAGTGGCAGGCAGAGGGAGAAGCAGGCTCCCTGCTGAGCAAGGAGCCCGATGCAGGACTCGACCCCAGGACCCTGAGATCATGACCTGAGCCAAAGGCAGACGCTTAACTGACTGAGCCACCCGGGTGCCCGCTAATATTGCACTTCAACAATATATGTTTATCCATTCTCCATCCAGATTTGACTACTTTGAAGAAAGTCGTTATGAACATTCTTGTACAAGGCTAACATATAATAAGAGGCTTCTAAATTTCAAGGTGGAAATGCCCTTTCGCTTTTTGTTTTCTTGCATGGGACCTGATGTTTTCTTTCTTAAAGATTTTATTTATTTATTTGAGACAGAGAGAATGAGAGACAGAGAGCATGAGAGGGAGGAGGGTCAGAGGGAGAAGCAGACTCCCTGCCGAGCAGGGAGCCCGATGCGGGACTCGATCCCGGGACTCCAGGATCATGACCTGAGCCGAAGGCAGTCGCTTAACCAACTGAGCCACCCAGGCGCCCCTGGAGAATTTTTCTGTATCTTAAAAGTCCTACAGCTTTACTGGAATGTATCCTGCAGTTTACCTTCTGGTATGAACTTCTGATGTGGACATTTAGATTTTTATTTCCAGGAAGTTGTCTTGGATATCATGGCTTTATCCTTTTTCCTTCTTGAGAGGCACCAACTACATATTAGACTTTTTGGACCCATCTTCCATTTAAAGTGTCAATTAAAAAAGAATCTCATTTTCATTCTCTTGACTGTTTTCCTGCTTCTCTTGAATTCTTTTATTATATTTGCATTTGAATTGACTGTTCGGTGGGAACCTTGTAACTTACTCTTCATTTCTGGTATGTTTTTCTTCTCTTTTCTGAGTTTAATCTACTCTGATTTTATTCCATTCTTAGTTTTATATTTCTGATTCAAGGCTTTTTCTTCATATCCCCAAACACTAGTTTGAGGACGTTTTATTTCATTTTGAGTGTTGTGTCAATTTTCTTCTACCTTATGTTTTTGGGGTGGGGGAAGGGAAGATTTTCACCAGTTGAATGTTCTGATTCACATTTTTTCCTACAGTAGTTCTGTCTACATGTAGTCCATTCTTTCCTATTTCTATTCATTTCCTGGTCAAGAGTTCCTGGTTCAAGAACACTCCTAAGTTTACTTTCTCTTTCTTTTTTGGAAGAGTATTAATTTCTCCTCCTCCTTCTTTCTCCTCACTGCCATGTCTCCACCCCTTCCCTATGAAGCACTGCTTCTAACTTAAATTACCAATTCTGGCACCACTTACTTTCAAGCTCTTCTCTGTGGCCAAAGCTGCAAACTACCAAGTTTCAAACCTATGTTCAGTACTTTGGAACTTAGTGGTGATTCTCTTTCTGGAAGGGATATTCTGTGCTTCATCTAAGTCTCCCATGGCCCTAAACTCTTATCAGTGAACCTGTTAAGCCTTCTCTCTCTCTTCACATCCACAGGATTGGGCAGAAGGAGCTGTTCGAATCGGATTTATTTCTCTACTTAGAGGTAATTTGAAGGTTGTGGTAATGTTCCTAATAATGCTGAAGGCATGGGTGATGTGTGATGGATATGTGCTTTCTGTTGGCTTTATAGGTTTAGAGAAAGGTAGGTGGGGAAATTGGATCAGGCTGCTGACACTGTTCTCCAAACCTGGAAGTCTACACATACATAACTAAAGTACTACTATCTTAGAAATACTGGTTTTGTCATTTTTCAAAACACTTTACCTACCATTATTAGATTCACTTTTTGTATCATTTAACAGTTTTCCAGAGTAATTCTTCTTCATTTTCATCTAATTTGGTTCAGAAACACATTCTGCCCTGAGAGTTTATTCATAAATTTCATAATAATGTCTTACTGGACTATTTTTGCTAGTGATCTGTGAAAGGTCTCTTATGATAATACAACTAATATTTACAGGATGCTCAGTATGTGCTAGGCACATTCTAAGCACTTAATGTGTAGTAATGCAGTTAAATCCTCACGACTATTATTACTTCCATTTTACAGATGAGGAAGCAGAGGCTCAAATAGGCTAAGCAACTTGCCCGAGGTCATACAGCTAAAATGAACACTAGCAATAAGAATCAAGAAAATAATCTTAGACCTACGTTAAATTTTAACCTCTTTTTTCCCCTTTCTTAATTATTGTTCTGTCAGTTAACTTCTGTAAGCAGAGATAGGAAGGGTCAAATAAAACTATTTCAAATAATGTGCTTTTTGAACACTTCGCTCTTCAATCACAAAACTGAAAAATCAGAGGTGCCTGGGTGGCTCAGTCAGTTAAGTGTCTGCCTTCAGCTCAGGTCATGATCCCAGGGTCCTGGGATCGAGTCCCACGTCAGGCTCCCTGCTCAGCAGGGAGCCTGCTTCTCCCTCTCCCGGCCGCTCCCCTTGTTTGTGCTCTCTCTGTCAAATAAATAAAATCGTTAAAAAAAAAAAAAAACAACTGAAAAATCATGTTAGGTGACTATTTAAAATCTTGAGGAGTAGAAACCTCACCTAATATTTGGACATATTTCGTATGGACATATATAGACCACAGAGGAAGTCAAAATATCTATCTACACTCAGTGTAGGATTCACACACTGAGTGATGTATGCCTAATATTTAGAATTATGGAGATAGACTCTAGATGAAAAAGCCAAAAGAATTATAAGCACTTGTTTCAGGAGAGCTGTATGGGGAAGAGAAAGAGACTGCTGTAAAGGATCCTGTTTGGGGGGCACTTTTACCATTGTTTAACATTGTACTATCAAGTACATGTATTATTCTTACAAAAATAAGGTCAATTTCTACAAAGCATAAATTACCTTCTTAAAATTCATTAAGCTGATAAAAATGGAGGGATTGATGATATTTGGCATGGCAAATATATGTGTGAAACAGCCCTGATATATCCTTGATAGGAAGGAAAACTTAGGCCATCTTTTTGGAATGCAATTTGACATTATTTGTGAAATCTTAAAAAAAAAAAAAAAGTATGCCTTTTGATAATGTAGTTCCACTTTTTGGAATCTGTCCTTCAGAAATACTCATAGGACACAAAAATCTATATGGAAAAATGTTTCTTAAAGCAATAATGTAATAGTGAGAACCTGGAGGCAATCTAACCACCAGTAGGGGAATGATTAGTAATAGGTAAGATACTGAGTGAAAAAAATAAATTCTAAAATAGGAATGGCATGGCTCACTTTTTATTTAAAAAAAAAAAAGTATGCTGGTATATGCACAGATTCATATATCTATGTTCGTATATGCATTTAGGAAGATCCTAGAAGAAATAACTTAACTATTAACGGGTTGACAATGGAATGGGAGATGATTTTAACTTTCTATGGTTTTCATTTTCCTTTTTTAAACAGCAAATGTGTAATACTTCTGTAGTGAAAAAATAAAACAAAAAGGTTTTTATAGTGACAAAATGTAAGGAAGAGTCACAGATCACAGTAAAATTTCATTTCCCTACTGTAATTACCAGCCTGATGAACCTTCCACCCTTTAAAATCTATAAAGGATTTGAAAGGTAAAACTTTTCTAGGAAAAATTTGAGATTCTAAATGCAAGCACAAATAAATATACAACAAAGTAGTAACAGTATAATGTCAATATGAATAAACTCATCATAAGTTAATCAACTCTCCATTATCCAAACCAATAGGGTGCAGTGGCCCACATAATTTTCCAGGTTTTATAGTCATGAAGTTTCTTAAATCCTTGAATTTGAAGGTTGTATGGGTGAACTCACAAAGTTAAAACTAAAGGAATTAAGAGATCTATGACGACTGAACTCAGTAGAAGCTAGAGAGCTATTTAAGCTCTTGCTGGTTTTCGTCATTCTGCCATCAGGACGAAAAGCAGTCTGGCATTGTGAATTCACTGGCCTTAACAGAAATGCCTTCATTCTTTCTCAGCTTATTATTAGAGGAAGATAAAATGGTGAGGATTTGGGATTACTGGGTTTTTGTTTTGCACAAGATCATGTGAAAGAATAAATTCATGTCAATGATACAATCAAGAGGAAACTGAAAACAATAATATACTAAGTAACCCCCTTAAAGAAACTGAAAAGTACCCAGGGAATGACAGGAGAGTACAATATTCTACATAACAGTATTCTACAGCTTAAAGCAACTGTGAGCAAAAGGAAGCTTTTCTTGGATATATAAGAAATACACATTTCTATCTGTTTGGGTTCAAGTTCTGGTTCTATCACTTATGACTTTGGATGTAACAAATACTTGGGTCTCAGTTTCCCTCTCTTCTAAATAAGGAAACATCACGTACCACATAGGAAGGATGTATGATAAAATAATTCACATGAACGGGCTTTCAGTTCTTCAGAAGAAAGCTATGAATCCTTAAGTATGAACCTGGAAAGCTAATTAAAAAAAAGATGACCGCCATCAAAATTAAGTCTGAAAGGCAGTAGCTGAGAGGGACTTTAAGATCATTACCAGCTATCTACTCTACCACAAATAACAGAATTCATACTAAAGCTGGGACTGTAGTGCAAATGTAGTTTGAGCAATCAAATAAGCTCATTTATTAATATGTTAATACAACAAAAAATAAGTGAAACAGATTTGGTATAACCTAAAAACACTGACCTAAGATGATGATATTATCTTGGTGTTTCTTTTGAAAATATATTTGGAGCTGGTTGTGCAAAAGATACATCATCACTGAACAATAATAACCATGGGGTATTAATAATGAAACAATTAAAAATAGGATTAAACACATATGTGTACATAGGGGGTTATTTCTCTCTTGTGTAAAATAATCTTCAACCAGCTAACTGAAGTTTTGAGATCTAAAAGGAAAGCAAAAGGTGATATCATCCAATATTTATTGAGCAATATAGACAAATTATGCTAAGCAACAGAAATACAAAAAAGTGTTAGATTTACTATGCATGTCCTCCACATACACTACAAACTATGGCCAAATAGTTGGGGGAACAAATTACTAAATTAATTGAGTTATTATATGTGACCTATTCCATCAAAATAGTAGTAGTAACAGGCAATAGTGAAGAAGAAAAAAGAAAAAGGGTTTTTGAAAAGATTTTTTTTAAAGATTTTATTTACTTATTAGAGAGTGAGCGAGAGAGAAACAGCATGAGAGAGGAGAGGGTCAGAGGGAGAAGCAGGCTCCCTGCTGAGCCGGGAGCCCGATGTGGGACTCGATCCCAGGACCCTGGGATCATGACCTGAGCCGAACGCAGTCGCTTAACCAACTGAGCCACCCAGGCGCCCCTGAAAAGATATCTTAATACTTTATAGCAGCTCACAATTTCTTGTATGCTGGTCATCACATCTGATTGGTTTACAGAAACCCTGGGAGTGAGGTAGGAACCCTGAAGCTCGACCCACAGTTAGGGGAGAAAGATGACGCCTGAAGAGGTTAAGCAACTTACTTAAGATCACAGGTCAGGAGCTGGAGAGTGAGAGCCTGGCCAGTTTGCCAACTTTGTCCAGAGCTTATTTCCACTACGTTAAATTTTAAGTTATCAATACTAACGTGAGAACTAAAAGGGAGTTTAGAAATATTCAAATGCAGTACTTCCCTGATCAATCTGATAAAAACTTTTTCGGGTGTGCATTAAAAACAGAGTCTTAGGCCCCACTGCAGACCTTTTGAATGATAATCACTGGGAGAGAGGTTTTATATGGTTACAAGAGCCCCAAGAGGTGGTTTTAATGATTAGGTAAGTTTGGAAAAATGCTCTTCTACATCTGCATGTCCAACATGGCAGATCTGTGGCTATTTAAATTTACACTGATTAAATCAAACGAAAAAATCGGATCTTTCCATTGCACTAGCTACCTTTTAAGTGCCCAACAGCCAGGTGTAGCTAGCGGCTGCCATATTGGATGACACACATATAAGACATTCCTATCACTGCACAAAGTTCTGTTGGTCAATGCTGATTCTAGACCAGCCCTTCCACTATGAGGATGAGAAAATTGAGGCCCAGAATTTCATCTGACAAGTGCTATGAAGCTAGTCAGTGGCAGAATTGAAACACGAACCTAGTCTGCCCGTACCTCTCTTACTATATCATTTCATCCCACCTCAAATCAGGCTTTTTCATATAGGAATTATTTCCTTTCCACCTTTTCTTGGGGGTTCCAGCAAAAAAAGAAGAAAAAGTCTAAATCTGTGTGTGTGTGTGTAAATCTTAAAAAAAAAAAAAGTCATTAAAAATCATGATTAAATCTAAACCAATCTGTAATTTTTATAAAAAACTAAAGGTAGTGTTGGACAGTTACTTATAGTCCGGTGTTAGGAGACATATCTTTTCTTGTTTAACTATTTTAACTCCTCCTCTTCTACTGACCTGATGTTTTCATCTTTCTCTTGGATTTGAAACCCTGAAACTGTTACATTTTAACTTGCTTACCTTAATATTTAAATGTGAAAAGATTATATCTTTTTCAGCAAACATTTTAAAAATGAAAACAGAAATAAGGAGCAATCAAAAAATAGTGACTTGTCTAATTTTAGAATATGGTCACTCAAACCACTGAGCACTCTTGGCTTTCAGTAATCTAGTGGTTCTTATTTATGACATTAATATGCTGTTTTCACTTGTAACCTACAGCTCTACCTTTTTTTGACTACTGTTATATTTTCAAACAATTTGAGGGCCTAAAAGCATCTGAATATGTAGCAAGGTTTAGACTCTAATCAGGTCACCATATAACCAGTCACAAAAAAATACAACAGTGTCTTCTTTAAAAATAAAACCAGTTGTTCCTGTCTAGTATGTTCAGAATGCAAATGTCTCCAAAGTCAATCAGCTTAAGTCATGACAGTTCATGTTTAAAGTCAGCTGGAAAATAACCTGGAACTCCACAGTAATTAGAACTTTAAAGACAGAATTACACAGCTCTATCAGTTTTTTTAAGTACGTAGTATTCATTTCCATGTTAAATTCTAGTGAAACTGATGTCAAACTATAAAATTAAAAATTGGATTGTTGAAAAACATGGCCCAACATAAAATACTCATGGACAAATACTTATTCAAGACACTTTTGCCATAATTTGCAAGGTACCCAGAAGCCTTCAGAGGGGGTTCTATATAAATAGAAGCTACTTGTTATTCAGAGAAAGAGATGGTGCCAAAAAAAAAAAAAAAAAAAAAAGACAGCTATTTTCTTTCTAAACACTCATTGGTGTTGAGGTAAACAAAAAGAATACAGTCTAAGTAAGCATGGTAGAGCAGAGCAGGAGTCTCTAAGTCATGACATGGGGAGAGAGAAAAATGTCTGTGTTTCAGTATTTTAAACTGGGGACTGGTAGTTTAAGAGGAAATTTATTCTCTGGCTTTTAGACCAGGTTCATTACTTCTACATCTTATCTGTTATGTCTTGACTCCACTTCACTATATTAGGAAGAGGAAAAACAAGTGCCCTGAAGATTCTTACGCCAACAAAACTACTTTTGGAGGCAGCACAGCTCAGCAAATGAAGAACATTAGAAAAATGTTAACTGACAACAGCAGAAAGGGAACTACCTCAACGACCGAGTGATAAATGGCACATACTAATGTAAAGAATATGAAAACTACTGCAAACTGTAAACAAATATAAAAGTGTTCCAAAAATTTCAAATCTCATAATAAGAGAACTGCAAAAGTAAGTAATAATAAAGAAAGAAATGAAAATATTGTGAAGGAGGGGCTTTGAGAAGAAGCCCAGCTTGAAAGGAAGACACAGGTCAAAAGGAAGGGGCGGGGGGGGGGGGGGGACAGTTCTGACCACGTCTGTACCAGGAGATGCTTCTAACAGCTTCAGTACTATCCCCAGAAGACAATTTAGGCAGCTTTAGGGAAAGTGATTTAGGCAACAAGCAAATGTGCTTTGAGGGAGGAGAAATACAGAGGTGTTGCTGAATTTTCTACCTACGAAAAGATGCACTAGTGAGAGAAAACGACCATGAAATCCCAGACTGTAATTCCCAAGCTTCCTGTAGAAAAACATCAACCACTCTCAGACATACAAGCCAGCGCATTTGAAAATGACCCAGCGAAGTTTTCAGCTGGCCCTCACTATCTCTCAAACCCTCCTTCCTCCACTTCCCTGCTGTTCTCTCCTGGCTCACAGAATATAGGCCAATGAGCGGTGGGTGGGTGAGGAGGATGTGAGAGAAAATTTGAGAAGTAAAAAAGGGAGCAACTTAACAAGGACATGAATGAGACTGAAGGGTGTAATAAGGGCATGCAAACAACAATTCGAACGGAACGGGCTTTCCTGGGCAGCAGAGACCGTTCAGTGTTGGTAAGGGTTCAAGCAAACGCCAGACTACATACCACTTGTCAGAGAGGCTGCAGAGGGGACGGCTGCTTTGGGTGACCTCTAATGTCTCTTCCGACTCTGAAACGTTAGGATTCTTATTTCACAAAAGAGAACGCAATGGTCCCGAAAGCCCCCCAACCTAGAACCCTTTTAAAGAAGCGGCCCAGGTGGCTACTTCCCAAACACCACTCCCACACGTGCCCACCCCGCCCCCTTTCAGTATTTCCACCTCCACGTGCGAAATGCCTCGCGGCACTCGCCCCGGAGCGGAGAGGCACCTTCCCCCGCAAAGCACTCAAACTAGGCCCCTCTGGGGCAAGTGAGGACTCCACTCTCCCACCCTGGACAGCTAAAAAAGGAAAAGTCTCAAATCCAGCCTCCCCCCCGCCCCCCCCCGCCTCCACCAGCCAGAGCTGAAGGGGGAGGGGGGGGCGGGACGCAGAGAAAAACTTTCTTCTAAAATTTTTCTCCCAAAGAGTGGAGGAAGTAGAGAGAACCCCGCCGAGTCCGGGGCTGAGGGGGTGGGGGGAGGGGAACCCCCGAATCGTTTAACGGCCGGTAGGGGGAGGGGGACTCTGGAGGTTGAGGGGGCGTGGGATGGAGAAACAGGCCTGGGAGCGGGGTCAAAGAGCTGCAGGGGTTCCTGGGGTCGGGGAGCTGCAGGCGTCCCCCCCACCTGGCACACAAAGCGGCTGCCGCGCTCGGCTCTCACCAGATCCTTTGTGTTTTCCATCAGGGCCTCATGGGTAGGGGTTGTCCGTGCTCCCCGGGCCCGCGGCGCCCCCTCCCCGAGCTGGGGGCAGGCGCCTCTCCCCGGGACTACGGCGACTACAGGGGGGCCCCCGCTGGGCCCAGACCGGTGGCGGCTGCGGCAGCCCCCGGATTTCCCCCCTTTAACTCGGGTGGCCCCAGGATATCAACAACATTAGCATAGCCCTCCCTCCCCAGCGCGCCTGCGCCGTGACCCGCGCCCCGATTGGCCCACTTCCCTACATACCCTCCTTTCTCTCCTCCAGCGTGGGACCCTCTGCAGGCTCCGTACTCCAAGGGCCGTACCAAGACGAGGGGGTGGAAAAGGCAACCGCGGCTCGTGTTAAGTCGAGTGGTTAAAAAGTCAGGAAGAAAAGTGGAAGTTTCATTCAGTCATCCCAGCTTATACTCTCGCTTTCTTGTGCTCCTTTCAATCAGTTGCAGCTGCGAAGTTGTGTTGGAAAAAATTTTCCACTCCAGTCACGCCGCTTCCCCCTCCACCCGGAAGATTGGTCCTCCCGGAGGAACTCCCCTACGGGGAGGGGTTGGTGAGGGGAGTGGGCGCTACGTAGGGAGAGAGTGTTGGTCACGTGCTAACAGACCGCGCAGGCTCCTTCCGACCCCGCGGGGCCTCAGCGGCCGCGGAAATCCAACGACCTCGGCGCACGCGCAGCGAGGTTCCACGTGAGCGCCTGCGTTTCTTCTCCAACCCAACGATGCCGCCGGAACGTAGAAGCCGAACGAAACCGGACCGGAGAACCGGAGTGAGGCTGGACCGGAAGAGCCGAACGAAGCCGGACCGGAGAGCCGGAACAGGGCCGGGCGGGCCGCCCCGAAAGGCTGCTCCTTCATCCCAGCGGAAACCGCCGGCCCGGCCGAGCGCAGCAGCCGCTGCGATCGCAGTCGCGGCGGAGGAGGAGAGACGGCTCCGGCAGCGGAACCGCCTGACGCTGGAGGAGGACAAGCCGGCCGTGGAGCGGTGCCTGGAAGAGCTGGTGTTCGGCGATGTCGAGGACAACGAGGACGCGTTGCTGCGGCGTCTGCAGGGCTCGCGGGTGAGGGAGGCCGCGGCGTGCGGGCTGGGCGCGCTCGGGCGGGGCGCACGGTGGGCGGTGAGCCTCCGGGGGCGGAGCCTGGGCGACCTGCGGCGCCGGGAGCGCTCAGGTCGGCGGGCGCCCGGAGAACGCGGGCGCCGACGGGTGCCAGACTGGAAGTCTCCGCTGGGCGGAGACCTCGCCTTTCTCCGCCCCCCGGGGGGGGGGAGCCCCTGCGCCTGGTATCCAGCAGGCGCTTGTACACGTACGTGTAGCGAACTGCGGTTGTGAGCATTTTTAGCGGCTCAGTCCCACTGTGCTCTCTCCAAACCCAGTGTTTCTTTCCTCGTGGCCGTTCGATCCCCTGCCTCAGTACCTTGCCGTGATTCAGGAGTTATGGAATCAGAATGTGGGTTTTAACAGCTTCCCAAGTGATTGGCCAACTTCTGAGAATGATCGTGTATTTGTTCACCAGATCATTGTTAGTCTGTTGGGGGCCGTATGTTTTTCTGGCAGTGAAAACCCTGCATGCTTTTTATCATCCCTTTTTATCCTTTTTGCACGTTTTTTTTATAACTTTTTGGGGACATTTGTAATCATTCCTTGTATGCTGTACCTGATTTATCTTCCAAGATAGGGAGTTCCAGATACTGTTCTAGGCAATGGAGGAGACACGCAATGGACAAAAACAGACAAAAGTCTCTTGCTCTTTTGGAGCATGTGTACCAGTGGCAGAAAAAGAAGATAAAGTAAAATGCAAATATGTCAGTGATGTGTGCTGAAGAGGAAAAAAAAGAAAGCATTTTAGGGAAAGGAAGATGAGTGTGTGTAGAGGCCGGGGAACTTTTACATAGCATGACCAAGCAAAGCCTCAATGAGAATACTCCGTTTGGTAAATGAATGCCCACCTCGCAAGTGGCCAGTGTCAATTGACTGTCAGTATTTCCTTTGGGTGCTTATGAGGGAAGCTGCAGAAATCTCGTTGGCAGATAGAGAACTGTTAATGGAAAACTGCTGGCCTTTGGGACAGTTGCATAGTCAAGAAAAAATATTTCAAGAAAAAGGAACAGTCTATGTGAGGCTCATAACAGACGAGCAAGAAAATATTTGGATATGGCTATTAGTGGTTTTGGGGAAAGTTCACGCTCAACTTCTGGGAGTATTCTGTGGTGTAGATTTAGATCTGATAGTCTAGTGTAAATTTTCTTAAGGTAGGGGGTCAAGAATGGTTATGAACGATGGAGAAGAGGTATGTCTAAGAATGTGAAATGCCCATTAGTTATGGTATTCAATCACGTGATTTTTGATGTTAGTCTGCCTCTGGCCCCATGATTTCTGTAGTTCTGGGATTTTTGCAACTCCTTTCCTCCTCTGTCAACTTTTGTTGTTCCCATCTTAATTGGTCCTCTCCTTTCAGCATGTCAGCTTTCGCTCCTTGACTGTTTGTCCTACCTGCCTGTCCAGCATATGGTGCCATTCTCTCATCTCTGCATTTTCTGTTCTGCCTCCAGCATTTGCTGTGGTAGTATTCTGTCCCATTGTTCCATCAGAGGGCCTGCAAAGCATTCTACAAGACCTCTAACTGTAAGGTGTGTGCGTCTGCTGAAAAACTCAGTGCTTGAGGGCATTTTGTTTTCTCTAGGTTCAAGTACAGGAAGACTCAGGTGACTTGGAAGTGGAGAATGAAGCAAAAGATAATTTTCTATTCCAAAAGAAGCCAGTTTGGGTGGATGAAGAAGATGAAGATGATGAAATGTAGGTTGCCTAATTTTTCTTCCAGAAATCCTCTGGATATTTAAAAAATTATTTTGTAAGTTTTAAAGAAGTTGTCTTTACAAACACGTGATTACGTGAAGATTTAAAAAATACTGTAAAGCAGAAGAGAGAAGAGGGCATTCATAAACCCACCACCGAGGGAGAACCGATGTTAACATGTTGGCCCTCTTCTCTTGTGTGCAGTATCGAATAGCAAAGAAAGCATAGTGTTCGGTGTCACATTTGAGTTTGCCTTTTAATTTGGCCAGTTCCTAAGTGACCAAGGGCAAGTTTGGAACCTCCCTTTTCTCTTTCGAATGGAGGTAATAATAGTAATATCAGAAGGCTCTTGAGATTAAGTGAAATAATGTATGTGGAGCTCTTAGCACAATGTCTGAAACTGAGAAAAGGCTAGAAAAAAGCCTAGCACACTCAATATTATACTTGTAAGAGATGAGAATGTATTGTCTTGCAAGCATTTATCTCCACTTAAAAATAAAAACCTTTATAAACGTTTTTAAGTGGTTGTATTATAGTCTACTATATGAATTAACTATAATTTATATAGGTATCATTAGACAGGTTTTCCTATTTTTCCCTTTGATAAGTTGATATTGAGACAAATATTTTTCTGCATAAACCTTTTTTCCTTTCTAATTATTTCTGTAAGAAAAACTTTCTGTGGTAGAATTACTTAATCAAAGGGCATAGGCATGTGTAAGATTCTTGATAAAAACTGCCAGACTGACCAAGAGGTTCTCCCAGTTTACCTTTCCAATTGAAAGGTGTCCATTTCACTCCATTCTTATAAACAACGCTTTATCTTTTTTTCAGACTTTGTCAGTTTAATGGGTGGGAAATAACTATTTAATTGGTGTGATTTTTGTCATTACTCATTGGTATTCTTTCAGAGCATTCTCTATTACGTGTTTATCTTTTTTAAAAAATTAATGTGTATTTGATATTCTGTACCTTACAAATCTTGACTTATATTTGATTAAATGTGTTCTCAGATTTTTAAAGGCAACAACTAGCTACGACGAATCTTTTAAAGTCATTTAAAGCATACTGTTTTGTTTTTAATAGGGTTGACATGATGAGCAACCGGTTTCGGAAAGATATGATGAAAAATGCCAGTGAAAGTAAACTTTCAAAAGACAAGCTTCAAAAGAGACTTAAGGAAGAGTAAGTGTCCTTTTCCATGTGATTTACCAAGCTGTAACTTATAATCAGTGGTTTATTTAGATTCACTGAGTCTTTGGCTGTAACAGTTTCTTAGGTAGTGAGATTTCCATTTTGAAGTAGTAAGAGTGTTGCTACTGGAAGAAATGGTGTAAGTTTTAGTATTTTGGAGGGAGAGGGAATACAAGTACAAAAAAATTTTGGAAAATCTGGTAATCCTACCACCCACACATAATCAGTGATGATATTGCTTACTTGCTTGTCTATTTGTATATGGTAAACCATTTCTTTTCCATAACTTCTAGGCTCTTTTAGTTGAACAGAGCTGGGAAATGTATGTATTTTTTAAAATAATGACTTCATGGGGTGCCTAGGTGGCTTAGTCGTTATATATATCACCTTTATTCATCAATCGATGGACACTTGGGCTCTTTGCATAGTTTGGCTATTGATGATAATGTTGCTATAAATAAACATCAGCATGCATGTACCCCTTCAAATCTGTATTTTTGTATACTTTGGGTAAATACCTAGTAGTACAATTGCTGGATCATAAGGTAGCTCTATTTTTAACTTTTTGAGGAACCTCCATACTGTTTCCCAGAGTGGCTGCACCAGTTTGCATTCCCACCAACAGTGTAGGAGGGTTCCCCTTTCTCCACATCCTTGTCAGCATCTGTTGTTTTCTCTGTTGTTAATTTTAGACATTCTGACAGGTGTGAGATGGTATCTCATCATGGTTTTTATTTGTATTTTCCTGATAATGAGTGATGTTGAGCATTTTTTCATTTGTATTGGCTAGTTCAAAGTCCTTGTATCCTATTTCTGTCATGTCTGTCATTTCTGTGTCTTTCTCTTGACTGATTTTTGTTCTGGTTATGGTTCATGTTTTTCTGCTTCTCTGCATGTCTAGAAATTTTGATTGGATTTTGGGGCAATGTGAATATTAAGTTGATCAATGTCTGGATTTTGATTTTTGCTTTTAATGAGTGTTGAATGAGTGAATATTGAATGAGTGAGTACTTTTAATGAGTTTGTCTTGGCAGGTGTTTGATTGGCTTAGAGATTAGTTTGATCCTTTTAGGATTTGTTCTTAGTTTTGCTGTAGAGTAGCATTTGCTATAGGCTGGTTTAGCCCCATTTCTAAGATATGCCCTTTTTGCCATCTCTACTGAATGCTCTGAGTTTCCAACCTTCGCTTGCTGGTTGGAACTCAAGTGTCTCAACTCTGGTGTGCAACTTATGGCTCCCTTGTAGTTCTTTGCCTGACCTCATGGAGTTTCATCCTCTGAATGTGCAGCTTAGTATTCAGCAAAAATGTCTGTGGACCCCAGTGCAGATTTTTGGAGCTTTTTTGTTTTAAGTAGGCTCCACGCCCAGCATGGAGCCCAACACGGGGCTTGAACTCACGACCCTGAGCTGAGCCAAGGGGCGCCTGGGTGGCTCAGTCAGTTGGGCGTCTGCCTTTGACTCAGGTCATGATCTCGGAGTCCTGGGATCGAGCCCTGTGTCAGGCTTTCTGCTTGGTGGGGAGTCTACTTCTCCCTCTCCCTCTGTGCTCTCCCTCTCTCTCAAATAAATAAAATCTTAAAAAAAAAAGAAGCTGAGCCACGATCAAGAGTCGGGTGCTTGACTGAGCCACCCAGGTGCCCCCCATTTTTTTAAAATTTATTTTTATTTTTTATTCACTTATATTTTAATAAGGCAAATCCTTTAAAAAATTTTTTTTTTAATTTTTAAGTAGGCTATACACCCAGCATGGAGCCGTAATGTGGGGCTTGAACTCACAACCATGAAATCAAGAGTCAGTCACCCAACCAACTGAGCCACCCAGGCGCCTGGAGCTCTTTCTTTTTCTCTTCTTTTGTTCACTGCCCCTTAAATTCCAGTTGTCTCAGGCTCTTTCAGGTCTGACTTTTTCTCATTAGTTCTGTGCCAGGGTCTCAAAAAATTGCGTTCAGGGGAAAATCTTGGGATGACAGCGCTCACCTTGTTATTTCCTTTCTCTCAGGGATCGCAATCTTATGTTGTTTATTGTCCAATTTTTGGAAACAGTTTCATGTATTTTGTCTAGTTTTCTAGTTGTTTATGGCCAGTGGGCTGAGTTTGGTGGCTTTGTACTTCTGTATTAAACAATTAGAATGACACTCTGCACTCTTCCAGAAACTAGCCCTTCAGAATCTGTTTCTCATGCTTGTAAAGCTTACTTTTTCCTGAGTGAAATGCTCCAATTTTATTCGAAGGATATGTGATTGTGTTTTGTATATTCTTACCAACCTGGTCATTTTCTCTCAGATGTGTTTTACTGTGTGCTCTATTACTGTAGCATTGGTTTATAACCACAGAGTTCTTTACTTAGTCCCAAGATCTGAGATGTGTTGATATGAACAAATAAGCAGACGTGTAACTAGACAAAAATAATTAACAAATATGTATCCAGGTGTCCTATATCCAAGACTAGTTGAAACGGTTAGAAGTTCACAAAAGTTTCCCATATAGGCAAGTTGGGATTATTCTGTGTGTGTAGTCCTTCTGTTCTTAAACATAATAATTTCTTTGGCAGAGATTGTATACGTGCTCTCAAGGTGAGCTAATCTAATTTTGTAAGCTCGGTGAGCATTTATTAACACAAAAATGAAATTTTGTATTTTTGTTTAGATTCCAGCATGCCATGGGGGGAGTACCTGCCTGGGCAGAGACTAGTAAGCGGAAAACATCTTCAGATGGTGAGTATTGGTATCTCTGTTTAAGTTAGTAAATAAATCTCTGTTCCTATTCTGTTCTGTGAGCTTTCTCATGAGGCTCGTTAAAACCTGGTGTTTCAAATATGTCTTTTTTTTTTTTCTCTCTCCTTTAAATGTTTGGTTTCGAAGTCTACCAATTCTCTGAGGGAAGCTCTTTTACAATAGTGTAAGATTGACTTAATAGCATGTTGTCTGTTGTATGGACAGTAAGGGATGAATTTTATGATGTTTAATTCTCAACAGAACTGTGTTGTGTTATGGCATAGGATTAAGGAAAAATAACTATTCTTCTTCATTCAGAACCCCTTCTGAAGACATTGGCAGCTAATATAGCACATGTCCAGTCAGGCCCAGATGATCAGTCACTTTGTAAACACCTATTTTTCACCTCCAGGTTTTAAGTTTGGCTTGTACCATAACTGCTTTATCCTTTTTAGATTCTTGAGTTTAGATATTATAAATGTGGATAGCTTACCAAGATCTGATTTGGGTGCTTGGAGTTATACATTTTAGACTTGGAATTAATTGACTTTTGAAGTCCTTTAGAGAGTCTGGAGTATAGGAGTCTATCCTCCCACATAATGCAGTAGCTCTCTCCTTAGCATCCTTGATTTTTGATGAGCCTCTGTTCTATTACCTCCCCCACCTTTCCCTCCCTTCTCCCCGCCCCTGTTAGTCCAGGCCTTATGGTATTCAGGTACAGGGAGTCCATATAAGGAACCAGTTGTTTTCTGTAATTCTGTTAGAAAACTCAATCTGTTACTAAGTCAAAATTCTGTTCTGGTTTCCAGCCAGATACTTTTAGAGGTTAAAGGAAGCTTTGTGGTATAGCCTGAATTTATCCACTGCAAGAATGTTTTTCTACAACATCTGTTAGATGGTAATTTAGCCTCTGCTTAAACATGTCGAATAATGCTGTACTCTTTACTGGACTGTTTTTCCCTCTTCTCTTTTCCTTAAGAACTAATTGTTAGAATTTTTTCCAATTTCGAAATTTACCTCCCTACATTCTGTAGTCCTACCTTTAAAAAGTATACAGTTAAAAAAAAAAAGTATACAGTTTATTTTACCTCTTGTTTCCTGTAAAACTCTGTTGTTGAAGAAATGTCTTTCCAAGTTTGGTTTTTTTTTTTTTTTTAAAGATTTTATTTATTTATTTGACAGAGAGACAGTGAGAGAGGGAACACAAGCAGGGGAAGTGGGAGAGGGAGAAGCAGGCTCCCCGCTGAGCAGGGAGCCCAATGCGGGGCTCGATCCCAGGACCCTGGGATCATGACTTGAGTCGAAGGCAGACGCTTAACGACTGAGCCACCCAGGCGCGCCTCCAAGTTTGGTTTTTAACAAGTTTAACATCCCTTATTTTTTAACCTTTTTTTACATTATATGATTTTTATTTTATTTTATTTTTTTTAAAAGATTTCATTTATTTATTTGACAGAGAGAGAGACCGCGAGAGAGGGAACACAAGCAGGGGGAGTGGGAGAGGGAGAAGCAGGCTTCCTGCTGAGCAGGGAGCCCCATGCGGGTCTCGATCCCAGGACCCTGGGATCATGACCTGAGCCGAAGGCAGACGCTTAACGACTGAGCCACCCAGGCGCCCCCATTATATGATTTTTACCTCCTTGGTTACCAGTTTGCCCTCCTTTATAAAATATAATTTTATTACCCATTTTAGAATGCTGCATTTGTAGTCTATTTTACTTTATTTATTTTTAAAGATTTTACTTTATTTAAGAGAGAGATGAGCAGGGGGAGAGGGGGACAGAGGGAGAGGGAGGAGCAGACTCCCCGCTGAGCAGGGAGCCTGAGACATGGGTTTGATCTCAGGACCCTGGGATCATGACCTGGGCGGATGGTAGATGCTTAACTGACTGAGCCACCCAGGTGCCCCTTCATAGAACATTTGGATCCATGTAATTATAGGTAACGTTATGCTAGCTGTTGAAACAGAAAACCTTCCAGGTCCCAGTGGATTTATCCAATAGAAGTTGTTTTTTTTCAAGCATATGAAATTGTGGTGGTGAGAAGGAGATGGTGTGCTTTAAGTTGCCCGAGAGGTTGACATGGCAGCTTACGGGGAAGAGTGAGCAGCTCACCCAAAAGAGGCTTTTATTGGCCTCTTTTTATTGGCCTGTCCTGGGAGTGGTACATGGTACTTTGACTTAGATTTTATTGGCCAGAGCTGAGTCACAAGGCCACACTAATTCATGGGCTCCCAGGAAATGCAGTTTGTCTTTGTATCCACGAGAAAAAAGAAATGGATTAAGTCACTCATTAGCCTGTCTGCTACTATTGGGATATCCTGGTCTACTACCTTCATTTTACAGGTGAGGGGAGTGAGGTTCAAACAGATAAAAGTGACTTGTCCAAGATGTACTTCTTCTTGGCACAGTGGTGACCAAACCCCCAGCCTCACAGTTGTCCCAACATGTTATTTTTATCGATAAATATTTCATCTAGTGTCTTTAAAAGAAAAGTACTCCCCACTTTAAACATAATTACAATACAATCATTATAGGCCTTCAGAAATCAATAATAATTACTTAATATGATGGATTGTTTTATTATTGCTGTTTTGTTCATTTATCCCACCCC
>NC_138383.1:23412405-23421578 GCF_054177405.1 Leptonychotes weddellii
TTTTTATTTTTAAGTAATCTGCACACCCAGTGTGGGGCATGGACTCAACCCTGAGATCAAGAGTCGCATGCTCCACTGACTGAGTCAGCCAGGTGCCCCATTTTTCCTTTTTTAAATTTTTATTTATTTTTTTTCTTCAAATTTTCATTTAAATTCTAGTTCATTAATATACAGTACAATATTCGTTTCAGGAGAGCACTGTGATTTCTGACTCAGAGCCCTGCGGGTGTTTGAGCTCCTGGTCTTGAGCTTCCTGAGCAGATAATTTCAGAGAACTTCTCCCCCCTCCCCTACCCCTCTCTCTGAGGCAGGTCGATTCTCAGCAAGGAGATCTTTCCATCTTTATTTACCGTCCACTTAGTGTCTAGTGTATATTAGGCACCATCAGGGCATGTTGGGGGGAAAGCTGTGGTTTTGCCCTTGGGAAGGCCCGCCTGGAAACAGCAGAGAGCAGACACGCTTGCAAGACACCTGCAAAGCAATATTTCAAAAAATGAAAAGAAGGGGGCCCCTGGGTGACGCATTTGGTTAAGTGTCGGACTCTTGGTTTCAGCTCAGGTCGTGATCTCAGGGTCATGAGGTGGAGCCCCGTGCTAGGCTCCACGCTCCAGCGAAGAGTCTGCTTGAGATTCTCTCTCTCCCTTTCCCTCTGCCCCTCCTGCTCGTGCTCGCTCTCTCTCTCTCTAAAACATTAAAAAAAACAAAAAACAAAACCCTAAAAATGAAAAGGATTAATTGGCTAAGAACCCTTTTTCATACAGAGCTGGGAAATGAGAATTCAAATTGTCAAAGCAGATAAATTAGGGGGCATTCTTTTTTCCTATCAATAGTGTCATCTTTGGACTCAGCTAGTGCATTTTATTTTATTTTTTTATTTTTTTTTAAAGATTTTATTTATTTATTTGAGAGAGAGAGACTGAAAGAGCACATGAGAGGGGGGAGGGTCGGGAGGGTCAGAAGGAGAAGCAGACTCCCTGCCGAGCAGGGAGCCCGATGCGAAACTCGATCCAGGGACTCCAGGATCATGACCTGAGCCGAAGGCAGTCGCTTAACCAACTGAGCCACCCAGGCGCCCACGGCTAGTGCATTTTAAATTTAGTTTGATTTGCAATTTAGTTCCTGTGTGATGTTTAGGAAAACTGCTTTAGTATAATAGGGAGTAGGGGGATGTTAGTGCAGAGTCAGGGGGTACATGATGGAATGATCAGTGCCAGGTGTTGGACAAGCATTGCTTTCCAGGGAGTTTGCATATTAAATTAGGTTTTGAAGGCAAAGTGAAATGAAAAGTATTGTTGATCAGGCATTTACTGTGTGCTGGACATACGTGTTTTCTTTGGCTTTTATGACAGCCCAGGGACATACTTATTTCTGTGCCTGTGGTTGTCAGTGGTGAAGAACCCAGGGCTTGGTGAGGTTACGTAATATATCGGAAGGCGCACAATGCTGGAGCAGGGATTTTAACTCGGGTCTCTCTGATCCCTAAGTGCGTGCATTTTTCCCGTTACACTGACTTGCCGATCAAGGATGTGGGCCTGAGGAAGAATGGGAGGAGGGGCAGCTGTCAGGAGTCTACAGATGACATGGTGGAGGGTGGGGAGGGAAAACTTGATGTCCCCCCTCCGAAGAAACCCTGTAATCTGTTCGGCAGACTAAAGATAACCAGAACCGGGCCCCCTGGGTGGCTCAGTGGGTTAAGCGTCTGCCTTCGGCTCAGGTCATGATCCCAGGGTCCTGGGATCGAATTCTGCATTGGGCTCCCTGCTCAGCGGGGCGTCTGCTTCTCCCTCTACCCCTCCCCCTGCTCCTGCTCTGTCTCTCACTCTCTCTCAAATAAACAAAAAATCTTTAAAAAAAATTAAAGATAACCAGAACCAAAAAAACAAACAAAAAAGATAATCAGAACCAATTAGTAGAATTAAAAG
Organism: Leptonychotes weddellii; assembly: GCF_054177405.1. Taxonomy (NCBI): domain Eukaryota; kingdom Metazoa; phylum Chordata; class Mammalia; order Carnivora; family Phocidae; genus Leptonychotes; species Leptonychotes weddellii. The sequence continues at coordinate 23,414,328 of NC_138383.1, forward strand.
AGTGTTCGGGGAAGGGAAGGTCAAGTCAATGTGTGTCAGGAGACCACCATTACCAGTTTTCTGTTGGGATGGGGTGGGGGGTGGCCAAGGGTGAATGGCTGACGTGGTGTGGTCACGTGGCTGTGTCCCTTTGGCAAGGAACGCTCACTGGAGGCTGAGAGATGGGCCGTTCTGGATGTGCTCTCTGGCAGTGGCTCTCCACGTTTGTGGGTGCGACTGCAGTGCGCAGGGTACAGACCTGGGAGAACGAAGGGCCCGTGTTAGACCCGGAGCAAGCCTGTGTGCCGTGGCCAAGAGTGAGCCCGGCGTAGGGAGTCGGAATTGCCAAGCAGGTGGTTCGCTCTCTGGCTAACTGGATTTATTGCTAGATGTCATGTACTTTTGAGTGGTTTGTGAAATACTTGTGGGGATCGCATAGTTGCCCCGCCTGGCCCCTGGCCTTCCTCTTCTGAGTAAATGAGCAGTCTCCCTGGGATGTGCCCGGGTTCAGTTTGCTTCTCGTCGAATGCCAAGACCCCCCGACTTCCCTCTGACATTTGAGTCAAGGCTTGCTCTCAATGAATGGAAATGCATTTTATTGTTAGTTTTGCTGTCTAAAATGGGATGGCTGGATTCGATTCTCATGTTCTGTGGTTTTCTTCCGATCAGGCAAGGCCAATAGGGGGGAAATTGGCACAAAGCTGAAGCCCTTTGAGTCTCCCTGGCGCTGCTCCTCTCTGGTAGTGTTGGGAGCAGATTGCGTTATAACAGAATCAGTGAGCTAAGAGCTCACATTTTAGACAGCAGTGAGTGGGAAATAACTAGATTGCTGAATCTTAGAAAGTTTGGGGGCCAATTCTCATTCTCTGTCCTGTGCAATAGGCTTCCGAAGACCTTCTCAAGGAGCACTACATTGACCTGAAGGACCGTCCGTTCTTTGCTGGCCTGGTGAAGTACATGCAGTCAGGGCCTGTGGTTGCCATGGTGAGTATGCATGTGTGGGATATGGAGGTGGATGACTGCGTTGGAGTCAAGAGTGAGGGGTGTGATTCCTGCCTCTGACGCCAGGTCCTCACGATACACAGGCAATGCGGGCTGGGAGGATTGGGCAGTTAGGATATGAGTTCTCTCTCTGACCCACCAAAGGCAAGATACATTTGTTTGCTGAACTGAAGACCCATAGTGACTCATAGCTGAGAGCGATCGGGAGGGGTTGGCCTGATTCTGCACTTCGGGAGGGCAGCGAGATTGTCTCTTGCTTATTGCAATGATTTTCCTCCAAGTCATCATTGTGCCAGGCTCTGTTCCAGACACTGGGGGTACAGTCATGAATGAGACCAAATAGGTACTTATTTTCATGGCTTTGCTTGCCTACACATCTTGAAGGGGGAAGATGGGCAGATAATGAAGATGAAGATATATGCTAATGATTAGTGATAAGCCCAGAAATGTAATAGGATGATGTGACAGCAAGTGGCCACTTTAGATTGGGTGGTCGAGGAACATGCTTTTCAAGCTGAAATCGGAGTGAGAAGAAGGAGCCAGACATACACAAGAATCACATTGAAGATCAATCTCAACAAGAAAACAGCATGTGCAAAGGGCCTGGGCTTTCTGAAGTACAGAAAGAAGGCTGGAGCCGCTGGAGCCCGGGGGGTGAAAGAGAAGGTCAGATGACACGAGCTCGGAGGCACAGGCGCAGACGGGCGCAGGCCAGATGAGGCAGGGCTGTGCTGGCCGTGCGTGTCCCGAGCTCCGGGACGGACGCCAGGGGAGGTCCAACAGTAGGCATTTTTAGAGAGAGAATGAGATAGAGAGGGAGCATGAGAGGGGGGAGGGTCAGAGGGAGAAGCAAGCTCCCCGCTGAGCAGGGAGCCCGATGCGGGACTCGATCCCGGGACTCCAGGATCATGACCTGAGCCGAAGGCAGTCGCTCAACCGACTGAGCCACCCAGGCGCCCCAGTAGGCATTTTTAAAGGCTGCACAGGCTGCTCCGTCAAGAATGGATTATAGAAAAGCAGGAGTGGGCGCAGGGGGGCCAGTATTCCCAGTGTTGGAACTAGTAGATGCTCCATAACTATTCCTTCAGTGTTATATGGGGGCTTTTTTCTTTTTTTGAATTAATAGTTTTCAGATTTTCTGCTGAGATGGGTTTTCTTCCTTGACCATATATTCTTTTATCCTTGGAGGTCTGGGAGGGCCTGAATGTGGTGAAGACAGGCCGAGTGATGCTCGGGGAGACCAACCCTGCGGACTCCAAGCCTGGGACCATCCGTGGGGACTTTTGCATCCAAGTTGGCAGGTGGGAGTGGGTGCTTTTTGCCTTTTTCCAAAATCTGAGTTAGGTGACATAAGAATTTGGGTTCCTCCGGCACCTGGCTGGCTCAGTCGGTAGAGCATGCAACTATAGATCTTGGGGTTGTAAGTTCGAGCCCAGCCCCATTTTGGCTCTAAACTTTACTTAAAAAAGGGGGGGGGGGCGCCTGTGTGGCTCAGTTGTTAAGCGGCTGCCTTTGGCTCAGGTCATGATCCCGGGGTCCTGGGATCGAGACCCGCATCGGGCTCCCTGCTCCGCGGGAAGCCTGCTTCTCCCTCTGCCACTCCCCCTGCTTGTGTTCCCTCTCTCGCTGTGTCTCTCTCTGTCAAATAAATAAAATCTTAAAAAAATAATAATAATAAAATAATGTGGACTCAGGTGCAGGGAGCTTTGGCTTTTTCTGCTGCAGAGTCTGTCAGCTTTCTGGCAGTGGGAACAGGGGGCTTCCAGGCAGTTGAATCCTTTGGGTCTAGGTAACATGGCCGTCTCCTTCCCCATCCAGGAACATTATCCACGGCAGCGACTCTGTGGAGAGTGCGGAGAAGGAGATCGGCTTGTGGTTCCAGCCTGAAGAGCTGGTGGATTACAAGAGCTGTGCTCAGAGCTGGATCTACGAGTGACGGGTGATGAGAGAGCAGACCTCAGTGCTTTGTTCATTCCATTCCTGCTCCCTCTCATGAGCAGGGGGCCAGGCTCTCGCAAATCCACTTCTTTTTGAGAACTTCCTTATAACCTGGAGGGGAACTCTGGAGCTGGGAGTGCTCCCTGTACAGTATTATGTGCTACTATCAGATTAAAATGTTTCATCCCAACATAGGATTCATCGAGTCGGTTACTTTGTATTGCCCTGTTGCTTTGTAGTCTTTTTTCTTTTCCATTTACTCTGGATAACCTGAGCTAACAGAATGTAAATACTATGTAAATTATTTTTATTGGCCTGAGAGATCTCTCTCTCTCTGTCTGTCCCTCCCTTCACTCCTGCATCCCATCCACTTTTGGCACTGAGCCAATCAGCAGTCATCCAGGAAGGATCTGCTAGGTTGCTAAGATTGTACTGGGTGCAGAGGATTCACTGGAAATAAGAGATAGCCTTACTACTAGTGAGAAGCTCTGAGGGACTCTGCAGATGGGGGAGTGTGAGAAGTTGTAACTACTCCAAAAACAGAAAAGCTGGATAGTGGGCCTGGGTCCCTGGGAGGTCCTCAGAAGAAGCAGGTGAAATCTTGAGTAGCTTTGATTTGTTAGGGCACTGATTTGGTTGCTTTAACAGAGGCAAAATGGAAATTTACTTTTTTTTTTTTTTTTTAAGATTATATTTATTTGACAGAGAGAGACACAGCGAGAGAGGGAACACAAGCAGGGGGAGAGGGAGAGGGAGAAGCGGGCTTCCCTCGGAGCAGGGAGCCTGATGTGGGGCTCGATCCCAGGACCTGGGATCATGACCTGAGCCAAAGACAGACACTTAACGACTGAGCCACCCAGGTGTCCCGGAAATTTACTTATCTTTTATTTAAAAGTCTAAACTAGAAGTCTAACATACAGCACTGTGTCTCTAGTTCACAACACTGTGTTGTGTACTTGAAATTTGCTAAGAGGGTAGATCTTAAGTGTGCTCGCACACATACAAATAGAATGGCAACGATGTGAAGTGGTATGTTCAATAGCTTAATTGTGATCGTTTCACAATATATGTAAATTAAAAAAGCAGGTTGTATACCTTAAATACATAACAAGTTTAATTGGTCAATTATGCCTCAATAAAGCTGCAAAAACCCCAAAAAGTCCAAGTAGGTAAGTAGGGGTGATGATGGTGAGGTTCTGATCCTTGAGGTTGTCCGGGGACTGATTTCCTGCCAACCAATGTAACATGCCTTACCCACTACGTGTGCCTAATGGCAAGTTGGGAAGAGAAGTGGACTGTTCCTTTCTCTGAAGGGCGTCACCTTGAATTTACCACCTTTGCTCTCCCTCCCATCCCGCTGGCCAGAACTTCTTCGTGCAAGCCTCTTGCTGCAAGAGAACGCGGAAAGTGCTATTTTTATTTGGGCACCCTTGTGCGCAGAGAATACTCTGAAGCTCTCCTATGAGAAGGGGGAGGCTGAGAATACATATTGGGGACAATTACTTGTGCCACAAACTTGAGGGTTTCTTTCCTGGTATTTTCCCTGTCCATCTGGCTTCGGTAGAGGCAGTGAAGAGGAGGGGAGGTGGGATGGGGGCTCCCGTGTTTTTCCAGCTTCACTGGGGTGCACCTGATGAAACCGTGAGATTATCTGAAGTGTGCAGTGAGAGTTGACATATGTATACTTGGTGAAAGGATTTTCTCCGCGGGGGGCTACTTTCCTTCCACGAAGCTGAGGACCAGCTGCATTTCTGTTTCACCCAAAGTGTGGTCTGTTGGGGGAGCGAGCTAGGGTACCGGAGCCTGTGGGGAACGATTGTGTGTGTAGTGAGGCAGCGGGGTCACATCTTGGCCAGTCAAGGGCTGTCTTTGCGGGAAGGACAGGCACAGGAAAGGCAGAGGCTGCTACGGACCGTATGGCACGGGCTATTAGTGCCTGGACCAAAGGGGCAAACAGCTCTCCAGAGAAATCTCCGGTGAGATTCCCAGACTCTGTCCCACACTTGACACTGGGTAACTCTGACAAGGAGCCCCCACTTAAGAGTGCTTCACCTGGAAGCCAAAGGGGACACTGGCTGTCTCTTCTCCAGAACGAGGAATGTGTTTTAATGCTCTGCAGCTAGCAGTGTGGGACGCCGAGGAGGTGGAACAGAGGGCTGGGTTGGCACTGCAGCCCGGGCGCAGGGGTGCCAGGGCCCCTGGGGCGCCGGGGGCCCAAACACACCAGGTTCCACACTCCGCACTGACAAAACCCAAAGGCAGAGAGACCAGTTGTGCTGAGACAAGAAGAGAATTTATTTCGGGGAGGCCAGCACTGGGAAGACTGGACCAACATCTCAAAAACTGTCCCCAAAGTGCTGAAAATACTTGCAGGTTTCTATACGGAAACTGGGACAAAGGTCGGTGTGTAGCTGCAGGTGGCATTGAAGGTCAAATCCATCAGTGTCTTGGGGCTGGTCCTGCGAGGTCCTGCCGGCTCAGGGCAGTCCTCGTGGCTTGAGGGGGGTAGTTTCAGTCCCCATCACGGGATGCTTTGCCTGCAGGGTCTTCTGCCTGAGTTGAGATCATCTAGGAAGAAGAATTGAGTCAACCGGAGAGCTTGCGGTCAAAACGGAGGCAGCTGACGTCCTCCCTCAGTGCGGCGGGTACCGACCGGCTCTCAGTGCGGGTACTGGCACGCGCTGCCCGCCGTCCGCTCGCTGTCCCGAGCAGGGACAGACGCGAGGCCTCCGACCATCTCGGGGACAGGCACTGCTGGACGGGTGTCTGGACGGGCGGCGAGGACGGGCTCGCTGCCTCCCCACCGAAGCTGGGCACCACGCAAGGGTGCGGAGCTGTGTGCACTGCTGTGAGACAATCTAGGGCCCGTCAGGGATGTGTGTCAGGCCGGAGAACCCGACCGCACAGGGAGTGTGAGTGTGTGCGCGCGGGCGTGCGCGCGTGTGGCAGGAGGCACTGCGGGGAGGGCTGCGGGCCCGAGGTGCCGAGTTCCAGCCGCGGGGCACCCCCGCTCCCCCGGGGAGAGGAAGCCACTTCCTGCTCCCGAGCCCCCAGCGCCTCCTCGTCTGCCCGGGCCGTGCCCAGAGGTCTCTGCCGCGTCCGCCTCGCGGGTTGGGCGGCGGGGCGTCCGGGGTGTGGCCGTCGCGCGGCCCTCCTCCCGAGCCGCCCCGGGCCCCGCCGCCCGCTCCACGTCTCGCCTCCCGCCACGCCGCGCAGCCTGCTTCCCCGTACGGCGCTGGGGGCGCTTTCCGCGCCGCCCCCCCGGGCCCCCCTCCCCGCGGACGCGCTCGCCGCCCCCCCTTCCCCCCTCCCCCGGGCCCGGCGCCGGGTCCCCTCCCGCGGGGCGGCGTAGGCGGCCGGCGGGCGCGTGTCCCCGCGGAGCGGGCGGAGGGGCCCGGGGGGACGGCGGGGTGGGGGTGCGGGGGAGGGCGGCCGGGGTCCTGTGCCCGCGCGGCCGCGGGGCCCTGAGCCGACCTGTCGCCCGCAGGCCATGGCCCACCAGGAGCGCACGTTCATCGCCATCAAGCCGGACGGCGTGCAGCGCGGCCTGGTGGGCGAGATCATCAAGCGCTTCGAGCAGAAGGGGTTCCGCCTCGTGGCCATGAAGTTCCTGCAGGTAACGCGGCGCCCCCACGGCCCCCGGGAGCCCGGCGGCGGGCGCCCCTCCTCCTGCTCGCCCGCCGCCGCTGCCCCCACCCCCCGCCGGCTCCCGCCCCCGCGGCGATCCCGCTGTCCGAGCCGGGCCCCGCGGCCCGCGAACCCGGGCGCCCTCGCAAGGTTAAGCGGAGGTGACGTGACGGCCCGGGGAGCAGCCGGTGCCCCGCCGTGGCGCGGAGAAACCTGTTCCTCGGCCCGGCCACGCGGGCCACACGTGCCCAGGGTGCGGGCAGACGGAGCTCCCTCCGGTTTAGGGCAGGGCCCGGCATTTCCACACTTTACATTTGGGGCACCGATCTGGACTTTAAGGGAGAAGTTAAGTATTGAAATCTTAACCAGGCCCATCTGGGAAGAGGCGAACGTTCTCGGTTAACATGTGAGATGTTGGAAAGGGCACTGGACATGGGCCAGAAGAGTGACATAACCTCTGACGTATTTCCTTCAAAGGCAGCCAACGCTTAACTCTCCACATCTAGATTCTCAAACCACCTACTTCTTAGGATGTTAACACCCCTAATACCATTGACATTTTGAGGGTGTCTTCATGATGGGAACAGTCTTTCTGCACTAAAAAGAGTATCAGTGTCAGGGTTTGGGTGGGATTTCTGTTTACACCTTAGGTGGGCTAACATGTTACAGGACTTGGAGAACCTGCCTTGGGAATGGGGGGGGGGG
>NC_138383.1:23421678-23462687 GCF_054177405.1 Leptonychotes weddellii
GTTTCCTCCTCTGGCATTAATGTCTAGCTGGGAATGAAGAGGAGTAGGAAGTTTGGGAGGGAGGCACTGAAATCGGCCCGGGTTCTCGGAGGATGGCTCTTTGTTCTTCCTGTTCTTCCCCTGCCTACACTTTCTGCTTTCCTGGGAATCCTCACCATATCCTGCACTAAGTCCTTCCCCCTGACCCGGTTCCAGCCCGATCACTGTCTTCTACCCCTTCATCACCGTTTCCCCTCGTGCTTGTGGCTGCCTGAGGTTCTTCCGTGCTGTTCATCTTCCCCTCGGTTAGGTGGGAAGTCCCCGAGTTGGGTAGATGGTTTCTGTGTATCCGAGCGGTACACTGGGGATGGAGCCCGGAGCACCTCCCACAGGCCCCTGCTGCCTAGTGCGGGCTGAGCTGCTTGGCCGAGTCACCGACTGGTCTGACGGGAGCAAGCTGGGAGGCACGGGTGAAGGTTTGTACTGCAATGGTCCCAAGTGACAGATCTGATGCAGTTCCTCTTCCCGACTGTCTCCAGGTCTGGGAGGGACTGAATGTGGTGAAGACGGGGCGAACGATGCTTGGGGAGACCAACCCCGCGGATTCTAAGCCCGGCACCATTCGTGGGGACTTCTGCATTCAAGTTGGCAGGTAAGGCCTGAGGGGCATGGAGGACTGTTTCTCAAAGGCACTTCACGAGGGGGTATGAAACCTTATCGGCGTATCCCAGTTTTAGGAAAATTTGAACTTTTAAAATTAGGTGGAAATGATCACTGGATGAAAGTTTTCTTCAATAGTGACTTCCCTAGGCTACTTAAAATTTTACCTAAGGCCTCCTCGCACAAGGGAGCTTCGTGTGGTAGGTCCTGTGGGACACAGCAGAAAGCGCGGAGTGTGGGGAAAAGCCTCGGCTTTGCTCCTCGTGGCTGTGGCCATGGGTGCGCCACTTAACCTTTTGGTTAAGCCCCCCCTAATTTTATGGTTGCTTTTAAGAGGAAATATTCTGGGGGTAGTCTCCTGCTTCGAGTGGCAATTTGGCTGAAAAGGTCTGCAGTGACTCCTTTGCCTTAGCCATAAACAGACTTTGGCACTTTAAAATGTGGTAACCTGGGGGACGCCTGGGGGGCTCAGTCAGTGGGTTATGATCCCAGGGTCCTGGGATCAAGTCCCCGCATCGCATCGGGCTCCCTGCTCAGCAGGGAGCCTGCTTCTCTCCCTGCTTGTGCTCTCTTTCTCGCTGACAAAGTCTTAAAAAATAAAATAAAATGTGGTAACTTGGGGCGCCTGGGTGGCTCAGTCGGTTAAGCATCTGACTCTTGATCTCAGCTCAGCTCTTGATCTCAGGGTTGTGAGTTTAAGCCGCACGTTGGGCTCCATACTGGGTGTGGAGCCTACTTTAAATAATAAATAAAATGTGGTAACAAGTTACTTGTTCTTTCTTAGGAACATCATTCATGGCAGTGATTCCGTAAAAAGTGCAGAGAAAGAAATCAGCCTCTGGTTTAAGCCTGAAGAGTTGGTTAACTACAAGTCTTGTGCTTTTGACTGGATCTATGAATAAAAGGTGGACAAAGCATCAGTCCCCTTTGGCACCACTGTTGACGTGGCCCTGGACACACCTCTTCATTCCAGTGACTTGGAAGTAATGGCATCAGTCTTTCTTTTCTAAAACGCACTTAGCAATAAAGCCTTTGGAAACTGGTGCAGCCTTTTGTGCTTACTTGCTATGACTGCAAGAAGTGACTTGGTTCCTTGGCTTTCGCAACGTTATACAGAACTAAATAATCCTGCTTGCTGTGGAAGAATGATCTGACCCTTCTCAGCACCAGGGTGTACTGCTAGACTCTAGGAGGTAAAGTAGAGAGGCTGAAGAGGACAAGTGTGGCACTGTGTGTCTAAAAAGGAAGTGATGAAATAAATATCCTGACCACCTTAGAGGATTGTAGACATGTAGATTTCTGTACAGTGAATTTGTTGAAACTCAAGTGAAACAGAGTAGTCAAGTCCAGATTTACATCTTTGTTGACTGATAACTGGGCAAGTTATGAGGAAAATGGAAGTCTGAAGACATTTGTAAAATGAGGATACCACCACTGCAATGCAGGTTTAAAAGAAAGAATGTATCTAGTGCCTGGCCCCTGGTTAAGTGTTCTCTGCAACCTTACCCTCCTTCTTAACTCTTCCCTGGAGTGAGATAAGCCTGTTTTCTGGGCTACATGCAGTGACTGGTTACAAAATTCTTAGTGCCTTTTAAGGTTAATTCTCTCTCTCTCTGTATCTCTGTGTCTCCAATGAATAAATAAAAAAATCTTAAAAAAAAATTTTGTTTGAGAGAGAGAGCATGAGCGGGGGTAGGGGGAGAGGGAGAAGCGGACTCCCAGCTGAGCAGGGAGCCCGATGGAGGGCTCGATCCCAGTATCCTGGGATCATGACCTGAGCCGAAGGCAGACGCTTAACCAACTGAGCTACCCAGGCGCCCCTGCATTTTTTTTTTTTTAATTTTTTTTATTTGAGAGAGCGCGAGAATGAGCAGGGAGGAGGGGCAGAGGGAAAGAGAAGCATCCTCCCACTAAGCAGGGAGCCTGACACGGGGCTTGATCCCAGGATCCTGGGATCATGACCTGAGCCGAAGGCAGATGCTTAACCGACTGAGCCCCCCCAGGAACCCCTGGATCTGCATTTTAATGTGTTTTGAAGTCTCGCAGTGACACGCAAGCTGAGGTATTTGGATGGACAGCAGTTAATTATGGGCTTATTCTGTGTCAAGGCTGTTCTAAGAACTGTACATACATGAATTTATAGACTTCACAACTCTTAGGAGATTGGTACTGGTATCCCTATTTTACAGCTGAGGAAACTGAGTCAAGTTACAGAATTCACAAGGATGGTTTCAGTGGAAGCAGCTGGCTTCGGACCCCATGCTCTTGGTTACTGTTTCACTACCTTTACCTAGTTTTCCTTCCAAATGACACCTGAAAATTTTGAGTTCGTAGGGTACCTGAAATCAAATTTGGAGCGGGGAAAGGTGAGAGAAAGGGTGTGAACTTCGGGACTTAATTCGGTAGAACTGAACGAGAAAGGGTGGACTATGGTGAGATTAGTTACTGCCTCTGGAGTAAGGTTGGATTTTGGACCTCATCCTATCTCCCAGGTAGCTGTGTGAAATGTGGACAACTTCAGAACCTTTTATGTTTTCCATAAAATTTTTGGAGTACATATTAAATACATTATTTAAATGCCACAGCCTCAGTTAACAGTTTGCAAGAGGAAATCCTTTACTGTTGTCCCCTGATCTCAAGTTTTCCCAAGGGGCATGTAATGGTTTCAAGAATAGTATGTGTATCTCAAAGCTCATAGGACTGTAAATGAGAGCTAAGCTGGGAATTCCCACGTACTAGGCAACCGTTCAAGCCATGTAAGGTAGAAAGCAGGGCAGAAATTAGGTTCGGCTTTTTTTCTTGCAGTGTGTTGTATTTTTCTAAAGCGTGATGATGAAATTAACCCCAGAAGACCCAACCCATCTGTTATCTTACATCCATAAAATTCTCTACAAACTTTTTTTTTTTTTTTAAGATTTTACTTTATTTGACAGACACAGCGAGAGAGGGAACACAAGCAGGGTGAGTGGGAGAGGGAGAAGCAGGCTTCCCGCTGAGCAGGGAGCCCCATACGGGGCTCTATCCCAGGACCCCGGGATCATGACCTGAGTCAAAGGCGGATGCTTAACGACTGAGCCATCCCAGGCACCCCTCTACAAACTTTTTTTAGTAAAAGTTGAAAAATTTACTAAGGACTTAGTTGTTGGTAAAGGGGGTATCTTGCATTTCCTCTTCACGGAAACAGCAAGAGGCAGCCGGGATCATTTATTTACATCCTATGAATTTTGTCTGCTATTGAGATTAATGGAGCTTAAAAAAAAAAGTCCCCCAGCAAGCACGCCAACCCTGAAACCCCATGTTGTAGCTACAGGAAGGACTCTCCCCACCTGTGGCCCGCACTCCCCGCTGCCTGTGCTGTGGCTTGGCCATTTACCTTTGTGAAATCTTGGCTCAGACGCAGCCATGTCCACGCCATACCTGGGGCCTAGGGCCCCCTCCGCGGTTCCTCCTTGTCAGCCAGTAGCAAACGTGCCTGCTTTTCCCTCAGGTCACAGGTCCTGTGAGGAAGGAACCCACCTGGCTTTCTCAGGGGCTTGTGATTGCTTATAGAAGGCATCCAATATCTGAATAAAAAAGGAAACCCCTCAAAGACCAAAGCGTATTAAAGAATTGCTCCAATACAACTTAACTTTAACGTTTTATTTTGTGTAAAAAAGGGCAAATTTTAGTGAATTATTTTCATCTTGTACACAAAGTTATAATTTTAATGCTTTTCACATCCATGCTGAAAATTTGCAGTTTGGTAAAAATGAAAGGAACATAAGTTTCTCTGAAGGAATTTTTCACGCCATTATATACACTTAATGAGAAAGTCTCAAATACTTTCTCAGTGATCACAAGTTACCAAGAAAATAAAAGATTAAATTTGTACAGATATTGATCTATATATCAAATACATACAGAAATGATGTAAAAACCTTATGCAGTTTACTTTGACCTCTGTCCTCAAAAGATTTGCCCAGGGACAGATGCTTTTCTTTTGTATAAATGACTGTGGCTTTATTTAAAATATGAAAATCAAAGGAAGCAACCCCGTTTCATCACAGTATTTTTAAAATCCCTTCCCAATAGTAAAGGATCATTACCAAATATATAGCACCATAATACAAGTATTGATGGGAGAGGGTATTCACATCACGCAAAATTAATATAATAAAAACAAACAAACACTGAAAACCCGTGTTAGTATCCGTAGAATAACAAGTTGATAACAGCTTTAGCTTTCCTCATACACAGCAAGGAAAAGGTTAAAGAGTTTAAACTACCCAAAATCCCCAAATAATCCTAACAGGAAAAAAATGAAAACAAACCCAAGGTCAGCAGTACAGTTTGAACCGTAAAAGAGAATGGGGCTATTGGGTTGTACAGCTGGAGTTATGGCTAAGACATCAATCTCCTCTGCACTAACTTTTCTGTTCATCAGCAGCAGGAGTTAAGAGCCTGAACAACGAGGAGGGCTTCAGACTGTTTAGACCGTAGGAAGTCCTTGCCAACCTTTAACTGTTGGGCATGGGATCGAGACGAGAAATACTTCACACAAACAGGTGGGACATTCGAAAACGCTCAGAGCCTGGTTTTGCTGTGTGACTGGAAGCTTCTAAGACCTGGCTACAAATGAACATTGTGCACAGAACTAATTACTACCAGGCTCCAAATCAAATCCTTCCTGGTTTACTCAGTTCCCCAAAGGGCCCCTAAGCCCCAGGTATGGCCAAGCACGCCCTGCAGCTCCTGTCATAGAACCAGAGCCTGAGAATGAAGACCGTGGTAAGCCCTGCTGTGAAAGTCTTCTAGGCTTTTCGCTTACGGGAAGATTCTTAAAAGTCAAAGATTTGGGAAGTGTGAGGATGTCACATTTACAGTAGGTCCCTCTCAGTAAGGTTGTTTAAGATAAATATCCAGTAATTTAACAGCTGAATTCACATATATTTGACACATGAGAATCAAACCTGGCGTTGATATGATCTGCATTTATGCCCCTAAAGAGTCAGTATTAAGAAATGTTGACATGCGATTCCATACATTCTTACACTATAAAGTAACAAATTTTACTTCCAGTAGCAACTATAAAACCTTATGTTATTAACCCCTCTTGCATAGAATGAGGTAAACCTGTGTGTATTACCAATGCTATTATTCCCCAAAGTAGAGCAATATTTTAGAAAATAAATTGCTGGTTTTTAATGTTCTATGCATTTTAAAATTCAAACAAAAATCTTACCTAAAGTGGTCTCCTGGGGCTTTCCATTACCATTTTTTTTTTTTTAAAGCATTCCATAGGCTGAAGGACTTTAGAGGTTAATCATTTTGATTAATTTCTAAATAGCCCTACCTGTATTCCAGAGGAGATGGCCAATGTTACCACTCTGAAGAGGCCAGGCTAAGACCCAGAAGCACTTCTAGAACAGATGCAATTAATTCCTGAGAGTTTAGTTTATGAACCTCACTGGTAAACGCTAGAGCTCTCTCATTCAGTCACAACTCAGAAAGTTAGAATGCAGAGAGCAAACCTTTCACCAATTTACCCTTGTATCCTTTTTTTTAAAGGAAGCCATGTGAATTTTAAAGTAGGGAATGTTTGAAATGGTCCAAATCAGTTATTACTGTTAAAATTAATTTTGAATACAATTAAAAGACAATTCATACTATATATATATATATATTTATATATATGGAATTTTAAGAAAATTAAATTCTCTTTCAAATTAGGTTTTTTTTTTTTTTTTTAAACAAATCCAGGATAGTTAAAAGCAGAGCTGGAATGATTTTGAATTCTAAACTGATTTTTGGCTTTAAACAACTCTTGATTTGATTCTACTGGTAATACAGAAGAACATCTGTTTTGGGGTGTGGTTATACTAAGTATTATCTAACAGATGGAGGGAAATGGCAGGGAACTCATCAGAATCCCTCTCGTGGGGTATCTTCTAGTAAGGAAAAGAAAATGAACGAAGGACAATATCACATTTTCCCCAACCCCTCAACGTGTAGACTGAAATCCTGTTTATCTTGTCAACCATTCCAGTTTAACACTTTAGTGTTAGGATAATTTTAATCATTTTTTAATTAAAAGAGAACATATAAAAGTATCCAGAGTTCTTCCAGTTTCATATAGAACTCCAAATAAATTTTCACAGAATGAAAAACATTTCTGTACAAACATTTAAAATGGGCTGCAATAAAATGCCAACAAGCAGAATTAATTACCCCTTCCATGATCTATGTGGTGATGAACCCTCCACGAGGGGGGGAGGGGTTCAGTTGCATATTTCTGCAGCAAAGGAAGCTGGAGATGTGACTGGCCTAACTTCTAAAATCCCAAAATCTCCCAACAGGTACCAAAAAGGTTCATTTGTAATGACAGTTCATTTGCATTTACAACTATATCCTTCTTAAATCATTTCCTTCAATCCTGCTACCTAAACTTTAATCTTACCAAAAAGTTAGAATTTCAGTTGTTAACAATGCACATAAATCCAAACTTGGAAAATATTACAAAATTCTTTCAAAAGCTTCAAATACAACACAAAAATTGTCCATCTTTATAAATTGAAAAATTTCCCCCCACGACTAAAATAGTTTCCCCACCCACCTGAAAAATCTGGAACTGAAATTTTCTATGTTTAGCAAAATGTCCCAGTAGAAGAGCCCCGCTGTACAGCTCGAGTGATTATAAACCAGTCCCGCCCTCCGCTGCAGCGCCCTCTCAGGGCTCTTGTTTGATGTAGAAGCTGGCAGAGCCATTGCTTTCCTGATCAGATGCTCCTTGGAGGAAATTATAATCCTCTCCGTCTATCAACTCCTCCTTCAGCTGCAATGTCGTCACTGCATGAAAGAGATAAATGTATGGGCTGTTATTAAGCCTTTCTGGAGTATTCAGATTACTTTCAATCGTCAGGTTCCACCAACTTTACTAGGAAGACTTCTTCATGTCTTCAGTGACTCTTAAAAATTAACCCCCTGAAGTATGAACATTTAGTTCATTTTAATTTTCAAAGTATATCAGCAGGTAAGGAAAGTTCCATAAAGAACAGTAAGATCCTGCATGCTGGACACTGCACGATGGACATCTTCAATGAAATGGTCAAGGTAATGGTGAGCACTAATTTGGCAAGAATAATTAGAATTTTTCTTATAGTATTCACTTTTATGTCAAGGTCTATGGAACAATGACCTATTTCTCACACGATTCTGAACTATAATATTTAAAATAAGTAACAACACAATAAACAGGACTTCGATATAATCTTACTATTTCCAAGGAGTACCTTTATTAAGAAGATTCCCTGTAGAAAAAAGATATAAATCTGATAATCTTAAAATAGTACTATAAATAATACAAAGTATTCTATCATCTATAAGATGGGTATTATGTATATACAAAATTTACATATTTGTAAAAACAAATGATAAATCTGATATTAGATAAACACCTATGTTAAACTTAAAATCATGGAAAACTTGAGTAATCATTTTAGGTAAAATAAAACTACTGACGTCGGCAATGTGAAAATCACTGGTGCAAAAGAGCCAACATTGCCAGGGGCAACACTGGACAGCAGTACCGGGGGAGTCCTTACCTGAGGACTTCCTTTTTTTATTTAAAAAAAAATTTTTTTTTTTAAAAATTTTAAGTAGGCTCCACACCCCACAGGGGGCTTGAACTCAGGACCCTGAGCTTAAGAATCGCATGCTCTACCGACTGAGCCAGCCAGGCACCCCTGATGACTTCCTTTTTAATGAAAACCAACCAACAGTATAGACAGTCCTCCATTTATAAACAGGTCCAGTAGGTCTTTATTTCTGTGGACAACTGTTTTTCAGTTTCTAGTATTTTCAGTGGGGTTAGATTTCTTGACAGCCACTGAAGTCGTGCTAGTCAGAATCCTTAGGGACAGGAGGGAGGGCTCTTCCTAAGCATGGGCAAGGATGAAGAGAAAGAAAAATTTTTTCTTTGCTGGGCCCAGCAGTGGTCTTGGGCAAAAACTTTAGGTTGTTTAATTCTAAGATTTTCCTATCTCTTTATACTTCCCTACTTTTTAAATAAAAACGATCTCAGCGAGGTGCTAAAAACTAGTCTTAGTGACTACCAACCTCTCAGAGATGTGTCCAGGTTTCTTAAGATGTTACCGTTTAACCAAAATTGAGCTGGTCAAATTCCAAATAATAGAAAAGGATGGGTGATCTTGTATGCTAACAGTAATACTGACTGGGATCTAATCCCATGGTGAGCAGTGCTAGTTTTCTTCTCCAATTCCGTCAGCACACAGATGTGTCACATCAGAGGTCACAAACTGTGTCCTTCCCACTTCCTCGCCTGCGTCCAATGGTTCTTTTGAATTTGACGGAATATTCTGAAACAAGAGACTTCACCTAAGACCCGGGAAAGCAGGGAGACTTGGCAACAGGAGGCCAGCAATCTCCGGGGGCTGTGATCAGTGGGAACTCCCCGGCTGCTACGCTCTGTAGCCGGGCAGCCCAAACCTCCCTCTGCCACGGTGCCTGCCACCAACGAGCACGTGCAACATGTGACTCCCACTCCTGCTGGGGTGCTACTCCTCCCTGAGGGGACTGGTCCGCTTCCTGCAGGCACCAGCTCCAAACAAAAAGTGCAAACTTTTTGTTTCTTCCATTATGGAACTTTTCATTACAATCGGAAAGAGAGGATGCGCACATATATGGAATGTAAATTGGGAACTGCTTATATAGAAAAAAAGGTCAATTTATGGGAAGAATCAAAGATGAATAGGAAGCCAACCAAGTTTTCATGAAGCACTAACTAGACAGTGTCACCATGTGGAACAATATTAAAATGGTTACACTTTTATTTTTAAAGGTTTTTATTTTTCGAGAGAGTGAGTGCGCGTGCACATGCACATGCACACACAAGCAGTGGGGAGGGACAGAGCGAGAAGCAGGCTCCCCGCTGAGCAGGGAGCCCGATGTGGGGCTCCATCCCAAGACCCTGGGATCATGACCTGACCCAAAGGCTGGCAATTAACGACTGCGCCACCCAGGCGCCCTAGAATGGTTACGCTTTTAAAGTCAAATAGTACAGTCATAGAAAAATATTTTCTTTCCTGATCTTAGTTACAAAAGATTAGTTCCAAAAATAGTGGTCTTTGGTGCACCTGGCTGGCTCAGTCTGCAGAGCATGCGACTCTTGATCTCAGGGTTGTGAGTTCAAGCCCCACGTTGGGTGTAGAGAGTACTTAAAAAAAAAAAAAAAATCTTAAAAAAAAAATAGTGGTCTTTGACATCTTATTTAATAATATACAGAATAATCTTTTGAGAGATGTCAATTCATTTCATTTTACTTTGGTACTTGTTTTGGTAATGGGTGTTAAAAAACTTCATAGCCCAAAGACAGAAAAGCGAATACACTATGCCTGTAATAATAGCAAAACAAACACGAATCAGACTGTTGGAAGTCAAAGCAAACAAGACTGTGCAGTTCTTTTCTTTATAAAAAAATTACTTAATATAATTAAAAATGCTTTTATGGAGTGTGAGTATCAAGTATATAATAGTTATCCTTCAAATCTAACCAACACACATTAATTGTTAGGACATTTGAACAATACCGTGAAAATAAAACATGGAAAAGAAAAACCTTCAGTTTCATTAAAGGTGCAGTACCCACGATAAAAGGTTGGTTGAAACGGTATCTTGTTATAGGATGGTCAGATGGCTACATGAATGAGAAAAGAACTCCCGTGCTTCAAGACCAAACATGTTCCATTCAAACCGATGTTGTTTTGTTTTGTTTTTTGAAATGTAAGAAAGGTAAGTTGAGATTCTAAACAGTTCCGAAACTATTTGCATTTACTATTAACAACGAATTTCTGGATTATGCTTCTATGCATCTTAAAATATGGAAACAATGTGCTTAAAAAAAAGTAACTCAAGATAAAGGTGAAACGTTCACTCAGATGTGGAATGCTTCCATGCAAAGTTTCACTGTATTTCATGGAATCTAAAATAAAGCCTGTCTGGTATCTTCACGCTAATGAATGATGGATGAAATCAAATAGACCCTGTGGCCAAATGTCAACTTCCATGCAAGTGCATTTTCTGAGCTCCGTTTTTAAAAGGAAGTCACTCTGTGGACTAATCAGTAACATTTCCGGGGGTTAAACTAATGGAAATCATATTTTCCTAGCTGGGGAAGTCCATAAATAAATTCTCAGTGGCTAATCAAACTGCAGCTTTCAGGTAGTTACGACAGGAATGCAGTCCTCACACCGTTTCAGCAGAGTAAGATCACACCACATCCCACGAGATGTGCCCCCAGCTGAGAAGACACTGCAGACTCCGGTGGAGATCGTGTGTCACGCAGGAGACCCCCTGGTTTCTGTCCTATGCGTCTACTCTGAGTTCTTAGGTTTTGCCAATCCTAGAAGTTCTATTTTACATGAATCCGTAACCTCTCAAAGAACACGACACACACCTTCTAAATTAGTCCAATGCTTAAAGAAAACATCTAAAATCCAATAAAAATTCAAACATATTCAGAGCTCACAATATCTACAGTTAATGACTTAGATTAAAGAAGACTATGTCATAAATAACAAGTACAAAAACAAAGTCAGAGAGACAAGAAAAGAAATTGAAATGTTCTTTAGACTTTGAACGTTTTTCCACTAAAGAGCAGATAAACTTAGATTTGCAGTCCTAACCTATTTTTTATACAAAAAAGGCATAGTAATTTCCTCTAGATATAAGGATATCAGAGTGATCTACACAGAGATGGACTAGGGAGGATGAAGATAACCTAATACACAGGTAGGGAGGCAAAAGCTAAAGAACATATCTTAAAAGGCACCCCCCCCCAAAAAACCAGCCAAAAAACCCCCACAAAAACCAAACCCCCCAAAAACTTCAGGTATAAAGACATTATCAAACAGAGAAAGAAGAAGAAAACAGAGCTAGGTATTAAGTCCCCATCAGGGTTTTCAACACACAAAAGGCATTGTGAAGACTACCGATTAAATAAAACCACCGAGTTGAAAAGCAATAGCCAGGATAACGGCAGAACACACGCCGAGGCCTGTAGGACTCTGGCTGCGAACCTGTCTCTCCGTACTCATGTCTGAGGTTCATCACATGCAAGCGAAGCCTTTCTGATACTCTAGGATAATACGTTTGCTCTCAGCAATTACAAAAGGCAAAACCTTTTGCAGTTTTCCTTACAACCTACTAGCTTGGCCAAACCAATTAAATTCAAATTAAATGTCACTTCAGAAACATGAAGTTATGGGAATGAATTTTACTCAAATTCAACACCAAAATTATGTAAGTACTTATCTCCAAGTTCATGTTATTCAACTACAATGGTGGTAACAGTGTTACCACAACCTAAATTCCATAGGAACGCAAAACACATCCTTCCTAGTGAGTGAGAGACACTGTGGAATGCTATGAGCAAAGCCTCATCTTTGGGTCTGATTAATCAGGCTGATCCCTAATGGTGTATTTCTCCCCCAGGTCAAACCACATGGAATTCTGCGATGGAAAATGTTCAACTATTTTAATGAAACCATGAAACAGTACAAATTGTCTCACAATTCCATCAACTGAAATGATGAGCTTTACCCTAATGTGAGGCTCAGAAGCGGTTTAAAAGAAAATAAAACTCCCTCCCTGATGATTCAAACTTAGTGAAGTGACTACCAAGGACTAGTGAAGATGAAGTTTTTAGTTGAAAGACAAAGAAAAATTTAATGAGTCAGCATCTGTCAGGCCAGACCATGCTTTGTCTCCCACCGCCCTGCCCAGACTTTCACCCCCTGTAGTACCTGAGGTGCTGATGTGACTATTACCTGTTTTGAGGCTGGGACTGAACTCTCGGCTAGTGCTGGGAGGTGGGAAGGCCTCCGGGGCTGTCTGTGCTGGAAGGGTTCGATATGGAGGAGGAGTCAACTCTTCGTCACCAGAGAAGCTCCTCCGCACCCCACCTGTCATGGGCAGGCTCGACAAACTGACAGGCTTCTTCCCAATTGGCATCTTCCTCTCTAAATATCAAGTCAAACTAAAGTAAGCTTTTACTTACATGTGTGGTAAGAAAAGTGCATTATAACTAGGAAAGACTGTGTTGCATAGGATACTCTGAAAAGAGAACCAACTATGCAAGGTCTGTATTTCTGAAAACAAGGAGTGTGAGTGTGTGTACGTGTGGGGGTGTATGTTCCAGGTGAATGATAGGGGAGATTATTTCTGGTCTCTTGAGAGCCTAGTAATCCTGGTTCCTGACTCTTAAATCAATTTAAAATACAACAAAGCGGGGCACCTGGCTGGTCCAATCAGTGGAGCATAGGACTCTTGATCTCGGTGCTGTGAGTTGAAGCCCCACATGGGGTGTAGAGATTACTTAAAAATAAAATCTTAAGAAAATAAAATGAAATAAAATACAACAAAGCAAAATGAACTACTAGAACATTTAGTGTGGAGAATAGCTGGCTAACTTCCTTCAAGAAAATTTTACCTTGAGGGGGGTTGAAAATCCAATGGAAGAGAGAGAAGATTTTATTTATTATTTTTTTTTAAAAGAAATTTTAATAAAATATTTAATTTATTTATTTAATTTGAGAGAGAGAGAGAGAGAGAAACAGCATGAGAGGGAAGAGGGTCGGAGGGAGAAGCAGGCTCCCCGCTGAGCCGGGAGCCCAATGTGGGACTCGATCCCAGGACTCCGGGATCATGACCTGAGCCGAAGGCAGTCACTTAACCACCTGAGCCACCCAGGTGCCCGAAAGAGAAGGTTTTAAAACACTACTTGTAGGGTAGCATTTCACTGCCCATATTAGGCCAAACATTGGCTTTGGGGAGAATCAAACAGATGAATAAATGTATTATCTGGGTGGCAGGATTTTACTGATATGAAATGTGCTCCCCTACCTTTTGGTTTACAATCCAGTCTTTTAGAAAACACTTAAAATTCTTACTCTGAAAAGCATTTCTAAAATTTAAAGCTTGTTGCCTGCAAGTACTTAAGCAATCTAATTTCTTTTGAAACACGTTTTGGTTATAGTTTCATAGGTAAACATAAGCCTTCAAAGACTTATATGATGCTTTCACCAGCAAAAAGTACTCTAAACTTTGCAAATACTGAACCAACATACTGCATTAGTCAGTTGAAAGCTGAAGGATACTTACATATGTCTGGGACTATAAATTATATCTGTTTTATATAATTATATATGTTTTCTTCCAGACTATACAAATGACCAAGGCAAGAGCAATCAGAAATTATGCTTCATGAAATCAGGACTAAAAGATAAATCTAAGTCAGACAGTATTCCTATGTAAAATGGTCTGGAGACTAAGCTAGTAGTGAGTACACATTCAGCGCTCAACCGACAAACCCAAATCACGTTCAGCAAATCATTTAGACTTTTCCTAATGTATGACACACTCAGAGGTAAAAATCCAAGGAGGATCTCCAACTCTCTACTACTTCTAATAGCCCCTGAAGATGGTTCAGAAATTAGTGTGCTGGGTTTCCTGCTCCAGAAACCTCGAAAACAATAAGGCTTTTCAGAATGGACAGACCACATGCATACAACTGTCTATCTGATCCTCTTGGCAGAACATTATCATTACTCAAAAGCACTCGTTAATAGTTATCCCTTTATAGCATGAACACAGATCTCTGCAAAACAAACTAGAACAATGAAGCCAATCAACTATTTCTGTTAAAAAAAAAAAACAAACCACAAAGCAACCAAACAAAAAAACAACACTACCAAAGAACACACCAATGGATGATTTTGGGTACAAAAAGACCGAAGAGCTAGAAGATGAAAAAACCATTGAGCCAGAATATAATAATCTGTAGGCAAACTTAAAAGAGTTTGTGGCTGATCTGCTAACGATACTGCATGCAATGGATAAATCAGGTTTATAAGAAATTCCTTCCTATTTGGGCAAATCAAGTCTTACAGGAAAAATGTCTCATGAACTATGTAATGAGCAATACAGAAACAGTAAAAGGAACAGGGAGTTACAATGAAGACGGCTGCTTCTTCACTCACACAGCACTACAATTCCTTAACCTCAATTCCAAAATTCACAGTTTTCCTGTAGAACTTTGGCAACAAAACCAGATCTCACTTGGTGATACTATTTATAATCTTAATTTGGCCCATTTAATACAAACATTTACATATATTTTGCTTCAGAAAACGTGCTAGAGTCTGCAAGGGGTGTTACATAGTATATGCCACACCTACTATACTTCTTTTCTAAAATCCGAAAAGTTCTGAATCCCAAAACACATCTGGTCCCAAGGGTTTCTAATAAGGGACTGTGGGCTCATAGTCCTTTTCCTTCCTATGTCCAAAGGACAATTTAAAGGCATGAGATGATGATGCCATAATAGTAAGAGCTATTACAACGTTACAGTTAAAGAACATGATAAATTTACAGCTAAACTCATTTTCCCAGCTAATCCAGAAATGTGGTACTATTAAACGTCACTAAAAACTGGCACATGGATATTATCACCTCATTAGTTTCGTACTTCTTCCCATGTCCCTGGCCCATTAATTCAAAATCGTTAAACCCCTTAAGCTGGTAATAAACCCACAAAAGTCACATTGAGGGAGGCATGTGAATTGTGTACTCAATGCTCAGAAATTATTTCTAAAAAATACGTCATGGAGTAATCAATATTCTTAATTCAACACCTTGGAAAGAAAATTCTGAACCTCGGTCTTGTCCAATAGAAAGTGAAAAGACAGGCTAACGCATCTTGTGCTCTCCAACCTCACAGAAAGCTTAGTGATCACGTGTGCTATGGTTAGTCCACTGACAAAGCCGTCATGTGGATTCTTCCTCCTCATTTCCAGCGACATGGGGATTGCTTTGAGCTGCCTGTTTGGCAATGTTCTCTGAAGTTCTTTCAGGTGAGTATCAAACCTGGCAAGCAGCTAGTGGGCAAAAGAACTCTGGACAAATGGGAGGCCTATGCCTCTGATATAGAAGAGAGGGTGAGAGAAAGGCCTGGAGGTTATCAGTGTTGAGGCTGACGTGGTTTCATGCTGGGAGGACACGAGAGCACCACGGCAGGGGCTGGTAGAAGTTTTTAGTCCCCTAGTGGGAAAAAAAACTATGAACAAATGACTGTAATCAGAAAGTAAGGATATATTTGATTCTTCATGCTGCTTCAGTCTCTTGGTTGGTAATGAGACAGATTAACACTTTATTTAAACATATGGCAAGTCAGCTGGAACAATCTGTTTTAGTTTTAACCCTCAAATGTACTTTTCACTTTTAAAAGTACCTTTATATAAAAATAATCTTATCTCAGAATGAAATATTCCACAAGTGTCATGAAGAGAAAAACCTGTGGCTTCCTATGTGGGGGGGAAAAGATTTTAAAAGAATCAAAATAGAGCTATCAATATATCCTATATTATTTTGGCTATTAATGCCAATAACCATTCATTGTAAGGTTGAAAAAGAGTATAGAAAGGATATTTAGAAAAAAATTTTTAAGCTTGACTTTGTTAGCCATCAACTTGAATTTCTTATAAATATCATCCTAGAAAGAGAGTTTTGGTTTATAAGAAGGATGGGTTTCTTAAGCTCTAAGTCTGCTGTAAATATCAAGTACTTCCCTTTTTAAAGTTTTATAAAAAAGATTTAAAAAAGAATTGATTTTCAGTAGGTTTACCTATCATTTCAAGAACTATTTGTACTCTGTTCTTTACCATACATGTTTTACAATATTATGGCGATCATTTGTCCTGTCCACTAACATGTAAGTGTTTCTCCTTATTGAGAAGGCTTGCCTTTTATGGTATACTGCACCTTTAAGCAAAATACATACTGCACAGTCATTGGCTCTCACAAGGGGTATTAGTTTCTGTGCAAGAATACTGTGACCCCAATTGGTTAACAACTTAGGAAATGTATATAAACACCATGTGGTGACCCACTTTTCTTATGTCCTTTGTATTGCTGGGACTTAGCCTTTTTCTTCTGTTTTGATGAACCTGATTGGCTTTCTCTTGACGCTGAAAAATAAAAGGGAAAATTGGTACCAGATAAACATTGTGAGCACACGACTCTAGATACACCTTAGATGAATTATATTTACCAAGACCATTATGCTTATAAAAGTACATGATGCTTTGAAAATAAGGGTGCTTGTTCCTGTAAAACCCATGATACCAGACAGATTCCACTATTTATTCAATAAGCACTTATTATATACAAATACATTTTAGCCTATCATTTCAAACTCATTAAAACAAGTCTAGTTCCATTTGGAGGGTGCTCTTACTGTGGTGTTTCTGCCTAGAGTCATTATGTAACTGACTACTGGGTTCACACTGCTGTGGTACTCATGGTCTGAGTCTGTGATAGTGCTGTTGAGTCTTAAGATCTTACCTGGCAACCAATCAGACAAAGGTATATTCTTGTCCTGTGAGCTCACAAGATGACTTATGTGAAACAGTCCTCTGGAGAATTGCTGATTTTTACAAAAGGACACCTTTTCTGTATACCAACTTACACTGTGATGCCGGAGGCTGTAGCTGATATCCAGTTAACTGACACCACCCTACAGGATAGAGGTCAGGGGACTCACAGTCTACCCACTGATCATACTCTTCTTCCCATCCGTCAAAATGTATCCTCAAGAGACGATGAATAATTCGAGTTACTGTGGCTACACATATTAACCGTGGCTCCATGAGATCTACTGCTTCTAATTTCATTCCTACACGAAATCCGTGATTTGGAACATCCTGACATAGAGAAGCAAAACATTACCACTGGTGAAAAGAAGTAGGCATGAGTCCACTATCACCGAGAAAGGAAAAAAAAAGAAGCAATATAACCAAATAACCTAATTTAAACCAAAAAAAAAAAAAAAAAAAATCACAAACAATTCTTTAATTATTAAAACATATGAAGGTGAAGTATTTAAGAACTAGTTAGGAAATGTGTTCATTTCTATTTTACTCAGATTAAAAATGAAGCAAAGTCTGAAAACAAGCTTCATAATCTAGGTAAAGAAAATACATTGTTTTATTACTATATATTTATTTATATTAATCTCCATTAAGAAATTCTAATATAAAGCCAAGACATTTTGATCAACAATGATTTGCATTTGTGAGGCATCAAAAAAATTCCACATAACTATTACGCCATTATTTACATTTACCTTATTAAATAGTTTTACTGGTGCTGCAATGGAGCCAGTTTCCCTGAGGTAGTCAAACCATTTAAAAGGAAGTTTTGTGTAACCTGAAAAACACACCTGATTTAACTAGCAGTTCATTTAAAATTAGCAAAATAGTAAAATGTAGATAAAAAGTTAACTTAGTACACACTAAGATCTCAGATTTTAGGTTATATAATAAACTTTTAACTCTTGCTCTAATACTGTTGAATGCAATCGTCCTTCCATGTTATAAGGATTTTCTTTTGTTTCTAGACAGACACAGGTGCACCTACTTACCTAATGCAAAAGTGTCTCTCTCCTGTCTACCACAAGAATTCCAGACTTTTGCTTTTAAAATCCTAGGCTTAGGACAGTCTAGCACTTCATACTTCACAGTGATATTTTTCTTTCTTTGCAAGAAAGAAACCTGGCTGGGCAAATACTATTTTTATAGACCTCTGTTTTTAGATTTTTCCCCCTTCTTTTCTTAAGAGAAAAAGCCAAGGCTCTTATATTGAAATTAGGAAAGACACTGGTTAAGCCTTGAGAGTTATTTAAGGGTATGCCTTTTTTTTTTTTTTTAAAGCCACATGATACTCTAAAGATGGAAACTTGCTTTCCCTCAAAGGCTTTAGCCTGTATCTATTTTTAACAAAAGTTTATGTGTGCAATTACCTACATCACCATCTCATTAGGGCTTAAAGAATACCAATTCATATTATAAAATGTACAGATGCTCAGGAAAAATTCTATACTAATATAATTTATTGAAGCTAGCTAGAATACAGTGCTTTATATTTTTAGAGCACCCCACAGCTCTTGTTGTGTATATGTACGTTTATATATACATATGCACATATCAAAGGTGCACACAGCAGAAAATCCAGGGCTGTGTTAAATGATGTAAATAGATACCATGTAAAAAGAAGGCAAGGATGAAGACCCAGTGTACATATTAGGATGAAGTACCTCTAGGTGGAGTAAGTTCAATCATGTTAATTTCACAGAAACCAACAGGGAAAATAGAAGGGGAGGTTGCATGATAACAGAACCAGTCAGATCCATCTGCTGCTTCTGAGCCATCGATCCCAATCATCAGGAATCCATCAGCCAGCACCTTTTAAATTAAGAGAATTCCAAGTATGTGAAATTAGATACCACTAGTATAAATGCGATCCTTTAAATTAAGTGACATTCTAAAAGAAAGAAAAATCTATGGCATAAAGGTCTCTTCAAAGTGAAAAATGCTTCTTCACTGAATTATGTCAGTAACTGAAATGATAATGAAAAACCTCCGTAAACTGCAGTGTGTACAGAACAAAGGCAGGGTTCCACAGAAGTGACTTCAGGGGTCTAGGACAAATAGTGCCTCTGCCAATGGCTAAGGTGCCGGCTGCTGTGGTCCCCATGAAACAGGCCTGAGTGTTCCTCTCCAATTTAACAGTCTCGTCTAGGCAAGGCTCGGAGTCCTGATATTCAGTGTAACTTTACTTCTTTCCTTCTGATTTAGCACACAGAGGAGTTTTTCCAAACCTTTCCCCGCTTTGTCAAGCCTCCGCTTTACCTCTTATGCTACACACATCCACGCTCCCGTATAACAGAAAATAAGGCCTTCCTGCGCAAGGGTCCCCATACTCCTTTCTCTGCACCCCTGACTGCTGTAAGATGTAGTACCCTACCCCCCACAAACTTTTCCATCTTGTCCGATTACCGCTGGTACTTTGCTCCAAAAACACTATTTCTTATACTCTAATGTCTCCCATTTTCCATTACATTAAAAAGATTTAAAAATACTTTATTTTGAAACAGTTCACACTTACAGAAAAGGTACAAGAACAGTACGATGAACTCGTAGATACTTCACCCAGAGACCCACTGCCAGGTATAAACTACGTTAAGTCTTTGCAGTCTGATTTCTGTCCTGATCCTACTAAAATGCTAAAATCACCAGTGGCCAAGTTTGTCAAACCCACTGCCTTCCCCCCAACATGTACCCTCCTCAAACCTCGGCCTCCCTAAAGTATCCCATACCTGCTCACTACTCTCAACTCTCTGAAACATTTTCTCCCGGACTCTCATTACATTACAGTCTACTGACCTGGTCTCACCTCTCCTGCTTGGTGATGTTCTTGTTGGTGGCGTCCTTTTACCTCCAACCCTTACATTTCTGATCTTGGCCCTTTCCTTCCTGTTTTGGCGATGTCACCTACGCACATTGCTTCAGTAACCGACCTCCATGCCCAGAACTCCTCCAGTTTTATTGGGAGTTTGTCTCCCTTGCAGGGTCTTAGTCCTGCCTTTTCCCTGCATGCTAAACAGATCCTCTGAGAGTCCAGGCAGGGTGTCAAAGCCAGCTCCAAAGGTAAGAAAGCACCAGGTCCGAGGATTCCCCCTAAGGGTAGTCCCTCTATCTGTGCCATGAACTCTCTCCTTACTACACTGAGAACTGCTTTCAGGCTTCCTCTCTGGACAGTTCCCATCTTACACTGCTTAACTTTCCTTTGGTATGACCTCTGTTCACACCAGAAAGCTTTTCCAAGCTCAGAGGGCCTGACCAAGTATTCCAAGCTTGCCATGACGGGGCGCCTGGGTGCCTCAGTCGGTTAAGTGTCTGCCTTCAGTTCAGGTCATGATCTCAGGGTCTTGGGATCGAGCCCTGCATTGGGCTCCAGCCCTGCATCGAGCTCCTGCTCAGTGGGGAGCCTGCTTTGCCATCTCCCGCGGCCGTGCGCCCCCCACCCCACGCTCTCTCTCCCCCCTCCAATAAATCAACAAAATCTTAAAAAAAAAAAAAGAACCAAAGCCTGCATGACCTAGTTCCACATTATCTTTTAGTTTCTATCCCCAAAGTGTCTTTCTCCTAGTTGTTTCTACTACATTGGACATGTACAGTAACTTCCTCTTCAAGCTTAACAGCTCTGCCTACACCTTTGGAAAGGGCTACCCTCACTCACATGAGATTCCTTTCCCCTTTCCTAACTACAGCTGACCAGAGTGGGGACTAATATCTAACCTACAGAGGACCAAGCCAGAGGCTGGGCTCAGCTAGAATCTCTCTCAGGATTAGGATTAACAGACCCTGAGACTGTTGTCGAGTCACGGGCTGGAGCTAGAACTGAAAGCCTATCACACAGAATGGAGCTCGTAGCCACACACGGAGACTGAGTGAGCAGGACTCCGACCATAAGAGTGAAAGACAAGTGGCAGAGACTCAGAGCAGAGAAGAGGTGGGACAAAGAGGCCCTGAGAGATGGAGAGAATTCCACTGGCTTTCCAGTTCTCATCCTGTGGCCCTGCGTGTCTAGGAGACTGCCTGTCCTTGGGATAACTTTCCTAGAGCGAACTTGAGTGGGTTTCTGTTCCTTATAAAAGAAAAGCCTTGGCCAGAATACTCCGTGCAACCTGTTTTTTTTTTCGGCGGGGGTCGGGAAGGGTAGAGCGAGCACATGCACAGGGGAGGGACGAGGGAGAGGGGAAGAGAATCTTAAGCAGGCTCTACGTGTGGAGCCCGACACGAGACTTGATCTCATGACCCTGAGGATCATGACCTGAATGGAAATCAAGAGTCGGACGGTCAACTGACTGAGCCACCCAGGCGCCCCTCAGTGCAACTTGTTTGATGTGTACTGTGTGAACAACTTGTCTCTTCCAAACCCGGCCTATGCTTTCCTATCTTTTTTTTTTTTTTTTTTTTTTTAAGAGAGCGAGCGAGAGAGAAACAGCATGAGAGGGGAGAGGGTCAGAGGGAGAAGCAGGCTCCCCGCTGAGCCGGGAGCCCGATGTGGGACTCGATCCCAGAACCCTGGGATCATGACCTGAACTGAAGGCAGACGCTTAACCATCTGAGCCACCCAGGCGCCCCATCTTGATGTTTTTGTGCACGTTGTCTTTCTACAACAGTTCCCTGCATCTCTGCTGGGCTGTTTTTCCCAACCCTCAAGGTGAAGTTTTCAAATCTCTTCTCTTCTATAAAGCTTTCCCTGATTCCTCTGAGACAATGTGATCTCTCCTTTATTTGAATTCCAACAGTACTGTGTACCCTTAAGTCACAGTCGATCCTGAAGCAAACTTCTTTTTATATATCTTACCTTGTTCTACAAGACTATAAGCTTTCTGGAGTCCAAACTAAACCTAGTATGGCAAGTAATAACTAAGCAATTCCTTTATTTTTTATTTTTTTAAAAAGATTTTATTTATTTGACAGAGAGAGATGGCAAGAGAGGGAACACAAGCAGGGGGAGTGGGAGGGAGAAGCAGGCTTCCCGTGGAGCAGGGAGCCCGATGCGGGGCTCGATGCGGGGCTCGATCCCAGGACTCTGGGATCACGACCTGAGCCGAAGGCAGACGCTTAACGACCGAGCCACCCAGGCGCCCCTAACTAATTCCTGAGTGAAGTTTGATGCTATACTCATTGGACCCTTCATTCTCGTTTCATGGAACAGAGCCTGGAACAATGGCACTGGTTCCCAGACCTGACTATCAGAATCACCTAGAAAACTGTATCTTATCTTATCTTATCTATCTATCTATCTATTTATTTATTTAAAAGATTTTATTTATTTATTTTGACAGAGAGATAGACAGAAGAGCACAGCAGAGGGAGTGGCAGAGGGAGAGGGAGAAGCAGGCTCTGCACTGAGCAGGGAACCCGATGCGGGACTCGATCCCAGGACCCTGAGATCATGACCTGAGCCGAAGGCAGACGCTTAACCATCTGAGCCACCCAGGCGCCCGATAACTGTATCTTTTTTAAACAAATACGTTACTGTGTGTAATACTTCTTGTGATTCTGACTGAGTAGGTCTGGAGTAGGTCATGGAAATCTGTTTTATTTTTATTTATGTATTTATTTAGTTTTAAAGGTAATCTTTTTTTTTTTTTTAGATTTTTATTTATTTGAGAGAGGGAGAGTGTGTGCGTGTGGGGGGCGAGGCAGAGGCAGAGAATCTCAAGCTGACTCTCTGCTGAGCATGGAGCCTGACGTGACCCTGAGATCATGGTCTCTGAATCTCATGACCCTGAGATCATGGTCTGAACTGAAACCAAGAGTTGGGACGCTTAACCAACTGAGCCACCCAGGCGCCCCAGAAATCTGTTTTAAATCATACTAGGTGATTCTGATCACTAGTCAGGTAAAGAGGAAGAATAAAACCTTGGAGCTGGTCTCGTCTAGCTGTGTGACCTTGAGCATGAGAGCCTGGGACATGGCAGCAATCATAACTGTTTTTAATTCTTTTGGCTCAAGGCTTTAAACTGGGTTGAAATGCAAATCACAATTTAAGCTATACTCCTATATAATCAGATTCTGATCAGTGGTTCTTTTTTTTTATTTGACGGAGAGAGACACAGTGAGAGAGGGAACACAAGCAGGGGGAGTGGCAGGGGGAGTGGGAGAGGGAGAAGCAGGCTTCCCGTTGATCAGGTAGCCCGATGCGGGGCTCGATCCCAGGACCCTGGGATCATGACCTGAGCCGAAGGCAGACGCTTAACGACTGAGCCACCCAGGTGCCCATGATCAGTGGTTCTTAACGATGGCTGTACTGGACAATTACCTGGGTACTTAAAAAAAAAAAAAAAAAAAGCCAATGCTAGGGCCCCCCAGCAGACTGATGAAATCAGAACAGGGGTGGGGTTGGCATTTAAGAGGTCTGGTCATTTGTATTTTTTTTTTTTTTTAAGTTCCCCAGGATATTCTGATGCCTATTTGAATTGAGAACCACTCTTCTAGATCTTTTCATAAAAGGAGTTTCAGAAGAGAGGAAAAAAAGAAAAAATAAAGTATTACCAAAAGAAGAAAAAGGCACAAAAGGGAAAAAAAAAAAAAAAAACAGGAAACTGAAGACAAACTTGGCCATGTTACAATTCTGTGTTGGATTAGCTTTGACCAAGAAGTAACTTAAATATTCTTCTTCTAACTCAGGATATATACCTCACAAATAAAGGCAGCAGACTCAAGATGACAACAAGCTATAAAAAACACTGATATGAAAACTGAAATTTATTTTACTGGTATCCTTCTCCCCAGTGAAGATCCAGATACATACCTTTTATTCAGAATGAGTATGTTAAGGGCCTCCTTCTCCTATTACCTTAAACCCAGTTCTTACAATTGCATTTCTATATTTGAAAACCTATAGTCTTACCTTTCTAATAGTCGCGACACATATTGTGGAAAGATTTAACGGGTCTATAGCTTCCAATTTCATTCCTTCCTTGAACCATTCCCCACTCTGGTCTACTTCTTTTACCTAAAGAATTACATGAAAGCACATCTACTGTTACAAATGTTATCATTTTAATAATTAGAATATTACCAATTTGAAAACGCTTATCAGATGAAAATACCAAATGCCTTCTCCTACCTACCTAATATTATAACTCAAACCTCCATTAGAGGATAGAGAGAATTCAGGCAAACAGACAGAATTTAAGAATAATTATAATCAATAGTTGTGACACCTATGGATCACAAGGTCTTAATCCTTTTAAGTGAATAAATGTAATTGTGATTTCCATAATGTTAGGAAAAAACCCACAACCCTCTTTCAAACCTAATTTACAAATGAGGGTTCTTATAAAAACTTCTTACCTTAGCAAATAAATGTGGTGGTGTATCAAAATGTCCATCCTGTTTCTTTGTAATATCTACAAGGAAAAGTTACATACTAATCTGTCAGCATTTGTGAGAAGACCAAAAACCACGTTTCTTTGAAGGTTTCAAACTCACAAGGTATGTATACTCTAAAACATGGCAGAAATACATGCCTTCTACATTTATGGTGAAAAATATCCTCTAATAGTCTTTCTCTTTTCAGAGAACATGTGCTATTAAATACATTCAGCCGATCAGAATGATGGTAATTCCTTCGTTAGGGAATCACAACTTTAGAGGTATGCTTTAATGTGTTCAGTATTAAGTCTAACCACATTTAATCTTGCTCTTTTGATTAGAACTGAATGCAAAGGGAAAGGCTACCTTTAGATCTTTCAAAAAGAGTGTAGACAACAAATGTAGTTGTGACCAAAAGTGCATTATATCTGAATTGAGAACAAGTGGAAGGAATATAAAGTAGTTAGGACACTCCTATTCTGGTGTGAACCTTCCGTAATTAAGGCAGAATGAGCAGCCCTGACAACTAGAATGCTATTTCTGATCTCTGCTATTCTGTAGAGAAAAAAATAACCAAGCAGTACAATTTAGCCTCAAGGACGTTTTCAACAGGTGGTCTTGTGACAGGTGCTTACCAGATCTTTTGAATCGATGGCCTATGCTTCGAGACCAACCGATATGATGGATTAACGGGCTGTGCATATGGCACCAGAAGTCATCTGTTCTATCTTCACTCTCTTCATACACTAGTCTTAATCTTCCTCCAATTACACTTTCCACCACTGCCACTCGTGTGCGACACAAATGCCTCTTGTCAACCACTTCTACTCTCATGCAAGGTTTGAAAGGATACTGCATACTCTCTGAAACCTTAAACAAAAGCAGACAAGAACTGTTCGGAATTCACGACAAAGGTCTACAAATCATTTCAATACCGTACCATTAAAAATACTGAGTGCACTCGACATTTAACTAGATCATCTAGCTCACTAAATTAAAACAATTCCTTAAAAAACTTCCAGGCTAGTCCTTTTTTAGAGCTCTCAATCGACACTTCAGTCCTTTCTCAGATCCTGTCTTTACCTTCTGTGAGAAATCAGGAGGAAGTGTTTTGGCACCAGTGAGTCGTTTCACTAGAAAAGCTTTCCAGTTTGTATACTTATGCTGAATAGCTAAAACAAAAGAAATAACCAGTTACACTTTAGCAAAGAGTAGAACTGCTTCATAAACTATTAAAAAAACTCCAAACAAACCACAACAATTTTCCCTGCAATTCAGAGAATTAAGGTTCTGAAGAAGAGTAACAAAAATAGAGAAAACAAGTATATCTTGCCGGCATATAAGTTACGTGCAACCAAAAAGTTATTACTGTAATTTTCATATCACTCGAATATTACCATGTGCGACACTGCACTGAAGTACATACAGTCCATCTGCAGTAGGGGTAAAGAGGCTGCTTACTTCTAGGAGGGACGAGAGGCTTTCCACTGGCTGCACACCAGCCAACTGGGTGGATGTCAGAGCCACACACATTGCACCAGAAGTCCAGCCCAGGGTCATTTTCAAATCCTTCATATCTTAAAAGGGCATTGTAACCTGAAACCAACAAACCAATCACCACAGAATAAGAAAATGAAATGAAACCGAACAGGACCTAGCTGCCGGCAGTGGGTGTCAGATGTTAGTGCGCGCCCGCAGCAGAAGCCCGCGCAGGGCCTGCGAGCAGACAGATGGCCGCCCCTCCCCCACTCCCCCAACTCGGAGACTGAGTTAGTAGGCCTGGGGGCAGAGTGAGAATATGCATTTCTAACAAGTCCCCGGGTGAAGCTGCTGCTACTGGTGTACCACTCAGACTTTGAGAACTGTTTGTATAATGTCATTATAGTTTAACTGTTTTCAGAGCATGGCTTCCCCCCTTGTAATGTATTTTAATTTTACCCACAGTTTCTTAAATTCTAGAAAAGAAATTCTCAGTGGAAACAGGGGTGGGGAAGTCCTACCAGAACGTGTAGTTTGGAAAAGAAAAGAAAAGGAGGTTACAGTAAGTTGGTAAAACCTTGTCAAGTCACAGAAATCCAGTTAAAGTAACATTTCAAAGAGACTGCTTTGTCTATCTGATTAGATGACCAAATATTTTTGGATAATTTGGATGGGGCTACCTCAAGCATCAAATTTTTTGTCTTATTTATTTGGAAATAAAATGTGAAAATGCTAGGTGAAAAAGTTCAATAAACACAAATAAGAAGTATGTGAAAGGACTTAAAGACTGTACGTACTAAGCGAATGGGAAGCCTTACTTCTTAGAAAGAACAAAAAGTATATAATATATCCTGTCTGTAATTTAATAAACCTTCTGTTGGTAACAGATTACAATTTAATTTAAGGCCTTCAGGAGAATAAGAAAGGCCCAATGAACTTATATCCCAGGCAGGGAGCTAAGTTCAGTCCGCATTTTCCTGTGTTAAGATCTAGGATGAAAATTTATAGCATTAAACCTTTAGTTTTAAAATTCAGTAATTTACAGAATAATTCATGAGTCTGCCAACTGTTGCTGAGCTCTAGTTCATGATTAACATCAGGCTCAATTCTAAAATGTCATTAAAGTGGCTTAAATAAGATATATGATGCAATTAGATAAAATCGAAATGTAAAATTGGAGATGGAAGGTAGAAATAATTCTTGGATATTAAACACATTGATCTTTCGAGCTATTTAAATGCAACTGGCTTAAACATCTAGGACAGAAAGAATATGTTGTTTTAAATTACGGTGTAGAGACAACACAAGCATTTAGAGAATGCTTATAATAGCTGGAGGAATGTTTCAAGGAAAAGCTGGGAATTGAATTGGGTAAAATGTCTGTGCAAAGGCACAGAGGTGCTAACATGCTCTATGAGGGAGGAGGGAGAACTCGCCTCATCAGAACAGAGAGCATTTCTGCTGGGAAGCAACCAAAACTTTGGCCAGTGGTCTATGGAGCAACTCATCAATAGCTGTAAATGCCGACCATCTCGATCCTTTAAGGACAAAGAAGTAATTAAAGATGCTTGAGCAGACATAAAAAAAAAAGATGCATGCCTGAGCAGAAAAATAGAAGATCATCTTTAGTAAATCAAGTCTGTTAGCAGTACGTAATAAGTTGTGGGCAGGGTGTTTGGGGGAGAATGGCTGGAGAGAGGAAAGAAAGAGTAGGCTGCATTAGATAGCTCTGATTTAAGGACAACTCATCTGAGTAGCTGCATGCCCCATCCCCGCCGCCTGGTAAAGTACTACAGGGCCTCACTGCACCACTCACTGAGTGCCTCGTCATAGATGCAGTCAGCACTTGGCAGATGGCAGCTCACAGAATAAACTAGGTCTGAGACTTCTGCACATCACCTGCCCATAGTGTCTAACACAGTACATACCTAAAGCCTTTATGTGATGAGCAATAAGGTAACAAGGAGTAGGGTACATGGAAAGCAGTGGGAATGAAGAAAAATAAACCAAGATAGATGAAATTATCAACACTAGTTTACTTTTGGTATTATGGACCTTACCACTCTTCTTAGCACCTCAACTTTTTGTTACTTTTCAAAGTATTTCCCTATACCAGAGTTTGGCAAACTATATAATGGCCCACAATCTGGCCTACTGCCTGATGTTTTTTATAGTCTGCCATTTCAGAAAGGTTTTACATTTTTAAAAGGTTGAAAAAAATCAAAGGAAGAATAACATTTCATGATATGTGACAGTTACATAAAATTCAAATTTCAGTGCTTGTAAATCAAGTGTCACTAGCACACCGCCAAGTCTATTCATTTACGTATTGCTCCGGCTGCTTTCTCGCTACGGTGGTCGAGCTGAGGAATTGTGACAGAGACTGTACTGCCCACAAAGCTAAAAGTATTTACCATCTGGTTTTTTATAAAAAAAAATTTGCTACCCTTTGCCCTATTATCGTATTTATTATTTATTTGGCAACACTTGCAAAATTTACAAATACGCTTTCTTACAAGTTACAAAAACATAACTGGCATTTTCTGGTAAATTATTACGTGTGCTTTCACCTGCTAATTTTACAATTCCAGCAATCCAGAAGACTTTGGTAGGTAGGCTGCAGTCTGTATTGGGAACTTCTACTCTCACATTTTCTGAGATATCACCCCAGCAGGTCCCCATAGGTGCCTGTCATATAAAAATTATTAAGTTATCATCTAATTAACATAAAGCCCAAAACACATTATTTAAAAATAAGCATTCCCATCAATAACGGAAATTTTAAATTAAAAATGCCATTTAATTCATTTTTCTCTAAAAATAGAGTTGTTATTTCCCTTTTCACAGAATTCTATTTAGAAAAAGCCAGTGTCAGGGGCAAGCTCAAGATGAAGACAATTTCACATATATTAGAATAGATAGATCCATGTCAACTTCAAAATTCAATACTGTCCTAGTATTAGACCTAAGCAGCAATTTTTGTAAAAGCTATCACACTCAATAGATTTCACAGGATAGAGCAGAGAAACTTGTTATTTTTAATATACGCTGAATGAATGCACTTTACCTTAACCTCTAATTTTAAAGGGTCTGTCCAAAGAGCAGAAAGAAAAATAATTCCAATTGAGCAATGTGGTTTCCACTAACAGGAGAAACAAAACTTAGTTATCTGTATTTTCAACTTAAGTTAAATTCATAAAACAGAAGTATAGTCTGTTAAAACAGACATGTGGCGAAAGCACCTGATAAAGTTATTAAAAAGGTGGAGTTGAAGAGTTTTTAGAGATGCATACCATGGTAAATTGTTAAATAATTTATTATTTCTAAACAAAGAGGAAATGTTCAATGTTAGAACTGGTAATCACTAGCCTCCACACCACATGGTTAGAATGGGGACTCAGAAAGCCGATTAAATGAGTATCACGAAGAGATTTTCCTAAGTCTAACATGCCCAAATTATAATTCCCATTACATTTTAATCCTTAAAACTTGAGGCCATTCACAATTATTTGAAGTTTATGCAACGGTTAATTAAATCAAATTAGTGAATTTAGGAATATAAATGCTGATAATACTAAACAGTCTCTGTGGCCTTGACAATCAGCTCCTCGTTATATATATAATTTAGAACCTTGAACATAGAGAAAAGGACTGGATTAGGTTATAAAAGACCTGATAATACCAACAAATCAGGAAAAGACAAAACAGCTTCAGAGCTCAAAGATGACCAAACAAAGACATCTAAGAGTTACACGATCTAGCCTATTTGAACATTGGGTAAATGTCTTCCATGTAAGGTTTCTCATACTTTGGTGGATGCCAACCCACAGGAGGATTAGCCTAAAACAGTACTTAACCCCTATCCTCTCAACAGTTCATGACATTTCTGAAGGAGAGGAAAAAAGGTCAAATAATCCTGAACTAGAGTAAGTCTGGATACCAAAGACAGAATCAAATTATGGCTATTACTTTAAGTAGCACAAGCAATGAATGTGCCTCAGTAACTTGGAGACAGTGGCCTATCTCAAATATTGGTGATTCTGGAAGGGTACATGTAACTATCTCCCTGAGTTGTGCAAAAAAACAGTACATCCATTATGACTACCACTTTCTGCTGTTTTTGAACTGAAAGACTGGACTCTTCAGGTTCTGCTATCTCCCCCTACATCATTCTAGACTGTAGGGCCATCCCTATTGCCAGCAGATACGATCAGAAAAGGAGAGGCTGGAAGGATGATAGGTAACGCAGATTAAGCTAAGATATATTAACATAAAGACCATGTTTTCATTTCTGTGAGGATGAACCAATTAGAGCAGATAGATGCAGCTAAATGTATGCACTAAATTAAGGCAGGGTATCCACCCCTCTTTGTTTGGCTGCCAAATCTTGTGGAATGGGTTTATTTTTTGTTGAGAAGAAAGAAGCACGGTTATGCTGATAAACTGGGGGTTAGGTTGGCATACTACTAAGTGAATTTGGCATACAGTACTCCTCTTAGAGCCAGATATGACAATTTCACCAACTTTTTTTTGGCCTTAACAATTATTTGCAGAAAATAACTTTTAGCCACATTTTATTAAAGAAAATAAAGTGTCAATATGCTCACTTAAAAAATAAGGATAATATTCACTTTATTGGGGTAATGTTTTTGTCCCTACAGTCTGGATTGGTATAGGAGAAAGTAGCAGAAAGTGACATTTGTTCTTGCCTGTAAGGTTGTGGTTCTGCTAGACCCTCTTAAACCAATCCATATGGTTCACTCTAAGAAACAAAAAAATGAAGGAACAGAAACAACAAAAAAGAGCACCATAGTTTCTACATAGCATGTGCTCAATGTGTTGAAATAATAAGGTAATTTCACAGATGTATCTGCCCTTTTGTTTAAAATGAATACTCTTAAGTGTGGAAGACTAAATGACCCAGGGCTTGACAGCCATCTTCATCTAAGTCATCTGTCTTCTCTTGCTGGCAGGAGGGATACCTCTGAAAGTCTGGATTGGCATAGCATGAACTAGCAGAACCATAATTTACAGGTAACAACAAATTTACCTTCCAGACTCAGGACGAGAGGTCCACCTCAGGCTCCTCCCAAATCAGGAAGATCTGCTTCACCACTTCCTGCTCCAGGGCCACTCGTGAGGGCTATCTGGGAGCGACTCTCCTTCCCTGCAAGGTAAGCTGTCATCAGGTCCTGCAGGACATGGCCAAATCCAAATGCTGAGGGCTCCCCAGCACAACTGAATGATAACCTCCACCTGACTGTCGTCCATAAAAAATAACTGGGTGGGAAGTCTTATTTTCTGCAATTCAAGAACATTCCCAGATAGTCCAACAGCCCAGATGGCTAGACTCTCAGAGGGCTGATACACTGCACATATGATGCTTCATGGCAGAAATACAAATTTCCCTTCACAGAACTGCCAACCTATTTTGATAACCACCCACAATCTTCAACAAGTGGGCAGAGGCTGGCCCTGAAGTTGCACATAGGTAACCAAGAAAGAATCTATCCCAATGATGGTATGACAAATGTACAAAAAGCCACCAATGAAAGACTAAAAGGCATATGATTAGTTCATCTAGTAGAGAAAGATGAAATACCATCTGGCCAAAAAGGGAAAACATCACAGGAAATTAACCGGAAAGAAAGTAGAACTCCTAAATGCTACCTGCTGGAATTGGTAGGTTGAAATAGGAAAAAAAATTGTTCCCTCTTTCTCCAGAAAGTCCACTCACCTTTTGACTGGACACCAGAATCTACTTTTTGAGGTGGTGGCAGCAGGATGAGGGGGACTATAAGGAGAGTATAAAAGGAAAATGGGATGCGTGGGGTGGAAGCAAGATTAAGAATGGGAGAATGCTATGTGTGTGTAAAAAGGGATAGGAAGCAGTGACCACTAATTTGAAAGGCATAAAATAGCCCACAATTTAAAAAACCAACAATGTATTAAACCAATACTGTTTTAAGAATCAGGAGATCCCAATAGAAAATCAAGAACTACTTTAGAAAACAGACCAAAATTAAAATAATCTAGATTATTTAGGCTTTCTTTAAAACATAAAAACAAGACAGGTGATTTTTATTATACCAGAGTCCAAATTCTATTTCATGGCGAGACCTGTGGCAGCTAACTCAGATGAAGCACTAACAAGTGCCAGAAACTAACTGAAGTTTTATTTCCATCAGAAAAGAAATTCTGCAATCTAGAATGACATACAGAAGATTCTAACTTTAGTGAGAATGGACACAAATATTTCAGCTTCCAGTGGAGTCATGTGTATGTGTGGTCAAGGCTAGGGGAAAAAAGCCAAAACACAATTTTAATTGAAATGGATTATTTTACTAATAAACACATACTTGATAAATAGATCGTGAGTTTTACTATAAAGAGAAACAATACTTTTATTATACATACACAAACAAAAGGACTTTCGTTTTT
The DNA here is from genome assembly GCF_054177405.1 of Leptonychotes weddellii. Lineage (NCBI taxonomy): Eukaryota > Metazoa > Chordata > Mammalia > Carnivora > Phocidae > Leptonychotes > Leptonychotes weddellii. The sequence goes on from NC_138383.1 coordinate 23,454,024, forward strand.
GACCTTAAAATACAAAAATATACTTGTGATATATGTTGTAAAGAAGTGCGGATAACCTTACCTTCTCAAAACACCTGGCACACACAGGTCAGGCCTCAAAGAGAGGATTAGAACACACCATGTAAGTGATACCAGGTTATCTTTGTGGAGGCAGTAAAGTCAGCTTTAAAGTTATGGTATACATGTGTACAAAGGGCCTTTTTTAAAAAAATAACAAAACTACAACTATTATCAAGGGAGAAAAAAGTAGGATGAGTTCTGATCTTAGCAGTAAGTTATCAACAGGACACCAGAGTATATAGTCCTGTATCAAATGAAAGGAATCTCAAGTCTGTAAATACATGACTAAAGGACTGATTTCTGTGTTTCACATCCACTTGATATTAGCACATTTTGGCCTGTGCTGTAATGTCTAGAAAGAAATGTTTTATTTGATTTTATAAGGCAAGTAACAGGAAATAGGACTGCTTCAACTTAAAAGTCTACAGTCTTGGGGGGCCTAGGTGGCTCAGACAGGTAAGCATCCAACTCTCTTGGTTTTGGCTCAGGTCATGATCTCCGGGTTGTGAGACTGAGCTCCACGCTGGGCTCTGCGCTCAGTGCAGAGTCTGCTTGAGATTCTTTCCCACTCCCTCTCAGCGCCTCCCCCCACTTGTGCTCTCTCTCTAAAATAAATAAATAAAATAAAATCTGAAAAAAAAAAAAAAAGACTAAAGTCTTTCAAAAAAATGAAGAATGCTTTAAAGCTCAATGTTCTGCATACACATTGATCAACTGGAGTCTCTCTTGGGTTCAAACATAAATTACTAGAAAAAAATCACCTGTGAATTTCATGTATACAGTGTACCTAACTGGCATTGGTACTGCAGTAATATTTTTGATTTTTCCACAGTTAGGATAGATATGGATACTGCTTTTACAGGTTGTGAAAAAAATAGGAAATATATATAAAATCAGTCTGATACATATATCAGTCTCTGCCCCTGGTTCCTGGCACAAAGCTCTTAAAACCTTTGTAATTTCTTAAGTGATAAGACCACTAGGAGCATCTTTTGTTCTCATATTTGGTCTCTGAGCCGGGTCCTGACACAGAGCTCCTAAATCCTTTGGAATCTCTTAAGTGATAAAAGCATCTTTTGTTCTAATGAGGAGACTCTGGGTGGGCTCCTAGACAGCCTCAGGATAGGGGCTGGTCGCCAGAAAGACCAGCCTATGAGGAGAAGCTTAGAACCCTCAGCCCCAGTCCCCATCCTCTGGGAAAGGGAGAGGGTGTGGAGTTCATGATTGATCATGCCTATACGAAGAAGCCTTCATCAAAATCCCAAAATATAGGCTTCCCCGGCCATCCGAAAGTAGATAAAATCATAACTATAACCATAAAACCTTTTGTAAGCCAAAATGGCATAAGGTGAGGAAGCACTTTTTATTTCCTGAAAGCAAAAATCTGTTTCTGATTTCTTTTGGTTAGTGAAAACAGGTACTAATGCAGGCCTTTCATAAAAGTGAAGTGATGTAAAGTGGACTTTCGGATAGTGAGGGAAATCTGTATACGGGGTTCAGAGAGCTTCTGGGCTGGTGATCACATGGGGGTGCTAGGAGAGTGGCACACCCGGAGGGGGCATGAAGTTCCATGCCCCTTCTCACAGCCTTGCCTTACGTATCTTCTCATCTGGCTGTTCACCTGTATTGTTTATTATGTCCTTTATAATAAACTGGCAAATGTTTCCCTGAGTTCTGTAAGCCATTCTAGCAAATTATTGAACCCAAGGAGGTTGTGGGAACCCTGATTTACAGCCAGTTGGTCTTAAGCATAGGTAACAACTGGGACTTCTGATTGGTATCTGAAGTGGGGCTAGTCTTGTGGGACTGAGCCCTTAACCTGAGTGATATGATGCTAACTCCAGGGAGACAGTGTCAAAATTGAGTTGAATTGTCAGACACCCAGCTGGTGTTAAAGAATTACTTGATGTGTGGAAAACCTGCACATCTGGTGTCAGAAATATTGTGTGGAAGCAGTGTATGAGTAAAAGAAACACAGGAACGTTTTTCCTATGGGGACTTAAAAACCACATTAAAAAAAAAAACCCAAAACTTTAAATTATGGAAAGCAGGTTAAAGCCCAAAATTGAAATATAATCCGGCTACTGAAAAAAGTAGCAAGAGTTTCATTTGCAACAAGATGAACTAGATGATTTTTAAGATACTTTACAGTTTTGTCACCGTATGATTTAGGATTAATTAAAAGTGTTATTACCTAATTCAGTGGTTTCCAACCTCCAAGACTGCCAAGGAAGGGGAAGCCAAGGATCAGGGGCCAAGGCTCTGGCCACCCCACCCCACCCTTGCTAGATCAATCAGTGCAGCTTTCTCTTATCCTAACTACGTCTATTGGGAAAAGAGTAATAATTCTGACGCTTACACAAATAAACCCCAAAAAAACCCAAAACCAAAAAAAAGAAAAACTCTCAAAACTACCAAACTACCTGGACAAAATGAAAGATATACTAGATACATGACAATCATGACATACAGATTTGAAGTAGGTAATCTAATAACAGTTGAGACTCAATTTCCTTTGCTAATTATAAAAAATGTCAACATTGCTGTAACTGAGTGACTGAGCAGGAAGCACTGTGCATAATTACAGCAACTATCAAAGAGGACACAGTCCTATGATATACTTTGCAGAAACTTCATTCCCAGAAGTTTAAAGATAGACTGTGGGAAAAAAAGAGCTCCACTCCTGAAATCCTGTGATTTTAGAACTAATCACAATCATATTTAAGTGCCGGGAAAGATAAAGTGTTTGTTTACCTGTGATCCTTACTCCAGAAGAGGCTGGGTTACGTTAAAGAAGCAAGGCGCTCAGGGCTCGGACACTGCTCCCAGGCCCAATTCTTGGTTCAATCAGAGTAGTTCTACTTCCATGTTACACACTGGATGTTTCTTAAAATTATGTTTGAAAAAGAATCCCCTATGAGCAGGAAAAGGCTCCCAACCTATGCTCAAGTTGGGGACAAGGCAGATGTGGAGTCTGGCGGAAGTGGGCCTTACTGATGAACCAGTGTTAGGGTGGGCAGTTTGAGTCTTAGAAGACTCCAAGATGGATGAAACAAGGCAGGGCCTTGCGCTCCCAGCAACTCCTGACAACAGACTTTCTAAAGCCAAAGCCAGTTAACTCTCCTTGGAGACTTGGAGTAGTAGAGAACTACTCGGGGGAAGAACCAGGAAGAGTCAGCTCTAAAGGATAAAATCAAGTGTAGCATGAGGTCTGACGGAAACCAAATGGCTTCAAATGAAGATGGTGATTAAGGCAACAAAGCAAACTCATTTGTACTAAAATAAAAATTACCGATATCAGTTGCTTTCCTACTTGATGAGAAAAAGGCAGTAAAGAAAGATGAGTGGCGCAGGAAAACACTGGGTGGCAGATGCTTTACTTCTGAGTGAGAAACGGGAGCCCACACAATAACCTTATTAATAAAACAATAAGGCTAAGCTGCTCTAATCCATATGATTACTTTAATCTTAAAAAAGCAGAACTGAAAACAAAATCAGTTTCATTATTATAATAGAGATTTTCTTACAAAGAACTTTAATATACCGGACATGAAATAAAATATGCTTTTGGGATTTTGAAATGTTTTTTAAAAAAATACCTTGACTACTTACATAATGCAGCTTTACACGGTTTATGGTATCAAAATATAAAAAAAACCCAGAATATTAAAGACAGGAAAAGAGATAAAGGCTATTCAGAAGAGACAACAAATGTTCCAGGTATCTGGGATGAAGGAGTTATTGTAACTGAGAACTTAATCGGAGTCTGAGTTTCTCAAAAGCAGAAAGAACTAGAGAACGAGAAAGATCTGCTTTGCAGTTTTCTTTAATGTTGCTGTTGCTGTGTATTTATTTAATCTATTTCACAAATGTAACACTACTATCCACCTTATGGTGAAGTACATCACCTACTTGACACACTCAGTAAAGTATCTAGGATCCCTTTTAGGCTGCTTCAGAGTCAGCATGCCACCAACAAGGGGCTGAACAGCTGTACTTTCAGGAAAGTAAACTAGCAAATTAATGAACTCAGCTTTGGTTTACATTCTTACCACTGATTTCATATGCTTGGCCTTGATCAAGAGTCTGTATTGGCCGTGAACAAATGAAAATTCATTTGGGTTTCCACAGCAAGAACTCAAGCTCAGTTTTGTCCACATGCTGTTATTTAAAAGTAAAGTCCTAACTTAACAAAATGTTTAGTGTAAGCAAAGTTTCATTCATTAATTTTCTAAATTCTCTTTTCTTTTTGTACATAGTAGCAGATAGAAGTTTTTTTTAATAGCAGGCAGAACCTTTAAATATAAATTAAATGCGTAGTAAGGTCAAAAAAGTATTGGAGAGAATTAATCACAGATCACTGAACAAAAAGGAACAGGATCAAAAGGAACAGACATCTTTTTTTTTTTTTTAAAGATTTTTAAATTTTATTTGACAGAGAGAGAGACAGTGAGAGAGGGAACACAAGCAGGGGGAGTGGGAGAGTGAGAAGCAGGCTTCCTGCCGAGCAGGGAGCCCGATATGGGACTCGATCCCAGGACCCTGGGATCATGACCCGAGCCGAAGGCAGACGCCGAACGACTGAGCCACCCAGGCGCCCCCAGACTTATCTTCTGATAACATTTTTAACATAATTCTGAATTACTTCACATACTCCGTAAGAATCTACTTGCCAAAAAGAACATCCTGCAAAGGGTTTTCCAGTATGTATCATATATTTCAGCCCACAATGCTGTATTACTAATAGTTCCTTGTTTTTGTGATTTGTACCTTTGTAGACAAAACATAACTGGAAGAAAGAGCCTTCCTTTCCCTAACTGTCAGGTCAGATCACAAAGATTCAGGTAACACGCATGATGGATGGTTTGTATTACGCTGGACCAGACGACACAGCCAGTACACACGAGATACAGACCCAGCCAACTGTGTATGGTTCAGCTTAGTATGAAAATTGGAGGAGACTAGTATTTTTCCCTATTCGAATAATTTCAAATTATAATTTCTTTAAAGGATGCTTTTACTTGTAGAACTTCTAGAAATTGTTTTTATTACTAATAAGTATAATAAAAAAGAAACATTTTTAAGACATTGTACAAAATAAAGATCTTCTAAAGACAAGACACTTAGATGTATTGTGTCTTCAGGTTTAAACAATGACTAAGCATTTCAGTAGGAGGTGAGAAATTCCATACTCACATGTTTAAAGCAGGTAACTGGAGCTGCTGTAAAGCTATTGCTATTGATGTAGTTACCCCAGCTGAAGCCTTCCATGGAGACTGCTGCGGAAAACAAATAAATTTAGGTATATTCCAATTCTCAAACCTTTCATTCACATGAAAATGAGAAATGATATAAAATTAACTTATCACCTTGAAAGAAAGTTTTCTTTTTTCCTGTACAGATTTAAGAACTTTTCTAAATACACATGAACTTTTGCATAGATCATATCTGCAAACAAATAGTTTGTGTTCCACACGTAGCATAAGCTGCTTGGGAAGTGAAGTAAGAAAGAGCTCTTCAGTAATGAGCAGCAAAGCGGAGAGCAGAAGTGTTCAGGATAACAAAGAATGCCATGGCTGCTTTTGGGTTTTTATTCCCATGCAGCTTTTACTGGGCACCTCAAAGAGATTTCTAGCCAGTATCTGCTACTGATGCCTTCAGGGGGTTTTTCATTGCTTTACTTCCTGCTGCATCTCCCTGCTTCTGCTCTCAAGAATCTTCTATTAGAAATGATCCTTTCCTCAATCTCTTCCTCTTACTACTCTCTTCTCCCCACTCCCTATAAAGCTTGCTAAATGTCCTCTTTCTTTGCTTTTTATCTCCACAATGCTCCCCACCAACCACAGCATACAGAACCTGTACACAGAAAATAATAAGCCAAATAAAAAATGTTAGGGGTACTGCCCCAAGCACTGTGAACTTGTGAACACAACAACGCTCTTCTAGAATTATTTATTGAAACTAAAACCATCATCATGAAGCCTAATGTCATAATGTACTAGTAGAACCTAGAAATAGCTTAGTTAACAAAACCCAAAATTAAAATGTCATTAACTCAAACTAGATGAATCAGTATCTAATATTTCACCTCTATTACATTCACTGATATTACCTGCTTTAGTCTTTGCTTGATTTTGCAAGGTAGCTTGATACTGAGCATATGCGGCTAGTTTAGCAACTAAAGGTTGTTTCTGAAGAACTTTTGCTTTCTTTGTTGGAGGCTTACCCTAAAACAAGAAGAGTTAAGTAAATAGGATTCTTTTTCATCCACCCCCCTCCACCGAAAAAATTAACCTGACTGCATACTACCCATTCTGCTTAAGTAACATCAAGGGTTTAGAAAATTATTAAAGCAGAGGAAACATACAAGGACTTTTAATGTGAGAAATGGTTTTGGAGTCCTGCTACAGTGTAGATGTCTAACACGGGTAGCAGGGCTGGCGCAGACTAAAACAGCAATATGCAAATTAATATGTTAATAAAAAATTACATCCCATAAGATGTTAAAATATAGGCTGTGGTGGATACTTGATTCCTTCTTATACTAGATAAAACCAGTGGTTATTCACTCATGCAGGTTGCCAAGCATTGCTATTTTTATGGTAAGAGAAGGTAATTTAATGTTTAAAGAGCAAGTGACTGAGGTTTATACCTTTAGTGCTAACGCAAAAGATCAATGACAAAATGATCATGGGCCAAATTCACAGTGTGACAAACTGCCATCCATTTGGGTACAGACCACTGCTCAGGATCTTACGTACTGTCTATCTGAAATATAGAAATACATCTAAGTGATGTATTTCCTTAATTTGGGGAATTTATATAATCCTTTCAGTGCTATGTAATGATCACAATAAGTTAAAAGGAGAGTAAGAAAAATGTGATCAAATATATTACAGAAATCACTTAAATGCCTTAAAAACCTTCTTTATAGCTACAATGGTAACAACTTAGTCAAATGATCAAATCTCCATTTTGTAGGCACTGATGTACATTTAAAGAAAGATGAATTTTTTTATACCATGAACGTTTTCAAAAAGGTTAGTTGGATTAACCAAACACATTTGTTCAAGGTATCAAATAGGTTGCAATCAAAAGTACAAAGCAAAGATGATGGAGAGATAATACCAAAGGGTAAATCATTTCCCCCCAAATATTGAATGATTCTACCTTGATGTTAACTCAAAAGAAAACAAGGGGGAAAAACGGCTTCAGTTTCTGTATATAACAAGGTGTTTATTGTATTTATACTTATTTAGAAAAAGAGTAAATATTTTTCTTTCACTTATACAAACAGTTTGGATACTATGCCTTGTCTGTTTATAATAGCTGTTCAATTTTATAGACTGAGCAAACTCTGGGGACCACATATTTCAAAAAAAAAATGTGGGGTATAAAGTGGTAACTGGCCAACTGGGTAGAAGTGGAGTGCAGTGAATCACGATCAAATGACAGATAAACAGTGAAAGCCATAGAAATAACAGACATAAAGAACAAGAAGGTTTCTGTACCGTTACCTGAAGTCTGGCCAAAATGCTTGCCTTCTTGGAGTTTGACGAATAGCTTCGTGAACATGAAACGCTACAGAAACGCTTTGTTTTGGAGTAAAAAGCATCTCGCACACCAACCATCCCACACATTTCGCAGGTAGCTAATTAAGAAAATAAAAACAGTGGTGTCATGATCATAAAATAAAACCCATTTTTTACCTGACAGTTTTAATAACTTATTATCTAAAGGTTTTAATTTAAACATGAGACAGAAAATGTCTTGTTACCCAAATGATGGAAAAGCCTCTACAACAGTTAGAGAAAAGACTGGTACAATGCCATGGCTGCAGTTCCAGAAAGTCTGACCATAGCTCAAGGTCTAATAGGCTTTACAAGGGTCTAAACCACGAGCAAATATAAAGCAGATTCCACTTACATGTCCTTAGTGCTTGCCATGTGCCAGGCATTTTCATATACACTAAGAGCTCTAACTTTCTGAATGGATTATAAACAAAAGATGAAAAGAAGTGCAACGCAACTGAGGATTAACACAAAGTACAACCTAGAAAGAGCCAAGTCTTGGAAAAATGCTAAGGGTAACAGATTTTTTCAAGTTATGTTCAGAGGACATGAAGGACAGGCTCAAAGCTTGAGGAAGGTGCTTGATTATTCCCTTTGGTAACAGAGGAAAACAAGACTCTGACTACTAAATGTGCCTCTTTTGTAAATTCGCATACTGGACAATAATCTGAAAGGCAGAATTAGAAGAAGGGTCATTGTCATAGAATATTATTCATTCACAAAAAAAGAAGGAAATCCTGCCATTTGTGACAACATGGTTAAACCCGGAGAGCATATGCTAAGTGAAATCGTGTATGGGATCATTTACATGTGGAGGCCTAAAAAAAAAAAAAAAAAAAAGCCAATTTCATAGAAACAGAATATAGAATGGCGATTGCCAGAGGCTGGGGGGGAGGGTGACATGTAGGTCAAAGGGTACAAAGTTTCAGTTATAAGAAAAGTAAATTGTGGGGGCGCCTGGGTGGCTCAGTTGGTTAAGCGACTGCCTTCGGCTCAGGTCATGATCCTGGAGTCCCAGGATCGAGTCCCGCAC
>NC_138383.1:23463187-23469391 GCF_054177405.1 Leptonychotes weddellii
GCTAGTATCCAAAATCTATAAAGAACTTCTCAAACTCAACACCCAAAGAACAAATAATCCAATCAAAAAATGGGCAGAAGACAGGAACAGACATTTCTGCAAAGACATCCAAATGGCCAACGGACACATGAAAAAGTGCTCAACATCACTCGGCATCAAGGAAATCAAAATCAAAATCACAATGAGATACCACCTCACACCAGTCAGAATGGCTAAAATTAACAAGTCGGGAAACGACAGATGTTGGCGAGGATGTTGGTGGGAATGCAAGCTGGTGCAGCCACTCTGGAAAACAGTATGGAGGTTCCTCAAAAAGTTGAAAACAGAGCTACCCTACGACCCAGCAATTGGACTACTGGGTATTTACCCCAAAGATACAAATGTAGGGATCCAAAGGGGCACCTGCACCCCAATGTTTATAGCAGCAATGTCCACAATAGCCAAACTATGGAAAGAGACCAAATGTCCATCGACAGATGAATGGATAAAGAAGATGTGGTATGTATACATATATACATACACACACACACACACACACATACACAACACACAACACCATGGACTATTACGCAGCCATCAAAAAAGGAAATCTTGCCATTTACAATGATGTGGATGGAATTAGAGGGTATTACGTGAAGCAAGAGAAGTCAATCAGAGAAAGACAATTATCATATGATAATTGATACATGAAATTTAAGAAACAAGGCAGAAGATCATAGGGGAAGAGAGGAAAAAATGAAACCAGAGGAAACCAGAGAGGGAGATAAACCGTAAGAGACTCTTAATCTTAGGAAACAAACTGAGGGTTGCTGGAGGGGAGGGGGGTGAAGGGATGGTTAACTGGGTTATGGACACTGGGGAGGGTATGTACTATGGTGGGCGCTGTGAATTGTGTAAGACTGATGAATCACACACCTGTACCCCTGAAACAAATAATACATTATGTTAATAAAAAAATAAATTTAAAAAAAAATAATTTTTTAAAAAGTCTCCTAATTTGGACCCATGTAACTTCATACTTAGGTCAATTACTTATTTCAACTAGGGAGCTCACAATGGGGCAAAAATTGGGGCACAAGACGCATATCAATTTTTTAAAGCCCATTTTTCCCAGAAAGTTGCTGTGTTATTTTTGTAGCTAAATAAACAGAAGAGAGTACCAGAAATACTGTGGTAAATACACACACTTGATAAAGGGTAGGATATAACTGGTGTCTCCTCAGGCAACAACCTACACAACCGTACATAGCGGCCATGGCTTCACACAAAAGGCCAGCGTGCTCGTTCTGATGGAGGAGAAACACCAACACATCAACAACCTATTTTATATTTTATCTCCTCTAGACTTGACTATCAAGAGCACAAACGTGTTCGCAATGGTCTCCTAAGAGACCCCACTGTATCTATTTGTGAAGTCCCCCAGTGGACTCTCCCCCTGAATCAGCACTTCTTCCCTCAGCCAACAACGCCCACCCACCCGCTGAGACGTCAGCTGTGCTTGACCTCTCTTTATGGCCGTTGTATTAAAAGCTACTACTGAACTGTTAATTAATAAAAAGCCCATGGGCACCTGGGTGGCTCAGTCCGTTAAACCTCCGACTCTTGATTGATTTCGGCTCAGGTCATGATCTCAGTGTCGTGGGATCTAGTCCCGCAGCAAGCTCTGTGCTCAGCAGGGAGTCTGCTTGAGATCCTCTCTCTCCCTCTCCCTCTGCCCCTCCACCCACCCCCTGCACTCATGCCCACTCTAAAATAAATCTTTTTTTTTTTAAAGATTTTTTTTTAATTTATTTATTTGAGACAGAGAGAATGAGAGACAGAGAGCATGAGAGGGAGGAGGGTCAGAGGGAGAAGCAGACTCCCCGCCGAGCAGGGAGCCCGATGCGGGACTCGATCCCGGGACTCCAGGATCATGACCTGAGCCGAAGGCAGTCGCTTAACCAACTGAGCCACCCAGGCGCCCCATCTAAAATAAATCTTGAAAGTAAAACCCAACTTCTTTACCTCCAACACTGTATCTGTCATTACATTTAAGGGCCCAGGTATCAAAATTCAACAAGTGGGCGCCTGGGTGGCTCAGTTGGTTGAGCAACTGCCTTCGGCTCAGGTCATGATCCTGGAGTCCCGGGATCGAGTCCCGCATCGGGCTCCCTGCTCAGCGGGGAGTCTGCTTCTCCCTCTGACCCTCCCCCCTCTCATGCTCTATCTCATTCTCTCTCTCAAATAAATAAATAAAATCTTTAAAAAAAAAAAAAATTCAACAAGTAAAAAGCTCACTCATCCTTAATTCAATGGATAAGAAGTTCCCCAACTTTCTACTACATCAAAGATTGTAGATGCAATAACAATTTAACTTCGTGTCTCTCACTGGTGCAATGGCTTAGATTTATATTCACTGCTTTGTGCTGGGGTGGCACAACTGTTCGGATCATTATAAGAGACTGCATTTGATGACACTCACGCTGTTTCGCTGAGGCCGCCATGCCTGGCTTCTTTCCATTAGATATTATGGCTGACTACCATTTAAAAAATGGGATTTGGCTGTTACTAATGAATTCCTTGTGTGATTTTGCCACAGTAAAAAACCATAAATGCTGCCATGATCACTGAAGCAAACTAGGCAGAACTAACTACTAGGCGTCTTGCAGAAATATATTATGTCAACAGGAGATGGATCCCATGGTTTTCTAAAACAATTTACTACCATTAAAATGATAAAAGGTCAATGTGTGCTAGGCTGCCACTCCCATTAGAGGAACAGGGATTTTAAAACTGCATTGAATTAGAACCTTCTTTCATCAAACGATTCATTCAACACCCAGTAAACACATGCTGTATTTTTCACTCTTTTCCAACAGATTTCTTTCTTCCCTCCAAGAAAAGTTTATGGAGAATGCCAATATACACCACTGATAAGAGCGGAGCTGCTCGGTGTGATACAGGTAGGGCTTAGCCCTCTCCTTGCCCTACTTGCCATTTGGAGTTTTGTACACCTTCTAGGGAACAGAGGAATTCACAGTTGGAAAACCACTGAAGTCCTAGGAAGAATGGAGACTCTAAAAGCAGTTCTGCCCTTTACTAGCTGTTACTCTGGGTGAGTTAATCCTCTGAGGACTGTTATTTGGCTCACAATTTTTTTGAAGAACTCTCTGTACATCTTTGTAAACTATACACTATTACACGAAGCTAATAAAGTATGCAAGACCCTTTGCTAAGCGAACAAGATAAAGAGTCTCTGTAGAGAGCTTACAATATACATGGAACACCACCACCACGCAGTACCGCCATTCAGAGTTCTGGGCCATGTGTGTACCTGGTGCCCGGAGCAAAGAACTGTTAAATAACGAAGAAACCGGTTCTGCCTACAGCGTAGGAAACTTCACAGAGATGCAGTGACAGGTCAGCTGGGCTCTGCGGTTGGGCAGAAAGGAGTTAACACAGACCTGAGGCTGCTATCCTCAGAAAGGCCTACTTGCAAGGGTGGCCCTTAGATCATGTGTGGGAACTTAACTGGGAAACAGTTCTCTACACTGATGCGACACTTCCGAAAGGATGTACAACGTGGTTTCTGCTGAACACCTGCCTTTACTTCTGGGAGCCTAGAATTTTGGTGCACGCTAGGCAGAGGGTAGCTACCTGATCAGACGCCAATAAAGACCCTGAGCACAGAGTCCCTAATGAGGGACTCCCTGATAGAACACACTCAACCCATGTGGTCACAACTTGTTGGGAGGAATCAAACATGCCCTGAGTGACTCCACTAGGAGAGGACTCTTGGAAGCCGGTGCCTGGTCTCCTCCAGACTTTGCCCCATGCACCCCTCCCTTGGCTGATTTTGCTGTGTATCCTTTCCCTGTAGTAACGCTCAGTTGTGAGACCATATAGTAAATCCTGTGAGTCCTAGTAAATCACCAAACCTGGGGGAGGTCCTGGGGACTCCTGGCACGGAGGCACACTCTCAAGTACTCGCTAGCCATTTAAAGTGTAATCTGCTTACACAATTTGTTTTCAAGCTCAATTTATTTTCAAAATCTAAGAATTGCCTCCCCTCCTCCATTATGACAGCAGGGCTTAAAAAAGGCAGAGATAAGGAAAGAAAACTTTAGAAAAATAAAGTGTTTGCTGTAAACATTCCTTAAGGCAAATTTGGGGGCTACTGTGCATCATCACTTCTACAACCACACCCAAAAGCCACAATACTAGTAATTTCTACATCAAAAGAAGCTACTCTTCTTAAAATAATCCAACACTCTTCTTTCCTACTATCCTTCCATGTTTCCAACTTAAGTTAGAAGATATTTTGGTGGGGGGGGGGAACTACTACATATCCTTCAGCACAATTTAGATTTTTTTTTTTTAAAGATTTTATTTATTTATTTGAGAGAGAGAAACACAGTGAGAGAGGGAACACAAGCAAGGGGGAGTGGGAGAGGGAGAAGCAGGCTTCCCGCGGAGCAGAGAGCCCGATACGGGACTCAATCCAAAGACCCTGGGACCATGACCTGAGCTGAAGGCAGTTGCTTAACAACTGAGCCACCCAGGTGCCCTAGATTTTTTTTTTAATTAGGCTCCACGGAGCCTAAGGATTAGCAATGATTTTTTTTTTAAGAGAAAGATATAGGGGCGCCTGGGTGGCTCAGTTGGTTAAGCGACTGCCTTCAGCTCAGGTCATGATCCTGGAGTCCCGGGATCGAGCCCCGCATCGGGCTCCCTGCTTGGCGGGGGGTCTGCTTCTCCCTCTGACCCTCCCCCCTCTCGTGTTCTCTCTTTCTCTCTCTCTCAAATAAATAAAATCTTAAAAAAAATTAAAAAAAAATAAAGGGAAAGATATATTACCAATCTGACTGCTTCTTTCATTTCTTCTGAAGCAATTGCCAAGATTTCTGTAGTAGGATTGAAGGTCAGAGAAGTAACACCTGTAACCAAGTTCATTATGGCTTTTATAGGCTTTGGGTTTGTTTCCTGGAGACAAGAATCTTGATTGTATATGTTTACCACTCCACAATTAGAACTGTAAAGAGAAAAGAGAATACAACAAATTAAAAGAACAAAAGGGCTTTCACAACCTAGATGAAAACAGACTGAACCCCACACACTGATATCTGTAGCAATCATAGCGTATTTTTACAAAGGGAACTGTAGAGTTCATCCCAAGGTAAAAGCTAAACACATTCTACCAGTTCTCCTGCAGTCTTACTAAACTCTTGTTAACTCTGGCAGCTTTTCAACTGTGAGCTAGAAATTCAAGAAAGCATAAACTCTCCATTATTCATTCCTTCCCTAAATATTTACTGAACGTCAACCTTATGCCAGGCACTAGAGTTAAGTGATACAAAGGTGAACAAGATCGAGACCAAGCCTGCCACTCCCATGGTGTTTATGGCTGACCTAACATTCGAAAATGAGAATGAGAGCTGTCCTTCCCTTATTTAGAGTTCCTCTTTTCTCTTTTTATTCTATCGTATTTGTGAGAACTGCCAAAACAGTGTCGAACAGTGGCTGTAATAGGTATCTTAGTTCTGCTCTCCTGGGACTATCTACAGTCAAGAATTATGGAAATGATCACGTACTCTGTTTACTGAAATGTTAACAGCAACAACTTACATCCAATACTCATAAAAAGTAAATCCTGATGACCTGCCCATTACCAGAATCATTCACAGACAAGAACTTTCAGTAAGTGTTCAGACTACCTCCTGTTATGGGCATCATTTATAAGGAAGAAGGACGAGGTACTTGTAACTCAGATAATTAATTCAAACTTCATTAGCAAATGCAACACAAACCTGAAAGATGCAAGAGAAAAAGCCTCAAAAGTCACAAGGGTGACACACGTACATTCCACTAAATGTGCTCTCATTCTTCCCACTCAAACATCCTCATTTATTCTTTCAGTATCTACTGCCTACAATGAATCAGACATAATGCATTAACAAGACCAATTCAGCTGACACACAGGGTTCTATACCTGAAATGACAGCCAACCACACAAACAGTACGTGAGTGCTTTTTTTTTTTTTTAAAGATTTTATTTATTTATTTGACAGAGAGAGACACAGCGAGAGAGGGAACACAAGCAGGGGGAGTGGGAGAGGGAGAAGCAGGCTCCCCGCAGAGCAGGGAGCCCGATGCGGGACTCGATCCCAGGACCCTGGGATCATGACCTGAGCTGAAGGCAGTCGCTTAACCAACTGAGCCACCCAG
>NC_138383.1:23469491-23482360 GCF_054177405.1 Leptonychotes weddellii
GTGAGTGCTTTTGAGTCTTCCAACTACTTACATACACATTTTCTCATTTGATTCTCAGAACCCTTTAAGTAGAGCTAACCATAACCACTCAGGAGACACAACAAATATCCTTGGTTTATTTAATTTTGTTATGGACGGAGTATCTGTGCCCCACTGAAATTCCTATGATGAAATCTTAACGCCCCCTTATTAGGAGGTGGGGCCTATGGGAGGGAATTAGGTCACAACGGTGGAGCCCTTATAAAAGTGACCCCAGGGGCGCCTGGTTGGCTCAGTCGTTAAGCGTCTTCCTTTGGCTCGGGTCATGATCCCTCGGTCCTGGGATCGAGCCCTACATCGGGCTCCCTGCTCAGCGGGAAGCCTGCTTCTCCCTCTCCCACTCCCCCTGCTTCTGTTCCCTCTCTCGCTGTCTCTCTGTCAAATAAATAAATAAAATCTTAAAAAAAAAAAAAAGTGACCCCAGAGGCTCTCTTCCTCTTTCCATGTGAGAACACAAGAAGTCGACAGTCTGTAACCAGGGAGAGGGTCTCCACAGGACCCCAATCATGCGGGCACCCTAACCTCAGACTCTCAGTCTCCAGAAGGAGGAGAAATAAAATTCTGTTGTTTCTAAGCCACCTAGTCTATGGGTCTTTATTATAGCAACCCAAAAGGACTAACAAATTTCATCTTTTCCTTATTTGTATTTTTGACTTGGATCAAAAAATCTACTCATTGTACTTTTCTTGCTAAACACTGATTTATGACTGGGGCGCCTGCGTGGCTCAGTCGTTAAGCGTCTGCCTTCGGCTCAGGTCATGATATCAGGGTCCTGGGATTGAGCCCCGCGTCCGGCTCTCTGCTCAGCAGGAAGTCTGCTTCTCCCTCTCCCACTCCCCCTGCTTGTGTTCCCTCTCTCGCTGTGTCTCTCTCTGTCAAATAAATAAATAATATCTTTAAAAAAAAAAAAAACACTGATTTATGGCTAAATCCATCTTAATTAAGGACAGAAAGTTATAATCCATATGGCTCTCTTCTAAACATCAATTTTTTTAAGATTTTATTTATTTATTTATTTGAGAGAATGACAGAGAGACAGAGAGAGAAAGAGAGCACAGCAGGGTGAGGGGCGGAGGAAGAAGCAGCTCCCGGGACTCTGGGATCATGACCTGAGCCGAAGGCAGACGCTTAACCAACTGAGCCACCCAGGAGCCCGTTAGATCAAATCTTACCTTCATGAACATGAGAGGCTCCTTAAATGCCTACTCATTCTTATTTGACTATTGATTAAATTTGTGGAACAAAAATGGCACAAGTTGATCATTTTGATATATGGAAACTTAATCTAATAGTGGTATTTCTGCTAAAAGAATAGAATTGATTCTGGGGCACCTGGGTGGTACAGTCAGTTGAGCGTCCAACTTTTGGTTTCAGCTTAGGTCATGATCTCAGGGTCGTGAGATCAAGTCCCACATCGGGCTCAGTGCTCAGTGCAGAGTCGGCTTGGGTTTCTCTTTCCCTCTCCCTCCGCCCTCACCCCCAACCCCCCACTTGCTCTCTTTAAAATAAACTTTAAAATGTTTTGTTTTGGGGGCGCCTGGGTGGCTCAGTTGGTTGAGCGACTGCCTTCGGCTCAGGTCATGATCCTGGAGTCCCTGGATCGAGTCCCGCATTGGGCTCCCTGCTCGGCGAGGAGCCTGCTTCTCCCTCTAACCCTCCCCCCTCTCATGTACTCTCTTTCTCTCATTCTCACTCTCTCAAATAAATAAATAAAATCTTTAAAAAAAAAAAAAGTTTTGTTTTGTTTTTTTAAAGATTTTATTTATTTATTTGACAGAGAGAGACACAGTGAGAGAGGGAACACAAGCAGGGGGAGTAGGAGATCCCAGGCGCCCACGGTCAATGTTTTTTAAAAAATGGATATAAGAGATTCTAATATGTCACTGAGAGTAGTATTTACTGAATGAGAACTGTATGTCCAACAGTACATAATACAGGAATACAAAATATCAGAAGGAATTTATCCCAGAAAAAAATATACCTGCATGTAATAGCCAGAAATACAAGAAAATATAATACAGCCCACTAAGCTCTGTATGCGACCTATAACATAAGGAAAGGAAAAATCAGTATGAGGTGAGGCTGGACCAGATGAAACCTTGTGGAAGACACAGGACTCAAGCTGGGGAAGGCAGACATTAAGTTAAGAAACAGAACAGGGGGACGCCTGGGTGGCTCAGTCAGTTAAGTGTCTGCCTTCGGCTCAGGTCATGACCCCAGGGTCCTGGGATCGAGCCCGGCATCAGGCTCCCTGCTCAGCGGGGAGCCTGCTTCTCCCTCTCCCTCTGCTCCCCCTGCTTGTGCGCTCTCTCTCTCATAAACAAACAAACAAGGTATCATAGGTAAGGGGAAGAACAGGAACAGAGAAATAAGCATGCTTACTAGCTTACCCCTGAACTCTTACCTAAAGAAGCAGACATGACTGCTACCCTTCTACCCCCAACCACAGCTGACTGGGCTAGAAGCAAGTTCCTGAATCACAGGCAGTCAATCTATTAGCAGATCAGCAACCACAGAGTGTCATGGTACACAAAAATCTTCACAAACAGGAATGATGGCAATTAACCAGATCAGCGTTTGTCTTATGAATTAGGACTGGGAATCACGGTGGTGGTGGGTGTCATAAAAGGCATATAGGAAGAGCACACAGGGGCCACAAAGAAATTAATATTATGAGCAAGAAGAAACTATAAAATAGAACAGTAGTCACCAACCAGGGACAATTCTGCCCCTGGGGGGACATTTTAACTGTCACAACCAGGGGGCCACCATAGCCATAGACATCCTGTAGAACTTAAAGCAAACAAGTTGAACACAGAACTCAAATCCTCTCCTCTGCTGAATTCTCAGAGACTGAACTCTATTGTTTTTCTTCTTATCCTCAGTCACCTCTTTCCCCATAGACTCTTGTCCCCAAGGTTCTATTTCCCACCTACCTCTAGGTGGTCTCATTCATCTCATTTACTCCCACGGACCACCCATCTCCTATCACGTCTAAATTAGTGCCTTTACTCTAAGCCACACCGCACTTCTAACTGCTTGTAGACATGAATGCACCTCTTCCCACACTCCTCCTCCTCCTCCACCTCCTCCTCCCCCCTCATACTAGGACAAGTCCACTCTTCTGGCTGCTCAAACCTAGAGCCTGAGAATGTCACTGCTTCTCTCCCATCCCAATTTTCTAAGCAGCTCTGACATAAATCACAAACCTCATTGCCTATCTCTCCCGTATTCCCATTACCACTGTCCTTAGCGATGGCCCCATTGCAATGACCTCAAGGCTCCCTGCACCTGTTGCCCCCCCTAAAAGCTGTCATGCAAATTATCTACTTCCAACCCTAAAATTTAGATATTATCATGATTCTCCTCTACTTAAAAACCTTGATGTTTTCTCTTTCCACTCAATGTAATGTCCACACTCTTCAACACAGCGTAAAAGACCTCTACAAGCTGTCCCCCTCCTGCTTCCTTTTGTCGCCTAAGCCTTCCGGAGTCATCCCATCTGCACTCCATTCAGAATCCAAACCTGAATCCTCTTCCCTCCATACCCTTCCTTTCCACTACCTGCAACACCTTTTTCTGAATCCTACCTGGCCCTCCAATGCTTAGCTCGAGTGCCAATACGTACAAAAATACTTTTCCAGGTGACCATTACAACAGTCTTCACCCAATCCTTACACTGTTAAGAGACACCGTATCTCAACAGCAGACATCATGATGACTTGTCTGTAAAGAGCCACATGGCTCCATCTGTCCTCACCATGGGATCATGAACTATGAGAAAGTGGTGACACACTGTCATTCTTCTATCTCACAATCCCTAAATGGTCAATGTTTTCTGTTGTTTTTTTTTTTAAGATTTTATTTACTTGCGAGAGAGAGAATGAGAAACAGAGAGCATGAGAGGGAGGAGGGTCAGAGGGAGAAGCAGACTCCCTGCTGAGCAGGGAGCCCGATGTGGGACTCGATCCCGGGACTCCGGGATCATGACCTGAGCCAAAGGCAGTCGCTTAACCAACTGAGCCACCCAGGCGCCCACAGTCAATGTTTTTATAAATGAGAAAACCAAGGCAGAAACATATCATTGAATAAAACAGGTTTTTCTGGCACTGTAAAAACATACGTGTCCTAAAGATTCTCGAGATGAACTAAAATGAAACCCATTTCGTATGTCCAATGAGAGTGTTAAAATTAAAGGACTATTAACTCCAGGCCCTAAATACTAATGAATTTCATATTTTTCTATAGCCCTGAATTATCCAGTATTTTCTGAATATAAAAATCAAAATATCTGGGGGACGGCAGTGTGGAAAGAACACGGAACTGGGAACCAGACAGCCTGAGTTCCAGACCCAGCTCTGCCAATAATCAGTTTAATGAGTAACAACCAATAAACAAAACTTAAATTACCCAACTCTTAGACCTCAGTTTCCTTATCAATAAAGTGACTGGACTGAACCAGCGCAATTCAACACACCTTCCTGTGATGATGGAAATGCTCTGTATCTGCACTGTCCACTACAGGAGCCACTAGATACATGCGGTTACTCAACACTTAAAATGTGGCGAGCGTCACTAAGGAACAGATTTTTATTTTAAGTGATTTAAATTTAACTTGCCACATGTGGCTAGTGGCTACTGTGATGGACATGCGGGATTAGACTAAGACGCCATCCAGATACAAACAAAGGAGGGAACAGACACAGGACAATAAAGATGAAAATAAACGAATACTAAAAATATCCTACAGCACAAAGATGGAAGAGACACTTGTTTATCAACTTTAAGTTCCAGAAGACTAGCTCCCATATTTTCCAAACCCAGAGAGGTGACTGAAATCACAGAAATCCTGAAGCAAAGTCTTAAGCTAAGGGCTTAAAACCCAAATTTAAGTAGAAGAAATAGCAATCCAAGGTACATTTAGAGATTTAAAGAGATAAAAGATAAAGCTATGTAAAAGCTGAAACACAGAATTGTTGAAGCAGATTTTCCAAAGGGATTATATACATGGCACAAAAGGATTCATACTCAAGACAAACTGGACTATAAATTTTCTTTGCTTCTTGTAAGTTTCTTAATTTACAAAACTCCTAGTAAACTGTACCTTTACATATTTAAAAACACAAACGCAGGGAGGTGTACCTTCAAAACAGGCGGTAGAGGGGTTAAGAGCTCGGGCTTTGCCGCCAGACTATTTGGGCTGTAACTGCTGGCTCTCCCTTACTCTCTCTGCAACCTTAACCAAGTTACTTAACCCACAGTGCCTCAGCTCCCCGACCTGTGAAGTGGAGATAATAGTACCTATGTTGTGAAGTAGGAAATGAGAATACTTTATATATGAAAAATATATATACACATCCACAGACATATATAGTCAATATACACAAACATTATGTACATATATAGTAATATAAAAAAAACGACAGTCCTTGGCACATGGTAAATGCTGGGGAAAAATCTGCTGCTAAATCTGTTTATTATAATTATTATTCAAAGTTTGAAACTACTTAGATGGGAACCAAAATAAAAAGGCAGTTTTATTTTTATTTTTTTTTAAAGATTTTGAGAGCGAAAGAGAAAGTGCACACGAGTGGGGGGAGGGGCAGAGGGAGAAAGAGAAGCAGACTCCCCACAGAGCAGGGAGCTTGATGCGGGGCCACCCAGGTGCCCAAAAAAGGCAACTTTAACTTGTGTATTTATAAGATGCTGATGCAGACTAGAGTCAACAAATCTCTAATCACCTGATAGAACTTTGATTTGCAAATACAAAAATAGGTATTTCTATGGCATTGACCTAAAATTCTCAAAATGCAAAGGCCCCAAGGTGGTTTGCAGCTTGCATCCCTAGTAAAGGCAGGAGCCTAAGGCTGGTGATCTGGGCCATGGCTGCAGAATGAGATATTCCCAACTTGCCCCCTGTAAGCAGAGAAAATAAAACAATAAAACAAAATAGAGGAGATTCTCCAAGTCACCTTATGAGGTCATCTGAATTTGGCGAGCTACCTTCTGAGGTCCTAAGGGCCTCTGCATTCACAAAGGGCTGTGACACACAAGAGAGAATATGCCATGCCTCAACTCTTTTCCATTCTTCAATATACAGTGCTTTGTACCTAGTGGACCTTCACACGTCTCTTTCTTTTTTAACTGACTGACTTCTAGACCAGCTAGGAAGTCACAAAACAAGACACCCTACCGTACTACACAAGATGCAGCAAAGGTACGACCTAACTACAGATTCCACCCAGTGGAGTGAGAGAGAACTGCACCTGAAAAAGTGAGACTGCAGGGTTCCAGACCCTACTTCGTCAGTGATTTCAGTGGTCTCTTACAGGACACTCATGAGCATCAGTCCCTGTCTACAGAATGAAGGGTAGTCCAGAGATTTCCCAAGTACATTCTAACACTGATGTTGCAGGAATTAATATGAAAGCTTTCTAGACATACATAGCAATCCTTACATTAACAAATGCCATAAAAAAACAATAACATAGAGTGCCTGGGTGGCTCAGTCAATTAGGTGTCTGCCTTCGGCTCAGGTCATGATCCCAGGGTCCGGGGATCGAGCCCTGCCATCAGTCTCCCGGCTGAGTGAGGAGTCTGCTTCTCCCTCTGCCTCTCCCCCTGCTCATGCTCTCTCTCAAATAAATAAATAAAAATCTTAAAACAACAATGCAAACAAATAGAGCTCTCTATTCACAACACAGTTTCCCTACTGCCCTATCAGAGCAAAACTGCAAACAAAGCATCTACCCTATGTCAGGACACTGAATGAGAAGAATTAACAGATACAAAACAGATGAGTTTTTCGATCAAAGGCGTCAATTCCTAACAGCAGAGGCTGAGAGAGAGGGGGCTCTCACAGCAGTACTAGGAGGGCAGTGAGGGCAGCGGGAGGAGGAGCGGGGAGAGCCGGAAGAAAGGTGAAGAAGGGGAGAGGAAGGGAGCCAGCCAGTGCAGTTCAGCTCTCCACCACCAGTAACTCTTCCCTACCTCCCTGATAACCTCAAAAATTCCTCTAACAAGGTTAAGGCCTTTCTCTACAGGTATAACAATAAAAACCTAATAATGGTCTTTGACCAAGCACATCCGAATCCGAATTCCATTACACTGAGGACAATTAAAATCAAATGAGTTTAAACTAGTATTAGATTCTTTCTTGTTTGGGTCCTTCAAAGGGCCCAATGAATAAAATAATAAAAGTGATTCAAAAAAGAGAGGAAAGGATCAGAAAAAGACTAACTTCACAAATTTAAGTGAAGGCCATTTTTCGGCAATTTTGCTTAAAATTACTTAACATTAGTTTCAAACCAGTCCTCATTTTAAAGGAGCTTTACTCCCAGAAGTTCTGCTAACCATGGACGGCTGCCATAGTGCACACACTGCGCAAATGCTGGGCTCACGCTGAGACATCCCTCCCTACAGGTCTGTAGTAGGTGTGGTGACCAGGGAGAACACAGGACATGGAGGGGCCTTTGTCAAGGCCTTTATTTTGACCTGGTCTCCAAGCTCCACAACCTGATCCTACTTTCCTCTCCGTCCATGCCCCAAAGGTAGCAGGTGACCAATTTTCAAATGGTGGTGGGATGTTTACAAGGACTTGCCCCAATTTTAACCTTGAAGGAGGGAGTGAAGAAAGAGTGGGGAATATGCTGTGCTTCCAGATGGCAAGACCCACTTCACCTCTCACCCAGGGAGATTTGACTGAAGTTGTGGCTAGTCTAAGAAAGTCATAAAAATCCACTGTTGGAAGCTCTGAAGTTACAGGTGCTGACGAGTGGTTTGGTAGGTAAGATAATTCAGAAATCCAGGTAAGTTTCCAATGCTTCCTTGACCCATGCATCTTTAGAATCAAGTAGGAGAATACAGCCATCTTTTCCCCAGTGTAATAACCATTTCTTTCCAGTGATAACACAATGACATGTTCTAAATAATATTTTCACAAAGTTTCTACAATATTAACAAGCAGTATTTCGGGCGCCTGGGTGGCTCAGACGGTTAAGCGTCTGCCTTCGGCTCAGGTCATGATCCCAGGATCCTGGGATTGAGTCCCGCATCGGGCTCCCTGCTCCTTGGGAGCCTGCTTCTCCCTCTGCTTCTCTCTCTCTCTCTCTGTCTCTCATGAATAAATAAATAAAATCTTAAAAAAAAAAAAAAGGTAGTATTTCTAAGGAACCTATGTTTCATTTATACCACTAGCCAAACAAAGAAAAAACTGCTTAAATATCTTTAAAACTTAAACCCAAGGTTTAACTTATTCTGTTTCCCTGTCAATGGCAAGAAGCCAAAACAGCAATAAGAAAACTTGATGTGATCAAATGAATATTTCGACTATAAGAAAAAATACAGTGATATAAAGCAGTCCAGTATTTCTTTGTCAAAGCGCTCATAAGCCACCATTAACATTATTAAACATTGCATTAAGATAATAAAACGCAAAAGACCTGGATGTACTGATTCTCTATTACTGAACAGTTTATAAACAGAATTACTTAAGCACTATCTAGTATATTCAATTCTTTTTTTTTTTAATTTTATTTATTTGTGTATTTTAGAAAGAAAGTGAGAGAGCACGAGCAAGAAGAGCAGACGTAGAAGGAGAGAGAGAATCTTAAGCGGGCTCCACGCCTAGCACAGAGCCCGATGTGGGGCTCGATCTCATGACCCTGAGATCATGACCTGAGCCAAAATCAAGAGTCGGACGCTTAACCGACTAAGCCACCCAGGTGCCCCTAGTATATTTGATTCTTCAGTATTTTCTCATTAGCACATGATTAAGGTTACAAGAACCTCTTTACTTACCCACAAGCCACATACTGTCCATTCCTAGATGTGGCAATACTTAATCCATATAAACTGCCTTCATCAACGAATCTGTTAAGGCACTTTCTAGAGTTCACATCCCAAACATAAACTTCCCCATCGCCTGAAAGGAAGAGCCAAAAAAGGGTTGGTTAATTTTGTTTTAAATGTGAAAGCCAAGTGAACTGACCATTCTTAGCCTCTCTTTATTTTTTTCATTTTTTATTTTTAAAGATTTTATTTATTTGAGAGAGAGAATGAGAGAGAGCATGAGAGGGGGGAGGGTCAGAGGGAGAAGCAGACTCCCTGCTGACCAGGAAGCCCGATGTGGGACTCGATCCTAGGACTCCAGGATCATGACATGAGCCAAAGACAGTCACTTAACCAACTGAGTCACCCAGGCGCCCCTTAGCCTCTCTTTAATACTAGAAGGGACTACAAACAAAAACTCACTATAAATGTCCTAGGTCTAGAAAACTGGCCTAAAAATATTTCTGGTATACATTCCCACGTATAGAAAACTGCATCCTCATGAGTAGTTAACAAACAGTATCTTTAAGTTTAGAGTGGAAACACAAACTCTTGGCTTGAGTTGAGCTTTCAGAAGAAACTTCTACATTTCACTCAGATGAATTGGAGTAAAAATTTGAAAAAACAAAAAACAAAATATCCATCATAGTAGGTTCCAACCTCCATCAACAGGCACTAGAGCACCTATATGTGAGGCCAGGATATTTACATACCAAATTGATGATGATGGTCATGATGGAGGAAGTAGAGAATGAAGGGATCCAGACCACAAGGGAGTTATAATTTAAGACACATATAACTTTTTTTTTTTAAGATTTTATTTATTTATTTGACAGAGAGAGAGACACTGAGAGAGAGCGAACATAAGCAGGGGGAGTGGGAGAGGGAGAAGCAGGCTTCCCATGTAGCAGGGAGCCCGATGCGGGGCTTGATCCCAGAACCCTGGGATCATGACCTGAGCCGAAGGCAGACGCTTAACAACTGAGCCACTCAGGTGCCCCGAAGACACATATAACTTTTTCTATTACCAAGTCATTTAAACTATAATAAATGCCAACTGTGAGGGGCCCCTGGGTGGCATAGTCGGTTGAGCCTCCGACTATTGATTTCGGCTCTTCTTCTCCTATGCTTTTAGGACCTTTGTTATGGAAAATAAGACCTCCACAGTAATAACCAAATCTGTAAATATTTTACATCTGCATCCAATTCATATACCAAATTTTAGTATCTCTGACCCTCCATCTCTTTTCTCCTACTCTGACCCTCCCAGGATCCAAAGGCCATTTCATTAGGACATCGCTCTGAACCAGTTAAGTGTCTGACTCTTGGTTTTGGCTCAGGTCATGATCTCAGGGTCCTGGGATCAAGCCCCATGTCAGGCTCCCTGCTCAGCAGGGAGTCTGCTTCCCCTCTTTCTCTCTCCCTCTGCCCCTCCCCCCAATCCATGCACTCTCTAAAATATATAAATAAATAATACAATTTTTTAATCCAGTTATAAAATAAGTCATGGAGACAATGTACAATATGGTGAGCACAGCTAGTAATACAGTAGTGCACATCTGAAAGTTGCTAAGAGAGTAGATCTTAAAAGTTCTCATCACAAGAAACTGTAACTATGTGTAGTGATGGATGATAACTAGACTTATTGTGGTGATCATTTTGTAATATATACAAATATGGAATCATTATGTTGTACACCTAATATGTTATATGTCAATTAGACCTCAAAACAAAACAAAAAAAACCTAATGCTGTATTATCAAGTGCTGCTAGCTGAGGTATAGCAAAAATCCGGCTAAAGAAGAGCCCCACAGAGACTGGAGAATAGTACTCACAGGCAGAACCACTCTGATGCCTCCCAATACCAAGCATCATGAGCTACACTGAGATTATGATGGCCCAAAGATCCTATAGGAAAGGGACTAAGAGCCCAAGAAGGCACAGGACAATCAGAAAGGCAGAAGAGCAGAAAAGTGCCAGATTAGAGACTGTCAACGGTGATAGCTGGTCAACCACACCACAGGAATGTCAGAGGGTGAAACCTGAATTGTTTTCAGTCAATGATGAAGAACATTTAAAACATCATCCAAGTGAAAAGGTACTGCTAAAAGAAAAAGGTGATGATTCCAAGTAGTTTTCAAAAGAAAGTCTGAGAATGAATCACCTTTTAAATAAGCATTTTCTTCCCATATTTTCCCCAAACATGGTAACATGGTTAAATGGTTACTACTTACTAGTTAGTAAATGTTAAACGGTAAGTATTACTAGTTAGTAAATATTTATAGTTTTTATAAATATTAATAATAATAATAAATAATAAATATTTACTAAATAGTTAATAACTATTACTAGTTAATAAATAAGAAGGAAAATGGCAATAACAAAACCTAAAAATAAAAATGACTTTCTAACACAAAAAAGTCTAAAATCAAACATTGTCTTTGGTTAAATCTGAAATGTAAACACATCCAAAGCTTTTTTTTTTTTTTTAAAGATTTTATTTATTTATTTGACAGAAACCGACACAGCCAGAGAGGGAACACAAGCAGGGGGAGTGGGAGAGGGAGAAGCAGGCTTCCCGCTGATCAGGGAGCCCAATGCGAGGCTCGATCCCAGGACCCCGGGGATCCTGGGGACACTTAACGACTGAGCCACCCAGGTGCCCCCACATCCAAAGCTTTTAAAAAGCTTTAGATGATCATGTCATTAACCTACCTGAAGAGGCGTATACTTTCTTACTATCTGAAGAGAACGTGGATGCTGCAACCCTTCCATTAATTTTCATGCTAC
Source organism: Leptonychotes weddellii (assembly GCF_054177405.1). Classification (NCBI taxonomy): domain Eukaryota; kingdom Metazoa; phylum Chordata; class Mammalia; order Carnivora; family Phocidae; genus Leptonychotes; species Leptonychotes weddellii. Next base: position 23,481,150 of record NC_138383.1, read on the forward strand.
CAATCAGTTCTTTAGTCTGAAAGTATAACAAATATTACTTATCAAATTGTTAGGAGGTGCATGAAGAATCACACTGGGAATAAAAACAATCTAGTTCTACTCAACTTTGTCCCTATACTCAAGTTCTCCCCAGGTCCCACTGTGCCCCTCTGCTTACGAGGCGGATGTCAGGACACCTTGAGTTATGGTTCAAGACTATCCCTACACTAATGTCTTGTCCTAAAAAAACAAGCAACCACTAATAATGGTTCACCTTCATTGACAGCAAATGAAGATATCCAGCAACACCATTTATCAGCAAGAAGGACCCATCTGGAGACACTTCAAAGCTCCTCACTATCTTCTCTTTCAAACCTGAGAGAGGAGACAAATCAATAAGGATTAATATAATTTTCAATAATAACGTAATCAACACAATTGAGAATTTCTTTTAAAATATCTAAGTGCCTCAAACTAAACCAAAAGTAGGCTCAGATTCTGAATTAAGTCTGACCCCATGCATCACTGAGTATGACCCAAATATAAGGTCATTACCAAGTGCTTCCTTTTCTTCTCTGTCTTGGTTAACATTCACCATCTGAACTGCAGCCAGAGATTCAGCTCTCCAAAGAGTAAACATATCAACTAATTTTCCAAACGTAAACGGTGACATCTGTAATCAACTAAAAGGATAAATTACACTTCTTTGTCACAAAGTTCATTACCGGGAGGAAAATACACGGCCATCAGAAACAGCTAAAACACAGAAACATGTAGAAACTAGTTGCTGGGGATGCCTGGGTGGTTCAGTCAGTTAAGCGTCTGCCTTTGGCTCAGGTCATGATCCCAGAGTCCTGGGATCAAGTTTCACATCGGGCTCCTTGCTCAGGGGGGAGCCTGCTTCTCCCTCTGTCTGCCGCTCCCCCTGCTTGTGCTCGTTCTCTCGCTCTCTGACAAATAAATAAATAAAATCTTTAAAAAAAAAAAAAAGAAAGAAACTAGTTGCTGGCCACCAACTAGATATCCCATGATGAAGGAGTCTATAGTCTTAACTTTGTGGATCCAAAAAGGAAAAAAAAAAAAAAGAAATCCACAAAGTGTCAGTGTATTCAAGAGTTGATTAGCTTCCCAAAATGTGACTCGTGTAACCTAATCACATGAGCTAAGAATATAAACAAGAGAGTAAATTTACTTATTTACAAAGGGACATGTTCCTTTTCCATGCCTAAAGG
>NC_138383.1:23482860-23501526 GCF_054177405.1 Leptonychotes weddellii
GGGTCAGGAACCTGGGATGAGAGCTCAGCTGGGTCATTGCTTCAGCGTCTTTCGCAAGGCTGCAGTCAAGGTGTTGGCCAGGGTTGGGGTCTCAGCTGAAGTCTCTGCTGGGGAAGGATGGGATTCCAAGCCCTTGTGGTTGTTGACAGGATGGAGTTCCCCGTGGGCTGTTGGCTGGAGGTTGCCCTCAGTTTCTTGCTACGTGGACCTCTCCAACATGGCAACCTGCTTCCTCAAATCCAGCAGGGGAGAGGTCTGCTAGCAAGGTGGACGTCACGATCTTACGTAGCCTAATCGTGGAAGTAACAGCCTGTGCATTTGATATATTCCCTTGGTTAGAGGTAGTTACTTGAGGGGCGTCTGGGTGGCTCAGTCGGTTAAGCGTCTGACTCTTGGTTTTGGCTCAGGTTGTGATTTCAGGGTCGTGGGATCAAGCCCCGCATTGTGCTCTGTGCTCAGCACGGAGTCTGCTTAAGACTCTCTCTCCCTCTCCCTCTGCCCTTTCCCATGCGCTCTCTCTCTCTGTCTAAAATAAATAAATCTTAAAAAAAAAAAAGTAGTTACTTGATCAGCCCTCACTCAAGGGAGGAGACTATGTGAAGGCATGAATGAATACCAGGAGGCAGGGACCATCTGGGGCCGTCAGAAAATCTGCCCGTTACACTCGTTATGTGACTTTGGACAGTAGCTCTGCACCTTAGGCTTCTCATCTGTAAAATTGGGACGGCAATGCTAATACCTTCTGTATAAAGTTGTGATCATGTGAGTTAACATATAGAGACAAGTGTCTGGCAAACAGCGGGCACTGTCTCTATTTGCTTTCATCGTTAGTAAGACCAGTGCGTGGCACGGAGAACACACAGCAAGCAGTGTTTGAATGAACGAGTCCAAGAATGGGCTTGCATGACATGGGACACTCTCCAGGGACGGCTGCCCTCCTCATCCTCAGGATGCTGTAAAGATGAGAGGCAGCGAGCTGTGTGGAACGCCGGGCACCGTCCCTGGTGCACCCTGGGCCTCCCCGCACCCCCATCCCCCCGCTGTCCCCCCTCCCAGTAGTCGTTTTCTCGGTACGGTGGCTGGGATGGTGCCAAGAGCAGTTAAGTGCTTCGCAGGGGCTCTGGATGAGGCCGGCAATGACAATTAAGTGCATTTGAGGTGCCCAAGCAGCGATGAAAATGAGGTGAATGGGAAGAAAGAGAACAAAGGTCTAAAGAAGTGGAAAAAAAGAGACAGGCAGGACCACTTTGAAGAGCAGTGCTATTTTTTCTCAATGGACCTCTGAGTCTGAGGTGTTTTCATATTCACATTTAAAACCTTAGAGACACTGCCCTGCGTTCTTTTCTTCCCTCTTAGCTGCTATTAATCACTGTATTCAAAGCAGGTATTTCTAGGGGCGCCTGGGTGGCTCAGTCATTCAGCGTCTGCCTTCGGCTCAGGTCATGATCCCGGGGTCCTGGGATCGAGCCCCGCGTCGGGCTCCCTGCTCAGTGGGAAGCCTGCTTCTCCCTTTCCCACTCCCCCTGCTTGTGTTCCTTCTCTCGCTGTGTCTCTCTGTCAAATAAATAAAATCTTAAAAAAAAAAAAAAAAAGCAGGTATTTCTTCCCAGGCTTCTCCTCGGCAAATATCTGCACAGCATCTTTGTTTAAGTGGATTAAAACTGATTCACTTTGCAGCTTTCACGACACCTCTGGAGTTCACAGAAAGAACTGACATCTGCCTCGTGCTCTACATTTGCAGAGTACCTCCATGCCCAGTAGCCAGCTGAACTTTGAAATGACCGGGCCAGGTGGGGATGGCTCTTGTCTTCGTTTTAGGGGAGAGGGAAACCTCGGGCTGAGCCAGGCAGGCGCCCCTGGACACCTTTCTATTTTATTTTATTTTATTTATTTATTAGAAAGAGAGAGAGAGAGATCACGAGCAGTGGGGGAGGGGTAGCGGGAGAAACAGACTCCCCACTGAGCACGGAGCCTGATGCAGGACTTGATCCCAGGACCCCAGGATCATGACTCGAGCTGAAGGCAGATGCTTAACCGACTGCGCCACCCAGGGGCCTTGGATACCTTTCTATTTTTTTTTTTTTTTAAAGATTTTATTTATTTGAGACAGAGAGAATGAGAGACAGAGAGCATGAGAGGGAGGAGGGTCAGAGGGAGAAGCAGACTCCCCGCCGAGCAGGGAGCCCGATGCGGGACTCGATCCCGGGACTCCGGGATCATGACCTGAGCCGAAGGCAGTCGCTTAACCAACTGAGCCACCCAGGCGCCCCGATACCTTTCTATTTTAAGCCACCTTCCTTCAACAGCACAAGAATGGCTGGTAGGGCAAGGGGAGAGGCTCCTGGGATGGTTTCCTTGGCTTGTCAGGAGGGCAGTCTGACCTCTGTTGGCTTCTGTCCCCCATGTTGGCTGTCCACTGCAGAGCACGTGCATTGCTGGGATGCTAGCCCCTGGGCAGGGTGTCCAGGGACTCAGGCTACTCCTGTTCCCCTCAGCGCCCAGAAAAGTGACAGCCCCTGGAGACCTTACCCTTTGCTCTCTGGGAGAGGCCAGTCAGGAGCACAGTTTTCTCCTGGAGATGTGCTGGAGCCAGGGGGCTGGTGGGGACGCCTCCCTCAGGCCCATATTGCTTTAGTCCAGTGGTTCTCAACCGGCCGTGACTTTGCCTCACTTCCTACCCCCTGGGGACATTTGGCAATGTCTGGAGATGACTTGGAGGGAGGGTTTGGGGTGTTACTGGCATCCACTGGGTAGAGGTAAGGGATGCTGCCAAGCACCCTATAGCGCACAGGACAGCCCCCTCCCCACAACAAAGAATTACCTGCCCCCACGTTGGTAGTGCCAATGTTGAGAAACCCTGCTTGGCCCTATTCTTTTAGAAGGTTCTATGAGGCTAGGGTTCGGGCGGAAGAAGGCAGGATAGCCTGTAGGGATGGGCTCAGACTGCTAAGTAGGTACTTGTGTCCAGGGCACCCCATCGCTCCCCACCCCCTCCTCCTATCCAGCCCTCCCTTGTCTGTTTTAATTCTGTTGGAAACCAACACTGTTTGACAGGGCAAGATGTCTTCCCCATACTTCCTACGCCTGGCCTGCTTTTGGCCGTGGCCTTGAGGCTCTGGTTGGGAATTCATGTGTTACTGTTTGGAGAGAGTCATATTTTTTACAGCAACATAACCCATTTTACCTTTGTAGTAATTGTTTTGGAATAAGAAGTAATCATCCAGGACTGACCAACTTGCTTTACTAAGCGTTCGTTTCTCACTCCTGGCAAATTGCTTTGAGAATTGAACAAAGCCCGGCTCAATCATGCAGGATATCCATTCCAAAGGATACCGGGGAAGTAAATCTCTGTTAAGCCAGCCTGAGTCATGCCTCCTCCTCCTTCTGCCCAGGGATCAATGGTGAGCACGCGCTTCATTCTGCATGCCCAAGGTCTCGGGGATGGGTGCCTTAAGCCGGGGGCTTGACCGGGGCATGTGCGATGCTCGTGGGATTGCATAGGAAACTTGTAACAGTAGACTGTTCTATTAAAGAGCTTTTGGTCCTTGGGGCTGAGGTCAGAGTTGGCACTTTCACGTGGCTGTTGAAATTAATTTGTGGCTGTCTTTCACTGACAGGGTTCTGTGGAATGTTAAATAGGTATGGAGTGAAAGCAGTGGTCCAATGAGTTTGTTCTTTACTGCAGGACTTCTCAGTGTCTTTACATTGTTTTTTTTTTTTTTTTAAAGATTTTATTTATTTATTTGACAGAGACAGACACAGTGAGAGAGGGAACACAAGCAGTGGGAGTGAGAGAGGGAGAAGCAGGCTTCCCGCGGAGCAGGGAGCCCGATGTGGGGCTCGATCCCAGGACCCTGGGATCATGACCTGAGCTGAAGGCAGACGCTTAATGACTGAGCCACCCAGGCGCCCCTGTCTTTACGTTGTTAACAAGCTGTGTGACGTGTCGAGAGGAGATATAGCAAGTGGGGTTCCCCAAGTTTATTTGGGCTCAGAACTCTTACCATTATGGAGCATCTCCCATGATTAGTGATCTGCAGAACAGAATTTTGGAATATTGGAAAGGAGAAGGATGAGATCTCCTCTCCCCCCCGCCCCCAACCCCTGGCATTTATTTGAAGTCCAAGAAGAGGACGGTGATTATTCAGTGCTTGTAGGCTGATGGTGAGGCTAAGGGTGGTTGACAAACCCCGGTCTTCACAGCAGCCTCTGCTCCGGCCCAGCGGTGCAGGGAAAGAGCACTGGAAGGGGAGTCAGGAGCCCAGGGCTCCAGGCTAAGTTTCGAATATCTTCTCAAGGCCCGAGGATGGCGATTATGCAAGAGTTGGAGCACCTTGACCTCCTGAGTGAATTATTCCCATTTCTATGATCTCCCCACAGACGCTACTACAGAGACGGCCACCGCCTTGGCTGTTAATGATGTGACTGGGGTCCAAAGGAAAAGGTCTCGCACGCGCAGCCTCCATGCAGCGCCGTAAGGCTTCCAAATCAAATCTCAGCAGCCCCGTGGGCTCGTCTCAGGACACTGCTGAAACCACGGCTCCTCTGTTCCTTCTCTTATTCTTTCAACAGATACTGCACTGGGTCTGAGCCTGAGTCAGGCTCCCTCCGTGCTGGGTGCAGGGGACTCAGACATGAGTAGGAAGGGGTCCTTACCTCCAGGGGCGCATCATCATCCATTTCTTGAAACCAGAAACACCACCGTCTCCCCAACTGCAGCTCTCATCTGCAGCCAGATACCAACAAACCTCTGGACTCCATTCACTTTCCATCTCTGCTCCTGGGCATTCTAGTCCATCCTCTTGGCCTCTTGCCTCAGTGGCCCGGCCCCTTCCTTTACAGGGGAAGAAACTGAGGGGCTCTTTCTCCTCCTCTCCCCAGGCGCCCACCTTGGCCCAGAGAGGAGGGAGCGTCCACCATCAGGGCTCTTCACTCAGCGAAGGGCAGCCCCGTGAGCACCCTTCTCTGCCCTCCTACTTGTTTTTCTTCACCGAGGATTGGTTTGGTCATGTTTTCCTGGTGGGCAGGGCTCCTGGTGTCTCCACTCTTTTTGACCTGTTTGCCCCCTGAATCAAAGAGCTCTGTTCTCAACCCGTGCCTGTCCGGGGAGACGCCCTCCTGTCCTGTGGGTTCTAAGCTTTAAATTTGAGAGGGATGGGAGGCTTCCACTCAGGCCTCTGTCCCAATTGTGTTTGCCCTTCCAGCTTTGTCAGAGGGCTCTTCCTTTTGCCGGTTATTGGGTACAAAGCTGGCCATTAATAAATCCAGACTTGAATTCCTCGGGTTTCTTTGGTGGCTGGTCAGCCAGAGGGGAAGAAGGGCAGGCGTCAGGGGTCCATCTCCAGCCCTACTCCAGATTGCTAAACTTAGAGGCAGAGAGGGGGAGGGGCTCGCTCAAGGTCATGGGGACTCTTGGCCGATGTGGGACTTGAACTGTGGCCTTCAAGGTCATGGGGACTCTTGGCCAATGTGGGACTTGGACTGTGGCCTTCAAGGTCATGGGGACTCTTGGCCGATGTGGGGCTTGAACTGAGGCCTTCTGACTCTTGGCCTGGTGCTCTTTCCTCCCCATCTCCCTCCTCAAATGAACAGAGCTGGTCAGTGATGCTCTGCTTGCTAAAAAGAGAATGAAGCTGTCTAGACACGATCATAAAAAATGGCCTCTGGATCCAGAGAGACCTGGGTGTCTGAATTACCAGTCTCATCTCAGTTCCCTCCTCTGGAAATAGGGTTAATCGTGGCACCTTCCTCAGGGCGTGATGATGAGCATGAGGTGAGATAATCCATGTCAAGTGCACAGCACAGCAGTGCCTGGCACAGAGTAACTGCTCAGTCAACGTTACCTACTTTCCTTTCATACCAAGTAAAACAATAAAAAGACTTTCAAGACAGAAAAATATAGGCCAAGAAGGGAAAACAGAATCCAGCTGATGTAGAGTAGCAGCTGAGGTGTTTTCCTGATGAACAGCGAGCAGATCAGCTAGGTGCTTGAGGAGCTGGAATTCCCATCTGGAATTCTGGGTGTTGTAACTGCTCCTGGCTGGCTGTGTGTAGTGCGGGCTGAATGCTCTCAGTATATACATCTAGAACACCACAGGCGCTAATATCTATAAATAGGGAGGAAGCCACAAATGAGAGCTCATTAAGTTCTTACTGACTGCTGAGAAGTAAATCAGAAAAAATAAACGGAGCTGAACATTTGTGTAAACCTCAATCTTGTTGATGTTTTTCAATTAGCAGAGTCATTTTTCATGTGAAAAATTAATGGCTATCATGTGCCACCTGGCTATAGAATCAAGTGACAAATTTGTTTTAATGACCACTGTCATATCTCTGGATTGAGCAAGGTATGACTAGTTACAGGCCATCTGGGGTGGGAGGAGGAGAAAGGAGGAGAGTTGGCATTTAGGGAGCACTCCCTATGTGCTAGCCACTGCGCTCCACTAGGATGCACACCGTCCCAGAATTTTCTCCGTGTCCCGGTGAAACTGTTAACCTCATTTTGTAGATGAGGTTCAGAGAGGCGAAGGAACTTGCCCAAGGGAGCACAGTAGATGGGCAGGGCGGTCTGGTTCTAGAGTCTGTGTCTATCCCACTAAGTAACACTCTGGGGAGGGAGAAAGACGAGGCGGGAATGCGGGCGGTGTCGGCTGAGGTCTGGCAGGTGGCCGGAAGCAGGGGTGGGGTTGGAATTCAGTGAAGAGGGTTGACGTGGGCAGAATCCAGCTGCAGGAACCCTGATGAGGGAGATCCTTAGGATTCTGTGGGCATGGTGGTCTCTTTCTGAATTAACAGAACACCTGCCACCAAACAGGAGCTCCCATCTCTGGGAGAGGGACAGCAAGAGCAAGGCGGGAGCCAGGCAGGTTAGGATGTCTGTTGGAGGAGGGCCCTGAGTTAGCAGGTGCTCAGTAAACATTCAGTAGGACCAGTGAGCCGTTTACGAGAGCAAGATGTCACAGGCAGACACAGGGCCAAGGCTTACGCCCATGCCGGGACAACCTCACGGGGGTGGGAGGGCAGCAAGGAAGGCTTGTGGTGAGCCTGCTAGTCCAATTGGGAGCTGCCTTTGCTCTGGGGTGTGAGGGAGGCACCTGGACTTCCTAGACTCGTGTGGGGCCGCTGGACCCTACTGTTGCTGCTTACCCTCCCTTTTGGTAGTGCACAACTGGGCAAAAGAAGGAACCTGCCAAAGTGATCCTTTAATTTTGGAGGGTTTCTCCAAGGCTCGGGAATAAGCCCCTGGGACCTGAGCAGGGGTGAACCTTTGCTGTGGGGGAGGGCGGTTAGGAACAGCTCTGCTGTGAGGCAGGGTGCCCCCTCATGACTTTGGTAGGATTTCTTGGAGCCTCAGGCTCCTCTCAGGAGCTTCCCTGATTGGTGTGAACTTGACTTTGAACCTGGTGGTAGATAGAGGTATTAAGGTTTTTTCATAGGTCTCTCTTTCCACTTGGCTTCCTCTTCTGTTTCTAATTCCTGAGGTTCATAATTATCCTGTTCGCTGTTTTGTAGTTTGGTGACTGTTATTTTTTGTTGTTGCCGTTCCTATTGGCAATTTGAATTTTTTTTGTTTATATCCCAGTGGGTTCCTTGAAACCACACTGTTCTTCCTGACATTTCTGGGGACACAGTGTTTGTTCCAGCCCTGACCTTGCTGTTCGACTGTTAAACATTTATTCTCCCTGTCTCTGTCCCTCTCTCCTTCTGGTATTATATATCTACCAATTTATCCATCCATTGATTCGGTCATTCATCTAGCTAACTAGCCCCCTATTCCTCTATGCACGCCATGGCTCTGATTAGCAAAGATTAAAATGCTTGGTTAAGGGATAACCCTTGTAAATCATTCATGCTTTCCCGTGGTCATAGAAAGCAAAGAGAATTAAAAGAATAAAGAAAAATTCAGTTAGTCTTAATCCTCGTGTGAATTTACAGCCTCTGTTTCTTCCCCTAAAATGTTATCTTCTTGTCCATGTCAGAGACAGGGAAGAAGGAAGTCAGACTTGTGTTGACTGGGGTTTTAGTTGTATCTGTGGGACGAGGCATGCTTAGGGTCCTCCTACTCCGCCCACTTCCTAGCCTCCTCTGTTGACTGGGGTTTTAGACTTCACATGTAGAGGGCAGATTTTTAAGATTGAAGAAAGGAGGGGAGCCATCCAAGGACCTTGAGATAAGATAATCAGGGGCAGGAGTTGCTGTGATGACCGGGCTCGTTGATTTCTCCCAACTCCGCACCTGCAGGCCTCTTGGTCTTGTGCCCGAGGTGAGGGTTTGGGAACCATTGCTCAAACTTGACCAGCTTGTCCCTGGTTTTCAGTAGAGCTCCTTGATATCCATTTCTGACTCTGTGATAAGTATCCTTGGACTGGGAAGCTAATGGGACCTTCTCCAGGTACCTTTTTTTTTTTTTTTTTAAAGATTTTATTTATTTATTTGAGACAGAGAGAATGAGATACAGAGAGCATGAGAGGGAGGAGGGTCAGAGGGAGAAGCAGACTCCCCGCTGAGCAGGGAGCCCGATGCGGGACTCGATCCTGGGACTCCAGGATCATGACCTGAGCCGAAGGCAGTCGCTTAACCAACTGAGCCACCCAGGCGCGCCTCCAGGTTCCTCTTTTCATTGCCCCACAGGAAGGCAGCTCAACCCTTGGGACTGAGGTTCCTTGGCTTCTCTCTGTTCTCCCGGAATGTACAGAGTTAAATGAAATAGTGTTACTTTATCCTTCTATTTCTATCAACAAGTGAAACTGGATTTTCTACAACAGCTATTAAAAAAATCTTAAATATGGGAACTCTACTTCAGGCAGTTTTGCTGAATTTAAAGCCTCATATTGTTGGGTTTTTTGATAGTATAATATCAAAAAATAAAGTTTATGTTGTAATTTTCTGCAGTAAAAAAGTAGGTCTCGGGATGCCTGGGTGGCTCAGTCAGTTAAATGTCTGCCTTTGGCTCAGGTCATGATCCCGGGGTCCTGGGATCGAGTCCTGTGTCGGGCTCCCTGCTCTGCGGGGAGCCTGCTTCTCCCTCTGCCCGCCGCTCCCCCTGCTTGTGCTCTCTCTCTGTCTCTCTGGCATATGAATAAATAAAATCTTAAAAAAAAAGTATGTCTCTTTTATAATATGTTGTTTAAGGTTGCAAACAGTCATTTCTTGAAAGGGAACATTTTAAGAGTGGGGACTTTGAAGTCAGATCCTTCAGATTCAAATCTTCACTCCACCATTAATTTGTTGTGTTACCCTGGGAAAATGACTTAACCCTCTCCATGCTTCAGTGTCCTTCTCTGTAAGATGTAGAAATAGTACTAACCACTGCCATGGGTTGGCTAGCGATGCTGTGGGTCGGCTTGCTCAGTCTCCGTTCCACCCTCCTTCTAGGCTGTCTTCCTCTACGGCAGAGCTTGGGAAGCTAAAATCTACATCTGCCCAACGCCCTTGCAGTGAGGGTTCAGGTTGCAATGTAGGCTTTGCTGATTAGAGACACTGGCCCGAGATTTGGATGGCCAAGACCTTCTTCTTGACTCTTCTGCCGGCAAGCGAGGGTATGGGAATGCGAGGCTTTGGGACAACGTCCTGGTGCCCTGTCACCAGCCTCCTGGGGCCAGTGGTGCTTACAGAGGCAGCAGTGGGGCCAGAGGGCCGGAGGGTCCTGGATTCTGACTCACAGTGATGGGGCTGCGCTGTGGACTCAGAAGTTCTAGTGTCAGCTTCAGGGGAGTCTCTCCCGGAGTTGACCAGTTCTTATTATTCGAGAAATCAGTCTTGGGCACCTAGAGGAGAGCCTACTCCTCCTGACCTTGCAGTGACTTCGCAGCACCTGATTTCCTTTACGAAATCCCTCCCTGCTTCAAAGGGCCAGAGTTGTTGAAGTCTCTTGTACTGAACCCGGGCTCATCCCGGGTTGGTGGCAGAGCTCAGGGAGGTCTCGAAAGAACTAAATGGCCGGCCTGGCACCTGGTGAGCAGAGCCAGTGTTCACTAGCCATCAGTGAGGGTCATCAGTGCAATCACTGTTGTCCCATCCCAAACGCCTGCCCTTCCTGGCCCTGGGGGGTGCAGCTGAAAGTGACAGACAGGGGGTGCCTGGGTGGCTCAGTCAGTTGAGCAACTTCAGCTCTGGTCGTGATCTCAGGGTCGTGGGTCCGAGCCCCGCGTCGGGCTCTGCGCTCAGCACGGAGTCTGCTTGTCCCTCTCCCTCCGTCCCCCCACCCAGGCCCCCGTGCTCTCTCAAATAAATAAATAAAATCTTAAAAAAAAAATGACAGACATGTTTCATCCTCTGAAAGATCTTATAGTCCAGAGGACTTAAAACGAGATTCACTTTTATGAGCTGATCTGCATGATTAATAATAGTTCTTTCATCCTGAGTTCCCTGACCTTATATTTTTTTTTCACGACTGTGGGGACCCAAAGCCCAGGCATCCCTGTCCTGGATGCCATCCCCGGCTGCCTGCCATCATAGCCTCGTTCTCAGAGGAGAGCAGATCGTGGGCTGCGGGACGCCAGGGAAAACAGAGAGCACACCTCCTTCTATCACCTGCCCGCACTTGGCCCAGTGACCGGCAGGAGCGGGTCTCAGGGAAGGAAGAAGGGTGCATGAATGCCCTTGCCTGCCACTCTTCCCACGAGTGCCGCATCCAGGACAGCGGGTTTCAGCTGCGCCTGGGCATTGGAAGCATCTGCTGGCTTCGCAAAATTCTGATGCCCAGGACTCAGATCCAGAGGTACCATTGAGCTCTGTATTTTTTTTTTTTTTAAAGATTTTATTTATTTATTTGACAGAGAGAGAGAGAGACAGAGAGAAAGGGGACACAAGCAGGGGGAGTGGGAGAGGGAGAAGCAGGCTTCCCGCCGAGCAGGGAGCCCGATGTGGGGCTCGATCCCGGGACCCTGGGACCATGACCCGAGCCGAAGGCAGACGCCCAACCATCTGAGCCACCCAGGCGCCCCTGAGCTCTGTATTTTTTAAAGACCCTTTGATCCCTCGCCTCCCACCACCAGCCTTAATAATCACATGCTTAGCTGTAGGGGTGTTAATCCTATTAGAATCCATCACGCTGGTCCCAGTCATCTGCTGAGAAGCAGCGACATGAACCAGTTTGATTTTGTTCTTCTTTTATGGCCTTTCCCGCCCATGGAGGGGCAGGCGTCACAAGGTGTGGGGTGAAGACCCAACGACCCAGTGAGTTTATAGAGGTTCCTGTCCTCTCCATTTCTAGGGTCTGCTCTGGGGCTTCACTGAGGCAGCCTTTCTGGCACCTGCCAAAGAACTTGGCTCATTCTGACTTGTTGGGACTGGCAGGAGTGAAATCCTTGGGAAAGACAACCCCCCCCCACCCCTCAGGAACACGTAGACATCCTGCTATTATGGTTGAAGGCGTGATTATTGCTGGAGCCTTTCATGTGTTCCTAATGCAGGGAGAGGAGTACCTTTGCCAAGAGTCTGAATATTTACATTCTTGCTTCAGTAGGAGTCTCTGCTTTCTGGGAGTTGGCTCCCTCCATCTATGCAGCTTGGTGGGCAGCAACTGGAATCCACTCCAGTCCCTGGAGCCAGCCTTTTGCACCTGCTCTGGTGGGGGCTGGGGAGTCAGAGGCGGCCAAGAGCCAGTTTCTGCCTTTCAGGCATTCACAGCCTGGTCCAGAAGGGCAACAATTACAGGGCAGCTACGGCATCTGCAACTCCAGACACATTTATAGGGGAAGGCAGAGGTAGGGAGGACTGACTCACTTGTTCCTGGTTGAATAAAGCTAGAGCCTTATAGGGAGCATGGACATTTGCCAAGTGGAGAAGGAGGGGAAGGGCATGTCCGGCAGAAGGAACAGCATTGGCAAAGGCACAGAGGCAAGTTGTAGGGCACAAAGTGCGAGGGACAAGAGCAGAAGTGGGAAGGGGCCAGGTCATGAGGATCCTCCCAGCCAGGCTCAGAAGCTGGGATTTGGGCCTGGGGAAATGGGGAGCCACAGAAGGGTTTTAAGCAAGGCAGTGACATAATAGGATTTGCATAATGGAGAGATTCCAGGCAGAGCTGGTGTGGCAGAGAGGCCCAGGGTTGGATTCAGGTCCCCTAGGTTCTTAACCTGGCTCTGCCGTGTCACCAGCTGTTCTCGGATTAGTCACTTTCCTTCTTTGACCCCCAGTGTCCTATGAAATGGTCATGATGATAACTTATAATGTCCTCCCAAGGCTGTCCAGGGGCCCCAGTACAGCAGGACGTGGAAAGGGAGTGTGAGAAATTGTGAGCAATTGGGCCTATTGTTGGTGCTGAGGTCCAGGCTTTCGAATCCTTCTAAGTGCCAGAAAGGAGGAGGTAAGACGTGAAGTGGGCTGGCTCTGCTTGGTTTGGCAGCTGGGGTGGGGCCGTCTACACCCTTGGGAAATCTATGCCTCCCCACCTGCTCACCCTTGCACGGCTCCTGTCCCTTCCTAGCTGGCTTGTCTGGGATGTGTAGACAGAGTTCATTCCTCGGTGGCACCTTTCTCCTTCCTCCCCGGAGAGGGATGGGGTGTGGGCAGTCTCAAAGACTCGATTGTCCAGCCCAGTGTGAGGAAGGGGTAAACTTGGTGTGCAGGCGCCCAGAAGAACTTCATCATTCCAAGGATGCTTGCGTCAAAATGAAGGGAAACCCTGTCAAGGAGCTTCTGGCTGAGGCCAGTGGTTTGGATTTGCCACAGATGAGCCGAGGTGGCATGGAGAGGCCTCATGGGCAGCTCTAAAGAGAGGGTACGTGGGGCTGCTACCATCCTGGTCACGTGACTTGTGTCATTTCAAGTTCCTGCCTTGCCACCTGTTTGCTGTGTGACCTTAGGAAAGTCCCACAACCTTTCTGAGCTTTTGATTTTTTTCATACGCACGTGGGGGCTTTTGAGAGTCTTTGTTGTTCTAAAGATCAGTGATAGTACTAACTGCCCCTAGTAATTGGAAATAACCAACCAGCCTTCAGGAATAAGAAATTACCATGAATTGGGGCGCGTGGGTGACTCAGTCGTTAAGCGTCTGCCTTCGGCTCAGGTCATGATCCCACGGTCCTGGGATCGAGCCCCGCATAGGGCTCCCTGCTCAGCGGGAAGCCTGCTTCTCCCTCTCCCACTCCCCCTGCTTGTGTTCCCTCTCTAGCTGTCCCTCTCTCTCTCTCTCAAATAAAAAAAAAAATCTTAAAAAAAAAAAGAAATTACCATGAATTAAGACCCTGGAAATAATAAAACAGTTTCAGGGGCCTGATTCTTCATTATTTTCAATTCCTCTCCCCCAGTCCTCTGAAAGGCCTCTAATTAGCTCATAGATAGGCCTTTGGTACGATCCGTGATTGAGCACAACGTGTGTGAGACGCATTCAGGCCCACAGTGGAGGGAGCCCCGTCGTTCTTAGACTGTAGCAAGCCTCAGAATAATCAATGCCAAAACTTGAGGGGGCCTGAGGGAGACCCTTACTGTATTAATCTGCTAGGGCTGTGGAAACAAGATGCTACACACAGGGTGACTTAAACAACAGACATTTATTTTATCATGGTTCTGAGACTGGAGGTCCAGATCTAGGTGCTGGCAGGGCTGGTTTCTCCTGAGCCTCTTCCCTTGGCCTGTCTCCACTTTCTCTATTTTCACATGGCCTTTCCTCTGCACATGCTCTGTCCTGCTCTCTCTCCCTCTTCGTATCATGGACCTTACAAGGTCTACTGCATTAAGACCCCAGCCTGATGGCTTCTTTTAACTGTAATTACCTCCTTAAAGGCCCTACTCCCCGAATAGTCACATTGGGGGTTAGGGCTTTAACCTGTGAATTTTGGGGGGATGGGACACATTCAGTCCATGACACTTACAACTGAAGAATTGCAGCCTTGTGGGGAAGTAGAATTACAAGTAGAAGACCCTAGTTCAAGTTCATTCCTTCCAACTCAATGGTGCTCTTGGGATAATGAGTGAAATGAGGCGGTTTGAGCAGAAGACCCCAAAAGGCCCTTCTGGCTGAGCCATTCTAGCATCCGAAGGGTCAGGATGCAATGCAGGGTATGGGTTTCTTTCTCATGCTCGTAGCCTGATGGTTTCTGAGAACCAGTCCCAGTCTTCCCCACTTGGACATGACGATCGTACAGAGCAAGTGAAGGGAGGATTCTTCTAGGAATCCTGCAGCAGGCCGGGGGTCAGAAGTCTTGGAGCCTAGCTCTGTTGCATATTTCCTTACACAACCTTGGACTTGGACAGCCTTCTTGGCTTTGGGCCTCAGTCTCCCTATTTGTAAAAATGATTTCGGTAAGCTCATTGCCTTCTCAGCAGGGGGAATGGGAGATGGTTTATTGAGATATATAGTCATCTTCCTTTATCTGAAGTTTGTTACCTGTGGTCAAAGGCGGTCTGGAAATAGAGGATCCTTCTGATGCATTGCCAGAAGGTCAGTGGTAACCTAACACTACCTCACAACGCCTATGTCATTCATTCACTTCCTTTCATCATGTGGGCATTTTACCATCTCACATCCCCACAAGAAGAGTGAATATGGCACAATAAGGTATTTTGAGAGAGAGCGAGAGCACATTCATATAACTTTTATTACAGTGTATTGTTATAATTGTTCTATTTATTATTAGTTATTGTTGTGAATCTCTTACTGTGCCTCCTTTATAAATTAAAAGGGTATGTATGTGTAGGAAAAAGCATAGTACATAGGGTTCGGTGCTGTCTGTGGTTTCAGGCATCCACGGGGGGTCTTGGAATAAATCCCCCATGGAAAAGGGGGTCTGCTGTAATTGATACATGACATTGTGTAAGTTTCTTTATTTTTTTAAAGATTTTATTTATTCATTTGAGACACAGAGATACACAGAGAGAGAGAGAGAGCATGAGCAGGGGGAGAGGCCGAGGGAGAGGGAGAAGCAGGCTCCCCACTGAGCCAGGAGCCCGACGCGGGGCTCGATCCCAGGACACTGGGATCATGACCTGAGCTGAAGGCAGACGCTTCACCATCTGAGCCACCCGGGCACCCCAACACTGTGTAAGTTCCAAGTGTACACTTACATACTACACTATGATTACCATCGTGGTGTTCGCTAACACCTCCTTCACATCACATAACGACAGTTTCTTTTTTATGAGAACACTTAAGAGCTACTCTCTTGATAACTTCGAAGTATCTAACACAGTATTATTAGATCCCCCAAACTTATTCATCTTGTAACTAGAAGTTTATACCCTTTGACCAACATCTCCCTATTTCCCCCCAGCCCCTGCTAACCACCATTCTAGTCTCTGTTTCTATGAGTTTGGCTTTTTTAGATAACATGTATAAGGGAGATCATACAGTATTTGTTTTTCTCTGGCTTATTTCACTTAGCATAATTCCCTCAAGGTCCATCCGTGTGTTGCAGATGGCAAGCTATCCTTTCTCACGGCGGACTAAGGTTCCGTTGTAGAGATGAGAGCTACCACATCTTCTCTATCTGTTCGCTCACTCAGGGACGGACACTCAGGTTGTTTCCATGTCCTGCCTGTTGCGCATGTGGCCGCCGAGGGCAGGGATGGGTTTTTGCGCCCCCTTTTACTGTGCACGTGTTACGATTCTTCACTCTGAGAGCCCTTCTTTGCTTTTCGTATTCAAATCGCCTTATCCCTGCATCTCTTTTCTCTTTTACCCCATCCAGTTGGCATCACTGAAAATTCCTTTTAAGATCTGACGACTTTTCAGAAATTATTTTCCAAGTCTGGCTAGCTCTTTGATCCAGCCTTTGTGCTTTACTCTGGCGGGGCAGGCGGGCGGTGGGAGCGGGCCGTTCAGGGCCAAGGCTTCCTTCTGCGCCAGGGACAGTCACGGTGGCCAGGCCCGGGTCTCGCTGCTGCCACCGTCCCCGCACAGGCCGAGTTAGGTTTTGATCACGTAACCCTGGTTTGAGAGCTGTTGTCTGGCTGCTTCTGGGACAAGGACTTTGAGTTTCTTTGGGTATTACCCTGCAAAGGATTGCCCCGGCCACTTCACACTGGACCCTAAGCTCTGAAGGAATGGACCACTGCACAGCTCTCACGTCTGCAAGCCGACAGAGGACTGGAAGATTGGAAAATGGGGTATAGGACCTGGGAACCCTTTTTTTATTGATACCTCTTATTTGTTGGAACCCTCATATTAGCTCCCTCCCTAATTCTTTTTTTTTTTTTTTTTTACGTAGACTCCACGCCCAGCATGGAGCCCAATGCGGGACTTGAACTCACAACCCTGAGATCAAGACCTGAGCTGAGATCAAGAGTTGGGTGCTTAACTGATTGAATCACCCAGGCACCCACAGCCCTAATTCTTGAACCCCACTTGTATTGGTTTCTCAGAGCTGCTATCACAAAGTGCCATGAACCAGGTGGTTTGGACCAATAGAAGTCAAGGTGTCACAGGGCCACACTCTCTCTGAAACCTGGAGGGGAGAATCCTTCCTTGCCTCTTCCTCCCTGCTAGCGGTTTCAGCCATCCCTGGAGTGTCCCTTGGCTTGCAGCCGACTCACTCTGATCTCTGCCTCCTTTGTCACGTGGCATTCTCCCCTCGTGCACCTGTGTGTTTCTTACAGACACCATTCATATTGGGTTCAAGGGCCCATCGTACTCCAATATGACCTCATATTAACCATTTACATCTGCAATGACCCTAGTACCAAATAAGTTCACATTTTGTGGTGCTGGGGTTTAGGACTTCAATATATGTTGGGGGGGGTGTCACAATTTAAAGCATTACATCACTATAAGCGAGGTCTTGATTTTTACAGTTGAGAAAACAGGCTCAGAGAAGTTTATGACCCCTCCAAATTCATATGTATGACAAGTGGCAGAGTCAGAATTTGGGGTGTAATTCACCTGGTTCCAATGCCCATGTGCACTCCACTCGAACAGAGCATTTGCATGCCTGGCTTCTGTGTCACCTGTATCCGAAGCACTGGAGGCCCGGTGTGCTTGTGAAACACACCTGGGCCCTGGGAATTCGTGTTTTTAATGAGCTGCCTAGTTGCTTTGGAGGCATGCTTTTATTTATTTATTTTTTAAGATTTTTATTTATTTACTTGAGAGAGAGAGTGCACGAGCAGGGGGCAGGGGCAGTGGGAGAGAGAGACGGAGAAGCAGGGTCCCCACTGAGCATGGAGCCCATTCAAGGCTTGATCCCAGGACCCCCCCCCCCCAAGGTGCCCCCTAATGCATGCTTTAACTCAGGAATTCCTGCCTTACATCTTGGTGCCTGTCTTGGGCTGAGGGAGTGGTGCACTGAGCAGCTTCCTACAGGTTGTCCCAGTAGGAAGTGGTTGGTGCGTCGTTGTAATGGTCAAAGTCTAAACTGGTGGTTCTCAAACTGTACTGTGATCATATATTATCTAGCGATCTTGTTACAATGCAGATGCAGATTTAAGAGGTCCAGGGTGGGAACCGTGTTTCTGCGTATCTAGCAAGGTCCCAGATGACACTGATGCCGAGTTTCCACGGAGCACATTTTGAGGAGCCGGGGTCCTAGAGGCCATCCTAGATGAGACACAGTGGTTGATGAATCAAGTATGGATTCTCAATTCTGGCTGCACATTTGGACCCCTGGTGAAGTTTTGAAATACCCATTTCCAAGTCCCATCCCAAGAGAGTACTGATTTTATAAAAGCCCGTTAGGTAATTCCGTTGTGTGGCCAAGGTTAGGGACCACTATTTTAAAACAAGGTGAGGTGGCTAAGAATGCACATGCAGAAGGGGAGGCCAGCTTTTTTGTTGCACTGAGCTTCTTCCTTTAAAGTCCATGTCTGCCCATACCAACTTCTGTTGCTGATCTTGACGTTGACTTCAGAGCCAAGAAACAAAGTCTGGCTCACCTGGCTGGAGGGGATGGGGTGAGGGGCCCTAGTGCTATTTACGTTAAACCACTGGGTGCCTAGTTGTAGGCTGGTGGGGGTGAGTTTCCCCAGGGGCTCCAGAATGCAGAATGTTGTTATTTTCTGGCTGGAGTTCAGGTCCCTGATGGTCACCTAAATTGTCACCTGCCTCGTCCACCAACCCCCTGCTCTCACGTTCACCAACTCACGTCCCCGACTCCTGCCTTTGGATGGCTTCTCAGATGAGCCCCACCACACCCAAGGGCTTCACACTGGATAGAGTCTGCTCTAATGTGCAGTATACGGATTGTGATGATTTAACCCCTCTCCCTAATGCCCCCAGCCCGTTTTACCAGGATTTCACCCCAAAGTCTCTGCTCTCAACCATCATATTCTACTAAAATTATTTGTGGGACCCTGTAGTGGAAGGTGGCTCAGAACAGCAGTTGAGGGCTTTGGCCTCAGGCCTGTCTGGGTTTGCAGCCCAACTCCGCCTCCCTCTAGCCCTCATCTGTACAATGAGGTGAGTGGTATCCTTATCTCACAGGGAGGATGAGAACTGAGTGGAATGATTTTTTTTTTTAAAGATTTTATTTATTTATTTGAGAGAGAGAATGAGAGAGAGAGAGCATGAGAGGGGGGAGGGTCAGAGGGAGAAGCAGACTCCCTGCTGAACAGGGAGCCCGATGCGGGACTCGATCCCGGGACTCCAGGATCATGACCTGAGCCGAAGGCAGTCGCTTAACCAACTGAGCCACCCAGGCGCCCCCTGAGTGGAATGATTTACAGAAAGCAGCCTCAGGAATTCTTAATTGCAGGAAACAAACTGAGTGTTGTTGGAGTGGGGGGTGGGGTGGG
>NC_138383.1:23502026-23507999 GCF_054177405.1 Leptonychotes weddellii
GACATGCCCCTCTGATCCAAACCCCGGGCAGCCGGGCAGATGTATTCGGACGCTCCCATTTGCAGCAACCGTGGCCCTTCCCAGAACAAGGCTGCATTATCCATTTTGCTTTCTGATGAAAGAGACATAGAGACAAAGTGACACAGAGGTTTCTGGGCACGGCAGGAATGCCGGTGAGCCTGGAGAATGGGCTATTTGTAATCTCTGGGGCTATTTACCTTGTGGCTTGTGTAGATTCTTTTTGCTCCGTGGAAAGAAATTGGTGCTAGCCTTCCAGGTGCAGAGGCTACGGGGCAAGTCCCAGGACAGGAAGCTGGTAGCCTTCACCAGAGTCTTCCCGGGTGCGAGGCTGGGTGAAGCAGCTTCAGCTGGGGCTCAGCTTTTTGGCCAGGCTCCAGGGAGGAAGACTGCCAGGAACAGGCCTGTGTCCTAGGCTCTGCGGTGAAACTGGGGAAAGGCACAGATGACCGGGGTTGGAAGCCTGGAGCGGGAGGGGGGACACTGCATCTCTAGCACCTGAGGTGCCCAGGAGGGACTAGATTCAGAGTGGGCAGTGGGGGCGGGATTCCTGTATCAGTCCACACTAGCTGCTGTAACAAATGTAGCTTCAAATCTCAGCGGCTCACAGCAAGACGAGTTCACGTCCTCTTTGTGTGATGTTTAAAATGGGTGATCCTGACCCACAAGGAGGTAGCTCTTCTCCACGTGGTGATTCGGGGACCCAGCCTCCTTCTAACTTGTGGTCCTGCCGTTTTCAACACGTGGCTTCCAAGGACTCTTAGAAGAAGGGGAAGGAGGGGCACCTGGGTGGCTCCATCAGCTGAGTGTCCGACTCTTGGTTGTGGCTCAGGTTGTAACTTCAGGGTCGTGGGATCGAGCCCCGTATCAGGCTCTATGCTTAGCCCAGTCTGCTTGGGACTTTCTCTTCCTCTGCCCCCCGCCCCGCGCCCCTGCACATTTTCTTGGTCTCTCAAATAAAAAAAAAAAATCTTTAAAAGAAAAAGGAAAAAAAAAAAGAGAAGGGGAAGGAGCATGGGAGAACATGCATGGGAGGTTTCCTGGGCCAGGCCCAGCCTCACACATTATTAAGACAGCCAGAAATGAGTCTCATGCCCACACCTAACTTCACAAAGTGGGGCTGTGAAATGTAGCTTAGTGTGTGCCCAGGACGACAAAGTGGGTTTTGTGCATAACTAGCCAAGACTCATTATTGAAATAGTCAGACTATAGAGTTTATCCCAAAGAAATAATCAGGTTTGAACACACAGATATTCATGCACGAAGATGTTCATTGCTCTCTTATTATAAAAGTGAACCTTTGGAATGGACTTCAGTATTTAGCAATAAGGGATAAAAGACCTTACTGTCTGTTCACACAAGGGAATTCTATGCTGACACTAGGGTTGGTGCTGTAGAAGGCCGTGTTTTGGGCCCACAGTCCTCAAGTGCTTTATTAGGTAGTAATTCCAGGAAGCCAGGACTCCTGTGAATCAAGGTTAAATACAATCAGGCATTATCTATTTTCATTGAAACGTTCTACCACTTAAGAGTCAAATACAAAATATTTACTTTCAATATAACTCTTCAAGATATTCTCTCCGCATTTTTAGGAACAGATTTCCTCAAAAGCAAAATGTATAACTGAATTATACGGCAGACTTCGTAGGAGGCTATTTCTCTTCTGATCACCCTGGTTCCATGTCTGAGCCCACCCTGAACAGCGGCCTCACAGGGCAGAGACTGCGTCAGGCTTGTTTACAGCTCTGCACAGCGTAGGGCTGATCGTAGGCATGTGGCAAATATTTATTGACTAAAGTTAAATTGGATGCAATGACATCAAATGAAAAAAACAATTTGAGCGGAAAAAAAAGGCAAGGAAAAAACCCTCCAAACATTCAGCCTGATGCCAGCTATGTAAAAAGAAGTTCATAGATGTGTCTAAAAAGACGGCAAGAGAACATATCAGCCTTCTTGCACTGTGTCATGTTCTCTTATTTAGAATTTTCTATTTTTTTATAGTGATTCATTTGCATAATCATTCACATCTATCATTTGCATAGTCAAAATAAACAGAAACAGTTATTCTTAGAAAAGACTGCTTGTAGGGACCAGAAATGCAGCTCTGAGGCTGTGCCTTGGAGATATCACAGGGTGGGGGGCATGGTACCTTCTCGCATTGAAGGCTGAGGTGTGGGGAGCTAGTTAAGTCATTTAGGCTTAGTTCCTTGGTCTGGGCGCTGGAGAACCCAGCCAGGCTGTGAGGAGCTGGGGAACACAGAGGCAGAGGATGTGGTGGGGAGCCCACTCTTCTCTCTTGGATATTCATCCCAAGACATTTTGACATTCCCTCTGAAGTGTGAGTGTGTCCTTCATCTACGCTGAGAGTTGTGTGGGTTGAGTCTCTGGCGACAGATGTGGGGTATAGGGGATGTCATCTGGGCATTTGGTTCTGTACCCCTTCTGGGAGCTTCCCCACCCTCTTAGGGTTGCTAGATAAAATGCACGGTGCCCTGTTAAATTTCAATTTCAGATAAACAATGAACCGCATTTTTGTATAAATATGGCCCAAAGAGTGCACCCTTCACGTAACCCTAGCAAGCTCAAGAGCCTTGTTTTGGTGAAATGGCCTGCTACGTGAGAAGTGAGGGAGTTGTCTGAGCTCCCATCAGAGTCGGAACCTGAAGCCCAATAAAATGAGCCTCCTGCCTGTCTCTGCCCACCTCCTTTCCATCTTCCCAACCTCTGTCTTCCTCCTACAGGACTGCCAGGAGTGCTGTCTACATCCAGGGCTGCACCACCACTATCAGGGTATGTAAATTCAGGGTACTTTCCCTGGAAACCCTCCCTTGGGGCGCATCAACCTTGCAGACTCTTCTGGGAGTCTTTTCGGAGCTCACCCCCTCTGCCTCTGGGTCTGAAAAGGACAGCAGGGCCCCCCCCACCCCCACCCGACTGCAGGAGCTGCCAGGTCCTAGGTGTAACTGGGAGCAGGGCCTGCTTCTCCCAGGCCGGTTGCTAACACTCGTCAAAGAAATACCAAACAGTTCTTTTGGGTTGCTGGTTGGTTTTGAAAAGGAAATCTTCAGAGGAGGGTGATGAATAAATCATCCACGAATATGGAATTTTCCATCTTTCAAAACATTAGGTCAAACCAAGTGAAATTGCCAGTAGTTCTCTGCTTTGGACTTTACAAAACCAGCAGTTTAGATGCCGTAATTGTAACACTACACACAGCCACAAGATACCCCCCACGCGCACAAATGCGTACTGTCCGTGTACAGACAGACTTATGTTACGGGGGGTTTAGCAAAGGGGCTCAGAATGACCAGCCCTGCCCCAGACAACTGCTCCAGCTGGCGTTTTTCTCAGAATTGTAAGTTGAATTGAACAAGTTTGCACAATCCCCTCTGTTTACTCAGTGCCTACTTCTGGAGAAACCGCTGGGGTCAAGTTCTCTCTGCTGCAAAGCCATGGCCTCCTGAGGTGTCCACGGGTGAGAAGGAAAAACAGTAAGACATTCCTGAGAACATGGGCAGGATGGGGCAACCCCATCCAGGATGGTAAAGCAGGCTCAGGGCCCATGCCAGTTAAAAGAGCAGGAGGCACAAAACTTTCAATGAGGCTAACGATAGGATGATCTGGAAAAGTCCAGAAGCCCAGGTAGGAGAGTGTTTGGTCTATGAGTATTTATGTGGAAAGCAATCTGTTGGGATGGGGTGGTTTCTTCTTTAACTGTACTACCATAGCTCCTTCATTTGCAAGATATGTGGCCCGAGGCCAGTTATTCAGCCCCTCTGAGCCTCAGTTTTCTCATCTGTAAAAGGGAGAGAGTAATTTCTACCTCACTGAGTGGCAGTGAACATCTGACAAAGAAAGGTAAAGGGAAGCATGCTATAAACTGTGAAAGCTCTAGGTAATTGTCACGTACCATGAACAGTGAGAATTCCCTCCCTGGAGGGGAGTTAAGGGAAGGAAGAGGTAGTTTCTCAGAGGCTTGGAGAATCAGACCATCAGGGAGTGATCCCAGTAGCCTAGGGAGGAAGAATGGACTGCAGTGGCAACGGTGGGTGGACAGGAAGAGAGCAGAGTTGTTAGGGAACGAGCCTCACCCCTGCTGGGATGAAGGATGTGATATGGGGCACCAATGTTCATGATCATTCCAGTCCTTTCAGGGCTGCCAGTGTTGATTGAGGGTTCCCCTGCATGGCCAGGACCCATGGTGTGGCTCCAGCCTGCTATTCTCTCAGGTTTCTGGAAACACAGAAGCCCTGGGAGTATCCGCCTTGTAGATTCTTCTCCAATGGCTTACAGTACGCTGTGGTGTAGTGTTTCTCAAGCATCATTGACCTTAAACATTTTAGAAATCATCATGTAGTGATTTACGGCAATAACAGTTTGAGCATAAATGTTCAATAGTCGATATTGAAATCTCGAATATGCATGTACATTATAGGACGAGGTACCTCACGCAGCCTGTGATCTTCCAGTAGATGCTCCTGCTAGGAGCTTCTATGGCACACTCCCTACTCACCTTGCTGCGGTGCTTGTCCTCCTTGGAGGAAAATAATCTTCAAGAAAAGTGATGGAACACAACTCAAACTAGCTTAAGCTAAAAAGAAGAGAGTTTCTTGGCTCAATCACTGGAAGCTTCAGTGGGGCAGCTCATTTCAGGGCTCTGGGTCTCTCTCAATTTCTCGGACCAGTTATCTCCACGGATGGGCAGATCACCAGCCTCCAATGCTTGCATCCTCCTGCTTAGCAACACCAGTGAAAAGACGGGGTCTTTCAGGATTGCAATGGCAGAAAAGTTCCAGGGGGATCCTGATTGGCTCATCTTTGGTCACGTGTCTTTTCCTGAACCAATGATTGTGGTCAGGAGAATGGGGGGGGTCTCCTGATGGACCTCTTGGAGGGAGTGGGCAGAATCAGGCTCCTTTCTGTGCCTCAGAGATCGCATTCCCTGTTGGAAAGGGGAGTTCTCTTGCTAGAAGAAAGGGAGGAATGGATGCCAGAGGACAAAGCACAGGGTCCCCTCCCTGTACTTTAATGTTACAGCTTGTGAACTGTCCTCTCCGAGCCCTCAGCATAGCACCCTCAGGACAGCTGCCTGGAGTCAATGCTTCATCTATATCTGTTGAATTAATGAATAAATGAACAAGTGAATGAGCTACTTCAGCTAGTTAGGTGGTAAATTCTGCACCTCTAACGGGACCTCCTATTATTCATAGGTATAGCACACTGTTTTCTTTTATTATTTTATTTTATTTTTTTAAAGATTTTATTTATTTATTTGACAGCGAGAGACACAGCAAGAGAGGGAACACAAGCAGGGGGAGTGGGAGAGGGAAAAGCAGGCTCCCCGCAGAGCAAGGAGCCCGATGCGGGGCTCGATCCCAGGACCCTGGGAACATGACCTGAGCCGAAGGCAGATGCTTAACAACTGAGCCACCCAGGTGCCCCTGTTTTCTTTTTTTAAATTGAGGTGAAATTTATGTAACATGAAAGTTAACCATCTGAAGATAAACAGTTCAGGGGTATCTGGTACAGTAAAAAGGTTGCGCCAGCAGCACCTGTATCTAGTTCAAAAACATTTTATCATCCCAAAAGAAAACCCTTGCCTATTAAAGCAGTCACTCCCCATTACCTCCTTCCCTACCCCCGCCCCCCACTCCCACCCAGCCCCTGGCAACCACCAAACTGTTTTCTGTATCTGTGGATTTACCTGTTCTGGATATTTCATATGCCATCCTATTTCTTAAGCACATTTATGGGGTATTTTTCTTACAGTTACTAAACAAACTGAAGAAAAAAAACATTATTTTTTAAAAGATTTTTTATTTATTTGACAGAGAGAGAGACAGCGAGAGAGGGAATACAAGCAGGGGGAGTGGGAGAGGGAGAGGGAGAAGCAGGCTCCCCACCGAGCAGGGAGCCCGATGCGGGGCTCGATCCCAGGACCCTGGGATCATGACC
>NC_138383.1:23508099-23526233 GCF_054177405.1 Leptonychotes weddellii
GACGCTTAACCGACTGAGCCACCAAGGTGCCCCAAACATGCATTCTTTTACTTTTTTTAAGAGATGTATTTATTTATTTTAGAGAGAGAGAGACAGGGAGAGCGTGAGCAGAGGGAGGCGCAGAGGGAGAGGGAGAGAGAATCCTCAAGCAGACTCCATGCTGAAACGCAGAGCCTAATATGGGGCTCGATCTCACGACCCTGAGATCATGACCTGAGCCAAAATCAAGAGTCCAACGCTTAACCAACTGAGCCACCCAGGTGCCCCAACGTTATTTCTAATATATGGTTGCAAACAACCCAGATCAGCTCGAGCCAGCTTAACTGAGAAAGGGGGGGATTGCCAACCCACCTGAAGTCAAACCTGGTCCAAGGATCTGGTTGCCAGGGTCTGAAGACTTGCCAGAACTATCTTTTGTTTCCACTTCTTTGCATCCATCAGCCTCTTCTTTCTCTGCTCAGATGGGTTTCCCCTGCTTTTTAGAGTATGTGGCAGAAGATACCCTCTCCCCAAACGCCAGGTTAATATCCCTTGTGTTCTCACCCCAGTCAGAGGCTCTGTGTCCACTTCCTAATTTCTGGGAGAGGGAATCAAGTGGTCCACTTGGACCAGGGGTCTCACCCCCTGCTGTTCCCAGCCCATCACCTACCTAGGGTCTCGGGGGCAGGGCCATCCTATAAGCGGACAGAATTGCTCTGTGGAGGGCAGAGGGTGACATGAGCCCATGTCAGCAGGGAGAGGACCAGCAGCTACTTACTCAAAGGCCAGGGCTTCTCATCGGGACACCTGCCTGTTGGTCATAAGCCCAAAGGCTGCTCTGGCCTCCCTGAGCATGGCTGTAATTGATTTCACTTCAGAGGATTTCCTGACCCTTCTTGAGATAATAAAAAGGACTAACATGAAATTCTCTCCCAAACAAAATCAATTGCTTTCCTTTTCCCACCAGCAGACAAAGGCAGTCCGACGTTCCTCTGAGTGAGCAGACTTCCGAAGCGTGGAGCCCAGGGCCCAGGGAGGGCAGGCTGCCTTGGTCTGGAAGGGGTCTGTGCCAGGGTGAGACAGGTTTCAGGGGACAGTCAGAGTCACATGGGTCTGAGCTGCATGCCCCCCTCAACCTTTGCCCTATTTCTGGGTCTGGGCGGCTTTCTACGCCTCCTGACAGAAGTGTTTGAAGTTGGCCGGCTTCCTAGTGCCAGAGGAGGAAGGGTGTGCATCCGAGGCTCTGGCGTGGTGGGGACAGGTTCAAGGTGGGGACTCCCAGCTACTGTGTTCATAGAAGGCACCTTCGGGGCAGCAGTCAGGAGCAGAGCCTCAGTATCTTCAGGAAGCATCTAGCTGTTGCAGGCTCTGCTGGCAGCTAAGCGGGAAGAGTTCCCTGCTCCAAGAGCCAGGACCAGGGGCTCAGCAGCCTACCTGGAACTGTACTTCCTAAATCCAGCTACCTGCAGCCCCCACACCAGCCCAGCTGAGTGCCTCTCTAGACTCCCCAGGTCGAGGAAGGAGAATGAGTGTGCACTTTGGAGCCGGGCAGAGCTGTGGACTCTGGTCCTGCTGCTTACTTGTCACCTGACTGGGACAACTCGGTCTCAGCTTCTGCATCTATAAAACGAGGCTAATCATGTCTGTCTTTTGTTCTCTTTTTTTTTATTTAAAGATTTTATTTATTTATTTGACAGAGAGAGAGACAGCGAGAGAGGGAACACAAGCAGGGGGAGCGGGAGAGGGAGAAGCAGGCTTCCTGCAGAGCAGGGAGCCCGATGTGGGGCTCGATCCCAGGACCCTGGGCTCATGACCTGAGCCGAAGGCAGATGCTTAACGACCGAACCACCCAGGTGCACGTCTTTTGTTCTCTTGACGGAAGGATCAGATAAGGCACAGAGCTTAGCTTCGTGGTACAAAGGAGTTTATGTTTATCCCAAAGAATCCAAAAGTGTTGAGCATATTATTGTAGTCGGGCAGGAGCCACACCCAGTGCTTTGGCTTCTCCCAAGTCTCTCTGCTGTGTCCTAGCTCATACCTTAAGTTTCTGGTTATCTCTGGGCAAGGGGCTTCCACACTTTTGGCCTCAGTTTTCTCATCTGTAAAATGGGCTTGTGAGAGAAGATTATCTTCTAGGTCCCCCCTGGCAGGGAAGCCCAGGTCTACCAGGTCCTCTGGGAAAGAGCACGAGTTCCCCAGAGCCCAAGCCTCGAAGGCTGACCACTTACAAGACGGCTAGAGACCGAGCGGGCCTATCCTCTGAGCCCCGCAGTCTGGAAAGCCCTGAGCACGGAGAAAGTGTTTTCTGTACATGTGAAGGAAAGAGGCTGCTCTGCCATTTGACTTCCCAGATTTGGTGCTTTGCTTCTAGAGCTTGAAGTTGCCAGCCCAGAAGCCTTATGAATTACAAAGAGTTTTCCGAAACCAAAGGCCACTGGAATATGCTATCAAAGAAGACTTGTTCACACTGGCAGTTATAATGAGTGTAGGGCATTACCCTTTGAAAATGACTTTTCCCATGCAATTTCAGAATGAAAAGGGCAATATTGTGGGAGATCGTTTACCAGAGAGCCCAGAACAGCAGAGTCACCATAACATAGTCTTTTCCTTGGACATCTATGAAACTTTGTTGGCAATACTCAAGAAATGGGTTTGGGTATTATGCAAGAGCCAATTTATTTGCTCCATTCCTCATGAAGCTCAGCTCATGGTGGTCATGTGACGAGGTCAATCATTTCTCCTGGGACCCCAGGCTGACCTCAAGCCTCGTAGGGTAGACTGTGCATGGTGATGTACCCCTGTGCATGCTGTCTGACTGGAACTTCTAGGCGCTGGGTGAGGAGGCCACTGGTGGAGGGGAGGGAGCCCTAGAGCTTGAGACAGAAGCTCTCTGTCTTAATTCTGGCACATGTCCTTCGCTGTGTGGTTTTGGGCTAGTTTCATCTCTCTGAGCTTCAGCTTCTTGGTCCGTAACATAGGGAGATAGCCTTGTGCTCCCTCCCTCCTGTGGAAGGTGGTCTGGAGTGGGGCAGGAGCTAACATATATGTTGAAAATGCTTTGCAAGGTGTAAAGCTCTATGCCCATCCCTGTGCTTCTTCTACGAAGTACTCTGCTTTTTGCAATCACTGTTGCTGGTTGATTATTATAGTTACTGGTCAATGAGGATACCATCAGTCTTTGGAAGGAAGGAAGGGACTCTGGGAAGACTTGGGGGGCCCTGAGGGCAGGTTGTTACTTTGTTACATCATTGATACGTGGTCGCCCAACGAGGAAGTGATGGCTTCAGCCTTCGACCTTGCCTACACCCACGCCAACTCAAATTCCCCAGCGGTTTTTGAACTCTGCTCTGTGGAAGCTTAGATTGTTGTAGAGGCTTCGGGGATTCCACAAATATCTGAGCATCACTGTTACAGCGGTGGTGGTATTACCTAATGCCCCAGTGACAGTTTTTGTCCCAGCTGGTGGAATTTGAATCCACGTGTACCTCTGTCCTCTGTATCCTCGGTTGTCTCCAGTTATGAACATCCTGAAGGGTCCATAAACATCATGCTCAGGAAAAGCCTCCAGACCTCTCTGACTGTATAGAGTTCCTCTCCTTTTCCCTTTCCTGGGCTCTGGTGATCTACCGAAGAGGACACGCTCAAAGGGTGCTGCTCTAAGTTTTTTAGGTGGGCAACGCGGGGAGACAGCAGAGCGCTCATCCTTGCAAAGTGCGGGAGGAATGAATGTGGCAAGAGGCAGGAGCGGAGCAATTTGGGCTTCATCATTTGGCAGCTTTGCCTCCTGAGAATACCTTGTGGTTTGGGAAATGACCCTTTAGGCTCACTGTAGCATTTTTCTTTGAATAAATGACAAACATCCATCATGTAATACATCCCTTGCAACATTTCAGCCTGTCACTAATGACCTTATTGGAAAGAACATTTGATTTAAGATTTAAACCTTTCACGACGACCTCTCTTAGCTTGGGTACATACATTTGAAATAAAATTAATATGATTTTAGCCTGCGGTCAAGTAGTAAATCCATGACTTTTCCAGAAAAGAATCAGCGATCTCCTCTCCCCCACCCTTCAATTCTTTAACGCAAATGTGCTTAAATCAAGCCCCGCTGGGTCCTGGAAATATAGTTAGAGGACGTCATCCATTTTTGACCAACTGAGGGTATATTCTCCAAGGTGTCAGAAGAATTATTATCTTATTTTAGGAGTCAAGGTTGGAGTAGCCCGTGTCTGTTACTCTCTCTGAGAGCTGCACATCAGATCTGAAACTGATGGTCTCTGTGGCTGAGGAAATGATTTCAGTCTGGGGAAAAGACACTGAATATCGTAGTGGCATCTGATAGCTTCTGTAAAAGCTGAAGGAATGTTGCTTCTGGTGGAACTTGTACTTTAATTAATATACACCCCTCTGCAACGCCTTCGTGCAAACGTTTTAAATCTCCGATGGGAGAGACGTGGCCCTGACCTTGGTTTTCTTTGCTTAGGATGTGCAAGTGTGTGCACTAGGTGTTTCCTAGCCCGGCCCATTTGTGGGTGGTGGGTACATGAGTGCGGCGTTTCTCTGCTTTGAGAAAAGTACAGCCTCTTCTGGCTTCCCGGCAGCTCCTTGGGGGGGGTCTCTGGTGCTGGAGGGCGGTGATGGCGAGGCGCCTTCCCCGAGGAAGGAGCCGGCTCCCTTATTGACGGGGAATTGAAATGGGAACGTGTCTACACTGGTACCACAATGTTCTGGTTCCGTGCTGGGCACTGTTGCAGGTGCTCTGCACATGACAGTGAACAAGGCAGATGTGGTCCCTGAGCTCATGGTCGTGACATCCGGGGCAGGGGGGGGGGGCGGGCAGATAAGTCAACAGGCAATTGCTAGAAAGTTGATCAACTCAGAGAAGGAAGCATAGGGCCCTGTGGGAATATATGGCAGGGGAACTTACCCGGAGGCCCTCTTGGAGGAGGTGACGTTTATGCTGAGGTCTGTGGTGTGGAAGCATGAAACATAGGCTATGAAGCAGAGCTGGATGCTTCTCACACCACCTTGCAGAGATTGTCACGTGGCTCTTATTCCAGCCAAATCCTCTTCCCAGGGCTGTGGCCAGAATTGCCCCCCCCAACCAACCTTTCCCAAAAGTTTATAGACCTCACTGCCTCTTCTCTTAGGTGGAGATCCCTCCCCTCCCAGGGGGCCCCCATTTCTTCTCTGCACAGGGATTACTGGTGAGGTGGTGTCAGTGAGTCTTTGGATTTCCCAGATAAACCTAAATCCTCTGTGTTTAATCATTCTGACTAAGACTCTGTCCCAGATGAAGAAAGGATACAAACCTGAGGGCTCACACTGGTTTAACAGTCAGGTCCAGAAGATCAATGCAAGGTCATGGGGGGGGGTGTCTCATAGGGGAGGCTTTGGGACTGTCTGGGCCCCAGACCAGCCAGTGGACTGAGCTCCTTCAGGGCACAGATGCTTGGACCAGACAGTCCTTGGTTGGGAGGCTTTTGCTGAGTTTGGGGTGCAGTGCTTCTTCTGTGGAAAGGAGAACAAATGGGCCCAGCTTTTCAGAATTAATCAGAAATGTTCTTCCTGAGCCAGCCCAGGACCTCCTTTGCAGGCAGGCCGAGAAGACCCCTTTGCCTTGTATCCCACTGCCCGGGGTGGGGGGTGAAGAGATGGGGGGAGTCTTCTCCAGGACCTTTCCCAGAGGGGCTCTCTGCCTTGTTGCCTCCCCTTGCCTTCCATCCTGTCTGGGCTCTGTCCCTGCTCCCTGCCCCTATTGGTCTGGCTTTCCCCTGGATTTCCAGTCACACACAAGTCCTGTAATCTGACACTAGGTCCTTTGCGTGCCCAGCCTTTATGCTGAGCTCCCAACCCTGTCCTGAGCATGGGAGTCTTTGCTCTGGAAAGCCTGGGACAGGCTCTTGCGGGCAGGTCCTGTCCCTTTCAACACAGGACGCTGAGAGACACCAAGTGGCGGCAAGAACTCCAGGTGAGAGTGAGCACCTGCCCTGAAGACCCAGATTGCTGGGAGATCCGGATGTGGTGAGTGGGAGCAGGTGCTTGGCCACCAGAGGGTGCAACTGCTGAGGAATGGGCTGCGAGCCTGGCCTAGGGAGGGAGGAGCCATGGCGGGGCCAAGGGAACGACCTCTGACCCTCTAAGATTTGGCTCCTCCTTTCTTCCCTGGTCCCCTCTCAGCTCCGGCGTTTCCCCATTTGCTTATGCTGGAATCAGGGGGCCTCCTTGCCACACCCCCCACCCAATCCATCCCTGGACTCTTCCTCAGAAACTTCTGGAACCTGGTCACCTCTCTCTACCCAGCTGCCTCTGGCTTGGCCTGTGTCCCTGTCACTGTCACCTCTCCCCAGACCTTCAGTGACATTGTCATTCCCGGCTTCTATTTTTTCTTTCCCGAAGGCGTCCTCAGTCTAAGTGAGAAGTCTCGCGTATACTTTCTTGTGCCACCCCATCCTTTTCCTTAACTGCACTTGCCATAATTTGCAATAACATACTCATCAGAGTGATGATTGTCTCTCTCTCCTACCTCTGTACACTTGGGACTAAACGGACGAGGAATGTTTTGTTCAATATCCCCAAGCAGAGCCTGGCACACAGGAGACCCCGATATTTACTGAAGCCACTGGCCACGCGTAGCTATTTACATTTAAATGATGAAAGTTAAATAAAATAGAAAGATTCAGTTCCTCAGACCCACTGACCACATTTCAGTGGCTTGGGGCTCATGGCCGCGGCACTGGGCAGCACAGAACGTTTCCACCACTGCAGAAAGTTCTACTGGGCCATGCGCAGTAGCCAGTGCAGCTGGCTAAGAAATTTAATTTCTAACTCAAGCTCCTCTTCTGCTGAGTAAGGGACACTTTCTGTTCTGTTTGGGGTCCTTCTCCCTCTTCCTGTGCTGGGACAACCGCTAGGAGTCTCGCGTAATGCCAGAGTTTCAGGTGGGGCCTTGTTGCTGTCCACACGGTCATTCCGGAGCATGCACCTCCTCTAGCACCAGCCCATGAAGAGCAAATAGTGCTGAAAGTCTTATAATGAAAAAGAGCAACACCAGCCTCCCTGTCCCCCTCCTCGGCTTCTTCTCATTCCCCAGAGGCATTCTTTTCCATGAAAAAAAAAAAAAAAAAGCGCGATTTCTCCAGGATCATAAATAATATGTATTTATGCCTCTCTTTTGATTTGCCCACTTTAGACATTTTCTGCTTAATTCCTATTATGGTAGATGAGAATTTTTTGCTTTTGTTCGTCCTCTTCAACTCTCTCATCCTTTCAGTTTTCTTGTCTTAGAGTTTTTTGACAGTACAAGGTGGTACTATAATGATACTGTTATTGTTCACTATTGAATGCACTATGATCCTATGTCATTTTTTGAACAGCTCTTTTAAAAAGTTAAGAATTGTGGGGCGCCTGGATGGCTCGGTCGGTTAAGCGTCCGCTTCTTGATTTCGCCTCGGGTCATGATCTCAGGGTAGTGATATCGGGCCCCACATCCGGTTCCATGTTCGGTGGGGAATCTGCTTGAGATTCTCTCTCTCCCTCTGTCCCTCCTTCTCTCCCTGAAATAAATGAATAAATCTTTAAAAAAAACGTTAATAACTGTGACATTTTATTTTTTTTCTTGTTTTCTTTGCATTCCTGGCAAAACTTCCTCACATCCTCTAATAATTTGCTAGGACAGTTTTTAGTGCAAATTTGCATATAAACCTTTTATCCGCCCCCCACCTCGAAGAAAAAGACTCTTGGAGTCCTCTGTGCTCCTGGTCCTCCCCGTCCTGGCCCACTGAATGGCCATCCTCCTGGGGTTCCCCTTACTTCTCACCTGTGCTGGGAACTCTGTTTCCTCAACCCCGTGGCTCTGTTTGTCATGATTTCATCCTTCATGTTGGCCAAGTACAGCTATGGCAGCTCTTGAGACAGGGGGCCATCGGAGGTAAACTTTTTGAGTCTATGAATGTCCGAAAATATCTCTATCCTAGCCTCATCCTTGGTGGATAGTTTCACTGGGGCAAGAATTTTAGGCTGAAAATAATTTTTAGTCAGAATGTTAAGGTGCTGCCTCATTATTTTTTGGTTTCCGGCGTTGCTGTTTAGAAGTCCCAAACTAGGGGTGCCTGGGTGGCTCAGTCAGTTAAGCGACTGCCTTCGGCTCAGGTCATGATCCTGGAGTCCCTGGATCGAGTCCCGCATCGGGCTCCCTGCTCGGCAGGGAGTCTGCTTCTCCCTCTGACCCTCCCCCCTCTCATGTGCTCTCTCTCAAATAAATAAATAAAACCTTAAAAAAAAAAAAAAAAAAAAAAAAAAGAAGTCCCAAACTAGCCCATGGAAGTAGTGGTGGGAGACAGAGAGAGAGAGAGAGGCCCACATGGAAGCTGCAGTGTGTCTTTTATAACCTAATCCTAGAAGTGACTTACTGTTGCTTCTACCATGTTCTGTTGGCCACACAGACTGACCCTAGTCCAGCGTAGGAGGACACAACACAGATGTGTGGGTAGCAGGAAATGGGGAACGTTGGGGGCCGTCTAGGATCTTGGGTATCATGGTTTCTTGGTCTATGTGCTCTTTATATGGATTTTCAAGAAGTCCACCATTTACGGTGCCCCATGTTCCAGGCTATCTTTTGCCTCCAATACTTTTTGCTTTTCTGTGACTCTGAGGTGATGAACTGGTTTGCTTCTCATGATCTCTTTCTCTGGCACTCAGCTTTGACCTTTCTCTGCCATGTCATTTTTCATTCCTTTATTCTTCTCTATTTCTATATGTCATGGTTCAACTTTACAGATAACTTGTAGCCTCATTAATACGGAGTTTCTGTTTCTGTATCTTGCTCTCCTTATTATCTTGGGATGAATTTTGAGAAGGGAAGGCAGGGGGTAGAAAGATTTTTGCTCTACCATTTTGGAATCAGAAATCTTTCCAGAAAATCCCCAGCTAGTCGGTCCAGTTTTGCTCTTCTTCATGTATCTTCTATGCCTCAAATCTACCTAGGATTTATGAATTTTCAGTTCAAAAGCCAATAATGAACTCATTTGTTCTCTGTATTTGGCTATGTGATCCCTTCCCGGAGATAGTTAGCATAAAATGAGTGCTCAGATTTGTGAAGAGAGAAGGACAAAGGGTAAAAGAAATGTATGGAGCTGGGCATCCTGGTCTTTTATCAAATGTGTTATTCTGTTATAACAGTTAAAGATGAGAAAAAAATAAAGATCAGGAACTCTGGAAACTCCAGAGAGAAGCTGGGCACTTAGTCATGAGATATGCTTTCAAATTTAAAATGGAAACCACAGGAGAACTCCAACTGTTAGAAATAAAGAGAAGGAGAACCTGGCAAGTTAACAAACTAGCATTTGATGACTCAGGCAAAATCTAGCTAACATGATCATCTCGTTGGTCCACTTACTTTGCAAATGGGGAAACTGAGGTCAGGGAAGGGAAGGGACCGGACCAAGGTCGCAGAGTCAGTTAAGAGCAGAGATCAGATCTGAACTTTGGCTTTCACTTTGGTGCTTTTATCACTGTACCAAGAAGACTTTGACATTTTTATGACATTCCTCCTTTCTTTATCATTTGGAAATGGTTTTGACAATTCTCTACCCACCTCTTTATTTCTGAAGAGCAAGAACATAATTTTTACCGATAGCCAGATGGCCTTTTCTCTGCCATCAGTCTTGATAATGGTAGTTCTGTGCAGGGAATAAATACAGAAGTTTGGGAAGTGCATTTTGAAGGTAAACAGTTGTCCTTATGGCAGGACTTCATGGAGCCTCTACCTTGTCAATGTGCACGGTAAGTTTTCAAGAGATGTATGGTCAGTAGATTGGTCTGCTCGGGTTACCATAGTAAAATACCACAGATTGGGTGGCTACACCAACAGAGATTTATTTTCTCACAGTCTGTAGGCTGAAGTCCAAGATCAAGTTGCCATCAGGGTTGATTTCTTCTGAGGCCTTTCTCCTTGGCTTTGAGATAGCTACTTTCTTGCTGTGTCTGTCTTCATGCAGTCTTTCCTCTGTGTGCATGCCTCTCTCTGTGTTTCCAAATTTCCTCTTCCTATAAGGACACCGGGATTGGATTGGATTAAGGCCCATTCTAAAGGTCTCATTTTAACTTCATCATCTCTTAAGGGCCCCTGTCGCCAAAGGCAGGCACATTCTGGGGTCCTGAAGGTTAAGGCTGCAAAATATGAATTTTGGGGGAGATACAGTTCAGCCCCCAGCCGTCAGTGTTTCCCTGTCTTAGTGGGTGGTGGATTCCTTTTCAGTATTGAGGAATTTGTGGTTGAGGGAACATTCTTCAGGAAATGGTGCTCTCGGGAAACACAACAAGCCACAGCTGAGAAGATGCAGGACACTGTACCAATGTCCAAGATTTGCTATCACTGGTCTCGGGATGAAAATCAGGAACATATGATGGTGGGTGTCTAGGGGAAGGGACAGAGCTGGCTAGAAACAGCAGCTTTTTCACATTTTAAAATTTTATTTATTTGTTTTTTTTAAGAATATGGGGTGGCACATAGAATGGAAGGGAGGACCTGGGAACCAAGGCCCTGTTTCTCTGTCTCTCTAGGCCTCTTGATATCTCTCTGACCTCTGCCTCTCTCTGCTTGGCTTCCTTTAGTTTACTCCCTTTTCCTGCAGGTGGATTTCTCCATGACCCCCAAATAAGAGAGTATTCCTTGTCAGATCCAACATAAGAAGATTCTCATGGCTTACATTGTGGAGGGACATTTGGTTCTTTTATTGGTTGCAGGCTGGATATCATCCAGAAGAGGAGAATGAAAGAGTATGGGGCAAATAAAGGTAGAAAGGGCCTTATCATGTTGCAGTGACATTGGAGGAATGACACAGTGATCCAGCCCCAGGGTGTGCAGAACTCTCGGGGAGGAGATGTCTCTTTCAGCAAGGATGTCGTGTGAGTCAGGACTTGTTCTGTGTCTTCATTTAGGGGATGGTCGTTCAGGAGTAGCCACAAGAGGAGACACAGGAAAGACTAGGAAAACAAAGTTTATTATACTCCCAGGTCACAGAAGTAGGAGGCATGCCACGCAGGACCAAATGGGGAAGCACTAGTGTTCATCAGGAGGTAGAAGGACAGGAGCGAGGAGAAAGCCAAAGTCATGGCCTTTACTGGAGTTTCCATGGGAAAGGCAAGGCAGGGCAGGGTAAGCAGTGGAGGATCAGCTAGTTTAATAATTTTGATGAGCTCCAGGCTATGGAGGTGGTCCTTAGTTGCCTAGTACCTGGCCCTGGGGATGATTAAAAAATATTGCCTCTAGGCATGTTCCTGGTGAAGTGTTTTGCTATCGCTAAGATTTGGCTAGGTTAGGCACGAGGGGGAGCCCTGGTAAGAGAGGCAACAAATTTCTGGGTAGCAGGCCAAAAACACTTTAGGTGCCAAAGAGTGACTCTTGACAAAGGATTTACGGCTGAACGGTGGAGTCAATCAGCACTTCTGTCCTTCCTTCTTTTTTCCTTCTTCCTTCCTTCCACTTTTGGGGTTCCTGCCTTCAGAATCCCCCTGGATCCTGTCATGCTCAGTGGCTCCTAAATTAGAGAAGAGCAATGCCCATCTCTCTTTGTGTCCAAGGGTAGATGGCCTCCATCATTCATTCATTCAACAGTGTTCTTTTTTTTTTTTAAGATTAATTTATTTAAGAGAGAGATCCCTGAGATCATGACCTGAGCTGAAATCAAGAGTTGGATGCTCAGCTGACTGAGCCACCCAGGCACCTCTCCATTCAACAATTTTCTAAGAGCAGATTGTATCTTCGGCTCTGTGGGAGGTTCTGGGAACATGTGGTCAGATCAGAGGGCAGATGAAGTCTAGCGATCCTGTTCAGGGGGTGTGGAGTGATTATTGGTCTTTCTCTGGGTCCCCATTGCCATTTTCAGACCATTTCTCATTCATCCTCATAGAGAAACACCTTTCTCTTCCAGGGTTATCTTCATCTGGCCAAAAGGCCAAAAGAGCTTGAGAGAGGAATTGTCAGTGGGCTGAGCCTCAAAGGATGGGCAGTTTTTCCAGCTGAAGAAGATGGGGGAGTGGCTAAAGAGGGAACAGTAGAGACAGAGAAAGGAGAGGGTCAAATATATCATTAGAATTTTAGGCTGGTGGGCACAGCTCTGTTTCCCTTAGTTTCCAGTGAGATTACCCTCCTGGCACCAGAAAATGCCCCATTGCCCATCCCCTGGGGGAATATCTTCCAGTTGAAACTTTCTCAATCTGCTTTGCAGAGTTGAGTCTCCTAGTAACCCTTTTCTAGGAGATTTTGTCCTTGAAGGCAGCCAAGAAAGGTCCATTTAGCATTGAGACCGGTTTAAAGTGGGAAAGGTACAAGGATAAACGGCTTTGCGCAAAGTGGGTTTCTTTTTCACCATTGTGTTTTCATAGATGGTTCATGGCTGAAGATTTCCCTCTGGAAAAGGTCGAGTCTTTTTTTTTTTTTACCAATCCCAGAGGAAGTGTAATTGACATGAAGTTTGCAGGCTCACTCAGTAGTTTAACCCATTTATAAAAGCAGATCTTAAATTAAAAAAAAAAAATAACAGCACTGGCTTGATATTTTCTGGTTGTACAGTGGTTGATCACCCATAATTTCAGGAACACTGATGCAGTATGCAAGAGAAGAAGCCTTTGATTAGATTTAAATGGACATCTTGAATAGAGTCTAAAATGGGAAAAGAAAGCAGAACTGCCCTTTGATTCTGCAAAAATAAAACCAATTTGCCTTGAAAAAACGTATCTCATTTTCTTTCTCTTTTCATATTTGCAAGTTAAATAGGATTAAATCCCAATCAGCCATTCATTATGTATTTGCCAAATAGGTCGACTTCGACCTGGCTGAGTGTCAGATCTCCTCATGGCCAAGTTGAGTGTCAGGTACTTTGATTTACAGGGAGCTTCAGGAGCTGCTTGTGGCATCCTCTTTTCCTACTCAGAAAATGTGTTTTGTTTCTCCCCACCCCTCATAATTTAGAACTCCATCTCTTACGTCTATGGAAAGCATATAACTTTTGAGAATGCAGAACATGACCAAAGATATTGGAATGCATAACGTGAGGCAACCTAAAAGGAATACATAAATTCAAGATATCTAAAATCAATGGCTACTCACCAAGGTCTAATATTCTATATTTGGATAATTATTTTCACTTCTATTTCAGTTTTGAGACCCCACAGAATGAGTACTTAGGGTTTTTTTTTTTTTTCTTTGCCACAATGGATAAGATGTTTTGGAAATGAAGAATTCACTTCTGTGGTGGCCATCCTCCAGGCATAAGCAAAGTCCTTTCCTAACATGGTCACCTGGGGACTGAGATGTCAGAGTAGATAACTGTTTGAGAGAGGAAATGAGATTTCATCAGCCCTCTGTGTACCTTTGGAGCCTGGTCAGATGGTCTTCATTGGATGGAAATAAAAATGTCTCTCTTTCTTTCTTTTCTTTCTTTCTTTCTTTCTTCTTTCTTTTTTTTGGAACAAGAATTTTGGCTAAAATAAGATCAGGAGGACCTCTATGCTGAGGACTTGGTAAAGGGACACACAAGGGATAAATGTATGTACATAGCTGGTTCACTGTACCCAGAACTTGTTCTCTGTATTCATAACCTGTGACTGCCCTAAAGGGACAGATTAAAATTCAAAGCAGACAGATCCTTGGCTGTTTGATTTCAGACACAAAATTGGAAACAGGCTGATAAACATACACAGCACGCATCCCACTCTCATTCCCTCTGTGTTCCATTACACTGGGCTCGGCAGAGGCAGAACCCTGTCAACTCTGGCTGAGAAGGGTTCCCCCTTTCCTCCCTGATGGCAAGAGTCTGGTTGTTCCAATCGAGTCTTCTTCTTCTTCTTTTTTTTATTATGTTATGTTAATCACCATACATTACATCATTAGTTTTTGATGTAGTGTTCCATGATTCATTGTTTGCATATAACACCCAGTGCTCCATTCAGTACTACCTCCATTTCTCCAGTGTGTTTGAAACAGATGAGGTCTGGAGGGGCCTGGGTGGGAGCAAGCTCACATTTATTCCACTACCTTTCCATGGGCTGGGGGAAGCAGGGGAGGCTTTACTCACATGAAGATACCCCATCTCCCTTTTGGGAGAATGGCCATGGTCATGAGACTCCCAAGACCTTAGTGATAAGTGATACCATTGGCTCGGTGACTCCATCCCCCATGATTTCAGGGGTGTGGCTGAGGTCTTTCATTGATCAGATTCTTTCTCTTTCCCTACTTGCCATTTAATTCTTGGATTTTTGAGGTCAAGACTCAACTCCGTATTTTCTTAAATGGGCAAATTTTGCATTAATCATTGAAAGCTCAGGCATTGTCTTGCTGGACAATGACGGTCTTAGGTCTAAGGTTATAGAAGGTCATTCCTAGAGTCCTGAGATCAGGCGTGCTCATCCAGGTTTTGAGCTTCATGGATCCTTGGAGGAAATGGACAGCTTTGCTTTTAGGGACAGAGCAGCTGATGACGTTAGATTCTGGGCCCTGTTGGTGTCTTTAACCATACTAATCTGTCAGCTGTAGGGCGAGGAAGTGGGCATTTGTGATTAACAATTCATGGAGTTCTCATTCTTTTTTTTTTAGGTTACCACATAAATTTTTTTTTTATTTTATTATGTTATGATAGTCACCATACAATGCATCATTAGTTTTTGATGTGGTGATCCACGATTCATTGTTTTCGTACAACCCCCAGTGCTCCATGCAGTATGTGCCCTCCTTAATACCCATCACCGGGCTAACCAATGCCCCCTCCCCCTTCCCCTCTAAAACCCTGTTTGTTTCTCAGAGTCCATAGTCTCTCATGGTTCATCTCTCCCTCCCATTTCATTCTTAATGATTAATCAGTTTCTTATTAATGATTCCCGGGTATTCTGAGCACTAATAAAACTAATGATTACTTTTGAATATTAGCAGAGTTGTGTGTCCCTTTTAGACATGGATGGTTGTCAAGTACATATGCTTTAGAGCGAGTGTCAAGCCTAGACTGCCTTTTTGGAAACTGCTCTCTCTCTGCTTCTAAGAGCCTAGATTTGTGCCCTGTGATCTTGGCCCCTTAACTACATATGGCTGATGGAACCGTGGGTGGATTCCTAACTCAGGGAGATTATTAGGGATGGAGTGTTTGCGTCCCTACCACAATTCATATGTGGAAAGCCTACCCCCCAAAGTGATGGTACTAGGAGGTAAATCCTTTGGGAGGTAATTGGGGTTAGATGAGGCCCTGAGGGTGAAGCCCTCATGAACGGGATCCATGCCCATTTAAGGGTTACAAGAGAGTTTGCTTGTGAGGATACAATGAGCAGTTGACCATCTGCAACCCGGAAGAGGGTTCTCACCACAGCCTGACCATGCCTGCACCCTGATCTTGGACTTCTAGCCTCCAGAACTGTAAGAAGGAAATTTCTATTGTTCTAAGCCACCCAGTCTATGGTGTTTTGCTATAGTAGCCCAAACCGACTAAGATAGGCATCTGTGATGCATCAAGTCAATCCATTATTTCTATTGGTCAGCTGAACAAAAGGCTATAGAGACTGGCTGGATGAGATGGTGTTGGGCAAGGAAGAGTAACAAACATGGTGTCCGGGCCAGAGCTGGTGCCGAGGCCAGCCAGACCCACGGGCAAGCTGAAGGCATGGGGAGAGACTCTAGAGCTGGTCTTTGGATAGCACGAGTCAGGAGAAGCAGAGCTGCAAGAGCACGTGGCCCAGAGGGAGCGCTGTGGGGACTGCCCTCACCCCCCTCTGGCCCAGATTCCTGTCCCTGGATGCTCACCTGCTATTGTTGCCTGCAATGAATGATTCCATCTAGTTTGAGTGGGTTTCTCCTCCTTGCAAGCAGACAACCTCTGATCAGAAGAATGGCCTCTGCCTGCCAGAGGTGACTCATCACAGGGCCAGGGATAGTCTGTCTCAGTGAGAGGACACTCAGCTTCCAAGCAGGCCAAGAAAGTCTGTCTTGGTGCTGGAGTGTTTCATTTATGCCATGCGATTGGGACAGGCCATGCGGGAGATCGTCGCTCTGGGCATGGGTGTCCTGTGGGGAGCGGGGAAGACAGAAGGATGGGAAGTGACTACAGACATTTTGGGTGCTGGAACCGTGTTAGGTGCTTTGCCCGTATGCCTTCTTTTGTCCTTTTATGGCTATGGTAGGTTGAATAATGGTCCCCCCTAATATATCCACATCCTAATCCCCAGAATCTGTGTAATTTTATATGGTCAAAGGGACTTTGCTGTTGTGATTAAGTGAAGAGTCTTGAGATCGTCACTGTCCGGGTGGGCCCAGTGTAATCACAAGGGCCCTGATAAGCGGGAGGCGGGGGCAGATCAGAGGCAGAGGAGAAGGCAATGTGATGACGCAGAGGTTGGAGTGACACGCTTTCACGGTGGAGGAGGGGGCCATGAGCCAAGAAATACAGACAGCCACTAAAAGCTGAAAAAAGCAAGGAAATGGATCCTCCCCTCAGAACCTCCAGAAGGAACCAGTCCTGTTGACCACCTTGACTTTTATTTTTTTTATTCAGTTTTTTATTTTAATTCTAGTAGAACTAACATACAGTGTTATATTAGTTTCCGGTGTATAATATAGGGGTTCAACACTTCCATACATGACTCAGTGCTTATCGGGATAAGTGTTCTCTTTAGTCCTCATCCCCTAGTTCCTCCATCCCCCCCCCACCTCCCCTCTGGAAGCATCAGTTTGTTCTCTGCAGTTAAGAGTCTATTTCTTGGCTTCTCTCTCTCTCTTTCACTTTACTCATTTGTTTTGTTTCTTAAAGTCCACATATGAATGAAATCATATAGTATTTGTCTTTCTCTGCCTGACTTTTTCACTTAGTGTCATACTCTCCAGCTGTATCCATGTTGTTGCAAATGGCAAGATTTCATTTTTTTAATAGTTGAATAATATTCCACTGTATAATATATACCACATCTTTATCCATTCATCTATTGGTGGACACTTGGGCTGCTTCCATAATCTGGCTATTGTCTTTTTTTTTTTTTTTAAAGATTTTATTTATTTATTTGACAGAAAGAGGCAGCAAGAGAGGGAACACAAGCAGGGGCAGAGGCTGAGCAAGGAGCCGACATGGGGCTCGATCCCAGGACCCTGGGATCATGACCTGAGCTGAAGGCAGACGCTTAGTGACTGAGCCACCCAGGCGCCCCCACAATCTGGCTTTTGTAAATAATGCTGCAATAAACATAGGGGTGCATGTATCCCTTTGACTTAGTGTTTTTGTATTTTTGGGGTAAATACCCAGTAGTGCCATTACTAGACTGTAGGGTAGTTCTATTTTTAACTTTTTGAGGAACTCCATACGGTTTTCCATGGTAGCTGCACCAGTTTGCATTC
This sequence comes from Leptonychotes weddellii, assembly GCF_054177405.1. Taxonomy (NCBI): domain Eukaryota; kingdom Metazoa; phylum Chordata; class Mammalia; order Carnivora; family Phocidae; genus Leptonychotes; species Leptonychotes weddellii. Next base: position 23,525,450 of record NC_138383.1, read on the forward strand.
CCACCAACAGTGTAAGAGAGTTCCTATTTCTCCACATCTTCGCCAACACATGTTTCTTGTTTTGTTGATTTTAGCCATTCTGACAGGTGTGAGGTGATATCTCATTGTAGTTTTGATCTGTATTTCCCTGATGATGAGTGATGTTGAGTATATTTTCATGTATCTCTTGGCCATCTGGATGTCTTTTTTTTTTTTTTTAAAGATTTTATTTATTTATTTGACAGAGAGAGAGACAGCGAGAGAGGGAACACAAGCAGGGGGAGTGGGAGAGGGAGAAGCAGGCTTCCCGCTGAGCAGGGAGCCCGATGCGGGGCTTGATCCCAGGACCCTGGGACCATGACCTGAGCTGAAGGCAGGTGCTTAACGACTGAGCCACCCAGGCGCCCCATCTGGATGTCTTCTTGGGAGAAATATCTGTTCATGTCTTCTGCCCATTTTTAAATTGGATTATTTGCTTATTGGGTGTTGAGCTTTATATGTTTCTGGTGTTCCATATAAAAAGCTTTATATGTTCTTTATATATTTTGGATACTAACCCTTTATTGGATATGTCATTTGCAAATAGTTTACCATTCAGGAGGTTGCCTTTTAGTTTTATTGATTGTTTCCTTTGCTGTGCAGAAGCTCTTTATTTTGATGTGGTCTCAATAGTTTATTTTTGTTTTTATTTCCCTTGCCTCAGAAGACATCTCTAGAAAAATGTTGCTACAGCTGGTGTCAGAGAAGTTACTGCCTGTGCTTTCTTCTAGAATTTTTATGGTTTCTGGTCTCACATTTAGGTCTT
>NC_138383.1:23526333-23532753 GCF_054177405.1 Leptonychotes weddellii
AGACCACCTTGACTTTAGCCTAGTGAATCAGAGTTCAGATTTCTGACCTCCAGAACTTCGAGAGAATAAATCTAAGTTGTTTTTTTTTTTTTAAAGAAACTGTAGGTAGATATTCTTGTTTTCTTTTTTTTTTTTATTAGGATTTTATTTATTTATTTGACACAGAGAGAGACAGCAAGAGCAGGAACACAAGTCGGGGGAGTGGGAGAGGGAGAAGCAGGCTTCTCGCGGAGCAGGGAGCCCTATGCAGGGCTCGATCCCAGGACCCTGGGATCATGACCTGAGCCGAAGGCAGATGCCTAACGACTGAGCCACCCAGGCACCCCGTAAGTTGTTTTAAGCCACTAAATTTGTGGCAGTTTGTTATAGCAGCAATAGGACACTAATGTGGTTGTATTCTTATTTTCCCCATTTTTACAAACAAGGAGGCTCAGTGTGGTTGAGTAACTTTCCCAAGGACACACAGCTTGTAAGAGATGGAAAAGAGCTTTAGTTCCAAGCCTGTCAGACTCAGAACTGCTGTGGAAAGTTTCCCACTATCTGATTTTGCTGCCCGAGGGATCTTCTTTCCTAAGCACATCTTTGAGCACATCAAAAGCTCAATCTGTGTGCAGCAGGTGAATGCAGGCACCTGGAGCCAGAAAATGGGTGGGATGACTTCTCAGTATCCTTCCTTTCAACATTGCCAGGAAGTGGGTATTTGCCACCTTGTACAGAAGTGCACGTGACCTCTGGGGCCCCAGTGGCTGGACCCTCCCTGCTGGATCTGGCATCTGGGTCTCTTAGGTGCCCGCTTCTTTGAGGAGGCAGGAGTAGGTCTGATTTATTATGGTGCCTTCCCCAATTTCATGCCAAATGATTCAATTACAGTCACCCTCAGCACTTAGGAGAGGTTTCCTGCTGGCTGACAAGGATGAGCCCCGGGTGGCCTGGAGCATGTAGGAAAATTTCACCTTATTATTTATTGGAGGGGGAAAGTGGCATTTCTCCCACTTCGGAGTAGGTTAGTTAATCACCACGTATGGGAGAGGAGCAAGGAAAAATCTCCCCGTTTCCACAGCGAAGCCAGGTTTTAATGAGGAAATATGACAATGTTTTTACTTTATATTCCCTGGCCACCCCCATGCCTCTCAGCTCGGGTTACCTCTGCCTCACTGAAAGGGATGAATGTTTATTGTCTTCTCGCTAATCTAAGAACAATGGTTTCCATTTATAAAGCACTTACTATGTGCCAGGCATGGTGCTGGGCAATTTACAAGAGATCCTTAACCTGAGCCTGCAAAGTAAATATTACTATGCTCATCTCACAAACTGGGAAGCCGAGGCTCAGATAAATGGAGGAATCTGCCCAACAACACCCAACAAACAGGTCAGCTAGGATTCAAAACTAGGTTTTCCTGAAACTTGAGTATTCTTTCCAGAAATGACGGCATGGTTTTTATCTGGGTATTTTAATGCCTGCTCCTCTGAATCCTGCAGGTCCCAGATGTCACTCCTTCATGCAGTCTGACCCCTCGAGTCCAGGTCCTTCTTGGTCCTGGGTGCTCGTCCACTCGGTGCTATGTTTTCTGCTGTATTTTAATTGTCTTCCTGTTTTCTGTGTCTGTACTGTACCGTAGACCCTTAAGGGCAAAGCCTTTGTCTTTTCCACCATTGCCCGTCAAGTGTCCAACACAGAGCAGGCACTCAATAATTGCTTGTTGACTATATAAAGGGACAGATGACACACACACTCACGCAAGTGCTGTCACGTGAACTTTAGATCTCATTTGGAGAAGACACCATAATTTGCAAAGTGCGTTAAAATGTTTTTACTTTAAAAATGTATGGCACTGTGTGCCTGGGTGGCTCAGTCGGTTAAGCATCTGCCGCCAGCTCAGGTCATGATCTCAGGGTCCTGGGATCGAGTTCTGCATTGGGCTCCCTGCTCAGCAGGGAGTCTGCCTCTCCCCCTCCCTCTGCCTCTCCCCTTCCCTCTGCCTCTCCCCTTGCTCGAGCACTGGCTCTCTCTCTCTTTCTCAAATAAATAAAATTTATTTATTTATTTATTTTTAAGATTTTATTTATTTATTTGTCAGAGAGAGGGACAGAGCACAAGCAGGGGGAAGAGGTAGGCAGAGGGAGAAGCAGGCTCCCCGCTGAGCAGGAAGCCCGATGTGGGACTCGATCCCAGGACCCTGGGATCATGACCTGAGCCCAAGGCAGCCGCTTAACTGACTGAGCCACCCAGGCGTCCCTCAAATAAATAAAAATTTTAAAAAATGTATGGCACTTGGGGTGACTGGGTGGCTCAGTTGGTTAAGCATCCGACTCTTGATCTCAGCTCAGGTCTTGATCTCAGGGTCGTGAGGTCAGGCCCCATGTAGGGCTCCACACTGGGCGTGGAGCCTACTTAAAAAATTTAAAAATGTATGGAACTCATAAAAGGTGATAGAAATAACTCATTATGATGAATTTATTGGAAGAACTTTTTGGTCTTCAGCTAAACCTTAAAAGACTTAGGGTATCACATGCAAGAAAATTCCCCGATTTTTGATGAAAATTTATCACATTGGTTTCCTTAGCACCAACATTCCCTACAGACTGGCACAGAAGGGCTGTAATAAAACATTCTTTGTTCCCAGAGTATATTTGGACTTTTGTTTTCAAAGCAACCTTTTGGATGTGCTCATCCCATTCACTCACTCCATTTCTGGTTCAAAATTTATTCCTCTGGGCATATTTGAAAGTAAGCACATTAAGGGCAGGGCTCTGTCTTGTTCCCTGCTATGTTCCCTTGGCACCTAGGACAGTGTCTAGCTTACGGGAGGCTCTCAATTCATATTTGTTGCCTAACTGATGGGCTCCTCCTATTCAATATAGAGAAAGGGTCAGAAAAGGGGAAAAGGTCACATGCAGGAGTAGTGGATAGATAGGTGGGAACTTTTCAGGATCTCATTCCCTGATGTAATGGGTACTGCTCACCCAGTTTGTCTACTACTCCCAGCCTATCCAGCCAGGTGAAATCATCCACCCACCATGCCCCTTTCTCCTTTACACCAAACCAGTCCTGGATGCCAGAGAATGTTCTAGGCAATCACTCCAGTCTTCCCTCATTATTCAGTTTTGCCAATGACCTTTCCCTTTCATTTTGTCTCCTGGTGCCAAAGCCCTTGACATGGCCACAAGCTCAGGGCCTCAGCTTTATCATGGCCCATGGTCTTTCTTTGGAGCCGGAGTGCTTTGGGTTTGAATTTAAGCCTGACCTACTGTCCAGCTGTGTGGCTTTGGGTAAATTTCTTAACCTCTCTGCTCTCCAGTTTCCTCATTAGTAAAATGAGGATAATAGCTGTGCTCCTCAGAGGGCTGGTTGAGAGGAGTCGATGAGCTAATATTTGTAAAGCGCTTAGACCAGCACCCAACACACAGTAAGTGTTAAATCCCTCTTTGCTGTTACTATAATCCTTATTGCTATTATTATAATGATGTCCTTCTTGGGCTCTCAATGGGCTGTCAGAGAAAGGCAGGCAGAGTGTCAGCCCAGGAGGGAGCCCTTGCTAATATCCATGACAGCTGCAGGGGTGTGGTGATGCGGACTATTGCCAGAAGAAAATTCTTACCCACAGCCAACCACGAAGAACACCCTGAGGGTAAAAGCTGTTTCTTCGCTGCTGCTTTGGCTCCACTTCTCAGTCTATACTGAACTCTCTGTTGCCAACTCCCTGGAAGGCTCTTCTCTCTCTGACTGTCCCCCTTCTTCTCCACTGCCACTCTGGCATCCTCCTGGTCTTTTCAGGCTCTCGATTCTACCCACAGAGTCCTGACTCCATCCTCTCATCCTTCATTCTCATCACAGCCCCAAGCCTGGTCCTCCAGGTTCTGCTGAGTCGTCAGAGTGAAGCCTCCGTAAGATAATAAACATGTGCTTTGCCATTCGAGATAGCCTCTTACGGGCGAACCAGGGGGCATCATTACCCTAGCAAAGTGCCTCTTTTTCTGCCTTACCAAAGACCTGCTCTCAAGAAGGGGTGAGCGTGGGCAGAAGAGCATGAGGGAGCAGGGAAGGCAACCCCTCCCCATCTTGCAGAGCACAGGGAGAGTGCCTTTCCTGGGGGCGGTCCCGGGGGTGTGGTCTGCAGCCTGGAGAGAGTGAATCCCTTGGGATCAAGCTGCACCCTGGAATTTAATTTCAAACCAGGCAGCTGGAGCCTTACTGTGCTATTAACAACCACCTGCTCTCATCACCATGCAGACCCTGATGGAAAGAGGCATTAATTTACAAAAGGGCGCCAAGTAGCAGACATGTGTCAATATGTGACTTTCAACTCAGGAGAGGAAATAAATCTCATTTTGGAATTGATGTCATGATTGACTTTAGAGCATATAAACTTGTTAGGTAATTGATCTCTGAGCAAAGTGGGAATGTGACGAGCAGGTACAGATTCCACGTCTGACATTTTGCTCCCGGCCTCTCTCCCCCATTTCAGCCTCTCTCCCAGCCGTCCCCTCTTCCAGAGGTGTCTGGCCTAGACCAAAGAGAACAGATCTGTTTCTTCTTTTTCGTGATACCCTGGGAGAACGCATGCCAAAGGAAGGTGGACTCCTTAGCCTACTGTTTGATCCCTTGTTCTGGCTACAAAGTTACACTCTAGGTCTGCCCCCTGCATGCTATGTCCTGATCAGTTTCTATTAATTTCAAATGGCCAAGGGGATGAACAGCTGTAGGTCTGAACCCTTGAAAGCTGGCCGTGGTGGTTGTCTGGTGGTCTGTCCATCCCTAGACCCATCCAGCACCACCACCATCGCACCCCCTCCCCTCTGCTCATGGCCTCCCTCATTTCTACCACAATCCTTCCCCCCTCCCTTCTCCATTAGACCAGCTAACGGTGACGGAAAACTTGGGTCTCCCTGATGGGAGCATGGTGTTAGCTGTGAGGAGAAGCATACCACTAAATTTTAGGAGTCTGAATACCCTGGCTCTGAAGCTTGGTCTGATTTATTTATGGGCTGGCCTCTGTCACCCAGGGTACAGCATTATATCAGCCAGCGTGTTGAAGGTGCCCCCAATGATTTATGGCTGTGATAATGGAGTTGTTATGGGCCCTGGTGAGCTGAAATTTATCAAGGCCTAGGTTCTTCCCTGTGTTGCTGGCTCTGAGATGTCCCTTCACCTCTGTTCAGGACAATAACAGTAATAATAATAAATAATAATACCATAGAGGAAGTGATCATGATGATGATGATGATGGTAATAATAATAATAATAGTAATAAGAATAATAAAATAACTCATGCCTACCAAGCCATTACTATGTGCCTGGCACATACATTAACACTTATACATTATTTTTTGCTCCTCAAACTGTCTTTAAGGTTGATGTTATCCAATCATTAATTTATAGGTGAGGAACGTTGAGGTTAAGCAATGTCCCCAAGATCACAGAGTTGGTAGGATTTGAGCTGGGAATTCAAATCCAGTTTGAAGCCAATGTTTTTTATTTTGTTATTTATTATTATTATTTTTAAAGATTTTATTTATGTATTTCGAACAGAGAAAGTGAGTGAGAGAGAGAGAGAGTGAGTGTGCGCGCACGAGTTGGGGGGAGGAGCAGAGAGAGAAGCAGACTCCCCGCTGAGTAGGGAGCCTGACTTGGGACTTGGTCCCAGGACCCTGGGATCATGACCTGAGCTGAAGGCAGACGCTTAACCGACTGAGCTACCTGGGCACCCCTATTATTATTATTAATTTATTTATTTTAAGTAAGCTCCATGCCCAGCGTGGATTCCAACGTGGGGCTTGAACTCATGACACTGAGATCAAGACCTGAGCTGAGATCCAGAGTCAGATGCTTAACTGACTGAGCCACCCAGGCACCTCTAATTTTAAAAATTTTTAATGGGTGTTATTCTGGGTGCTGTATTTGCTCCCCAGACTAATAGCCTCTGTGGAGATAAACAAAGGTGGCCGAAGGGAGAATCAGCGTTACTTTTTGACGGCAATGGAGTCAACCACGACTATCACTTGCATTTGGCACTGCTTCCTTAGCCACAGGTGTTTCTAATTTGACCTTCATGTGCCCTGGTAGCAGGGAGGGGTGTGTGCTGGTTAAGGGACTAGAACATTCTGGTTACAAAAAGGGGAATGATGTCCCCCATGGGGGAACAAGCATCTTGGCCTTCTGATTTATAGCTAGTTCCTTGTGAGCTTGGTTACTGGGAGTCTGTCCAGTGACTAGTTAATCAACTCTTTTTTTTTTTTTTTTTTAAAGATTTTATTTATTTATTTGAGAGAGAGAGAATGAGAGACAGAGAGCATGAGAGGGAGGAGGGTCAGAGGGAGAAGCAGACTCCCTGCCGAGCAGGGAGCCCGATGCGGGACTCGATCCCGGGACTCCAGGATCATGACCTGAGCCGAAGGCAGTCGCTTAACCAACTGAGCCAC
>NC_138383.1:23532853-23539407 GCF_054177405.1 Leptonychotes weddellii
TTAATCAACTCTTGGTCCTGCATGCCCCTCAGCCAGACCCAAGGGTGCGGTGGTGAGGCCGAGGACCAATCTGGCCAGAGCTAGTCAGCTGGCCTTTCCCTGGCAACATCTCTCCTTGGGCAAGAGTGTGATATGCTGGAAAGAGCTTGAACTTGGAAGTGGTGGACTAGTAGTAGAAACCTAGCTCTGTCTTTTCTTAGCAATGTGGGTGTTGAGCTGCTTACTTAACTCCTCTGAGACGTGCCTTTCTCATCTGAAAAGTGGGCATAAGAATACATTTGGAGTTCCTCTGGGGATTAAATCAAATATGGAATATAAGGTTTGTGGTCCCTGGTTGGCACATCATAGTGGTTGGTTAGCTGCAATGTCAGGGAGGGCAGGAATAAGAGACAACAATACTCCTGTTCCCCCTGACCTTGGACCCAGAGAGTGTATATGCTTTGCTCATGTTTACACAATAAAAGCAGAACACAGCTCAGGTCTCCTTGTTGTCTGCTGTGGTTTCCACTCCAAGAGGGCCTTGAATCAGTCTAGAGCAGGTGCTGGCAAACCTATGGCCCCAGGGCCAAATTGGGCCCATTGCTTGTTTTTGTAAGTAAAGTTTATTGGAAGACGGCCTTGTTCATTCATTTCCATATTGTCTAAGTCTAAACAGCAGAGCTGAGCTTGAATGGCCCATAAAACATACGATTTCTACTGTCTTGTCCTTTGTAGAGATAGTTCGCCAATTCGTGGTATAGAATGTCATTGCCCTCTTAGGTGGGAGGAATTTCAGAGCGGGGAATCACAGAATCAGGAAAGTGAGGAAACCCTCAAAAGGTGGAAGAAGAGAAGCATTCGGGAGAAAACACTGGCTTCCAGGGAAAGGAGGGAGGGGAGTGAAGGGAGAATATAGACCTTCAGCAGACCTGGCAATAGCCCCAAAAGACAAGCCAGGAAATATTAAGAAATCGATAAATCTGCTCCCTTTAATTCCTTTGTCTCTGCAGGGGATGCGAAGCTGTTTGCAGAGATTATGAGAAAATATGTGTTGAATGTCTGGCAGAAGGCCAGGTCTCGAGATGGTCCTTCTGCAAGCCTGGCTGGCGACAGGGCTCGCGTCTACTATTTGTCTTCCCTGCCTCTGGGCTCTGACTTTAGGACCCTGAATTTGATGTTTCTTGGAAATCCATCATCCTCTATAGCCAATTGGTCCCCAAGCCCTGTCTACTCTGACTCCTTAAATATATCTTCAGTCTGTCCCTTCCTTTCCATTTCCACTGCCACAAACCTAGGGCCTCATCATCTCTCACGAGGATTATTATAATAACATCTGCCTGTCCATCCATCCGTCCATCCAACCATCCATCCATTCTTCCAGTTGTACTGAGTCCCTGCTGTGTACCATGCACTGAGCTAAACCCTGGTATAGAATGCTGAGCACGACACAGTCCTTGTCTTCAAGGCCTCATAGCTAATGGTCTTTAATAACTGAATTTCTACTTCTAGATTTACCTCCACCCAGGTTCTTTTTCCTCCTTGTTTTCAGGGTGCTCTTTTGAAAGCACACATTTGATTCTGCAATTCCTCTAGTTAAAACCTTCTAGTAATTTCCTGGTAATTTGCCTATAGGACAAACTCCTCAGTCCTTAGTGAAGCATTTAGGCTCCTTTGCAAATTGCTCTCTATTTATCTTTCCAGTGTTTTTCCCCCCCATAAATCTAAATTTCAGTGAACAATTTCTAATTATGGTTCAAGCCCAACATGAGATTTCATACTGTATTAGTGAGGGTAAGTAATGCTAGGCTCTGCAGAGGTAACAAATAAACCCTGAAATGTCAGTGCCTTAATGCAGTAAAATTTTATATATCACCTATATACAGTCCAATGTGATGTTCCTGGACAGCTCTCCTCCAAGCAATGACTCAGGGATCCAGGCTCCTTCCACCTCTAAAAGTGTCTGCAAGCTCATCCCAGAGTCATCCAACCAGCAGAGGAGAGGATGAAGGTGCATGGAGGGGTACTCAGGAAGTGTTAGGAACCAGATCTTGCCCCACTTTCATAGGATAGAGCTCAATCATGTGAACCCAGTTAACTGCAGGGGAGGCTGGGAAATGTAGTTTAGCTGTGTGCCCAAGAGGATGAAGAAATGGATTTGACGATCGAATAGCATTATCTCTATCATATAAATCTTGTGTCTTTGTCCTTAAACTCTCTTCCCCCTCTTATTCTGGGCATGTGGGCATCTCCTTATCCTCCCACGCCTAGCCTCGCATCACCTCTCCTGAGAAGTCTTTCCTGGCCCCACACAGGCCCGGGTCCCTTTCTTTGTTTCCATAGTGCTTTGTCTATTGTTAACACTGATCAGATTTTTCTATGTGCCAGGCTCTGTTCTGAGCTCTTTGTATGCATTAACCCTTAACCCTTGTGGCCTCTACACAAACTTTATAAAGTAGGTACCATTATTCTCCCCAATTCAAAGATGAGGAAACTGAGCATTATGGGAACAAGCGAATGCCCAAGGACTTTATTATAATAACACAGTGCACTGTACTGATGGGTTTTCCTATCTGTCACTCCTCTGGGACCATGAACAGGCAGGAGCCTGGTTTTCCTCATCTTCTATGCTTGAACATGGTGTGTCCTCAGCAACTATTTATTCCATGAAGAAATGTTATCATTCAATACGTTAATGTATATTGGTATATTTATTTCATATGGACCCATAATGGGGTATGCTCAACAAATGTTTATTCCCAGTTGGTTGAAGAACTGAGTCATCAGTCAGTGATGGATGGCTCATTCTTTTAGAAGGAGCATATGACCAGCAGGACACCCCAGGGATGTTTGCAGATGTTGCAGCAGAAATCTCCTGACAGAGCACTTGCTTTGCAAGCTGTTCTCTCCTGGTCTTTGTGGGCTTTGCATGGTGATCTTCAAACAGCTGGGCTCCATTGTGATCTGCCATGTGCCAAGCTCAGGTGCATTTGCTCCTGACCCCAAGACTTGAGACAAATCAAGTGTCACGTGCCTTCAATTTGACCTTTGGATGAGCTTTGATTCCATCACTTAATAGGGTAGCCAACAGCACTTTTTGGCTCAAAAAAGTAGCAGGGCAATTAAATCGATCCAAATGAACCAAGCTTGAATTATGTGCTAACCCTTGAGGGAGGTGTTGATGTGAAGATGAGTAAGGTATATATGGTTCATGAACTGTGAATGCTCACATCCTGGGACTGAAGGAGGAGATACATTATCAGTAGTGCCTACCCGAGAGGGTTGCTCTGAGGCATGAATGAGACGAGACGGTGCAGTAGGGAGAGCCCATAGCCTGGTGCTGGCCACACTAGTAAGTGCTCAATTAGTATGAGCTGTTATATTATTATGACTATGTGGTGAGTGTTATCTTGGTGACATGTATGAAATACTTTGGGAGCAGAGTATCCACTTGTGCCTGAGGAATTCTGGGAGGCATTCACAGAGGAAGTGAGATTGGAATATGGCTCCAATGGATGAGTAGGAATGCTTTTCAGAGGAGACAATGATGAGGGTGGGGATAGGCATTGGAGGCTGAGGAAACTAGGGGTACAAAATAAATTTTCTTTTTCTCTGAGGACAACAGGTAGCTTTGGCAAAGAGTGTGGCAGTTACCATGGGAGAACAGGAGGGGAAATGGAAAGTATGGTGTGGTAGGCAGAATACAGCTCCCTTGCTGCCAAACGCCTGGATCCTAATCTTGGGTACCATTGAGTATGTTATCTTACATGGCGATGGGGAGTTAAAGTTGTCAAGGGAATTAAGGTTGCTAATCAGCTGGTCTTAAAATGGGGAGATTATTCTGGATTCCCCAGGGTGGCCTCAGTGTAATCATAAGTATCCTTAAAAGCAGAGGCAGGAGAGGGAGTTAAGATGATGCAATGTGAGAAGGATGGAGAAAGGAGCCATGAGCCAAGGAATGTGGGTGGTCTCTAGAAGCTGTGAAAGGGAAGGAAGTGGATTCTCCCCTAAAGTCTCCAGAAGTGAACACAGCCCTGCTCCCACCTTGCTTTCTCCTTCCATGACATCCTGCGTCGGACTTGTAATTTCTAGAACTGAAAAATAATAAGTTTGCTTTGTTGAGGCCACCAAGGTTGTGGTCATCTGTTACAGTCACAGCAGGAAACTGATACAGATCAGAAAGACAGAATGAAGGAGAGGAGTCTGAAAGGTGGGCTGAGCCAGACTATGCAAACCTTCCTAGGTTTTGTTCTCTTTTCCTGTAGGACAGAGATTCCAAACAAGTGTTCTGTCCCTTGACGTGTTCTGCAAATGGTCCAGAGATCAAATGACTCTGGGTATCATCACATGCTCTAGTCCTGAGTTGAAAATTCATCATGAACATTCATAATTTAAAGGCCACAAGAAGTTCTGCAGCAAAGAGACCTGTTTAACTTTGTTTAGTCAAAGATTTCCAAAATTTGCTTGATCATCAACTTCTCTTTTTTCTCATCAAGACCTGTTAACATCCCTGTTTTCTTCACATATGATCTATTACTTTGGAAAATCTTGCTATAGGTGATGAGAACCTGTCAGAGGTTTAATTTTAATACGTTTTTGTTTTTTTTTAATTTAAATTTTAAATTAAAAAAAATTTTTTTTTTTTAAAGTTGAAAGATAGTGTAACCTCATTCTGAAAAATAGAGATGCCCAGTGTATAGCAGCAAATTAAAGAATTGTGACCTGAAGCTGAACAGGGTTATGACCGGTTAGCACAAATCCTCCAGGAATGAGATTAACATCACGGAGTCACATATCAAAGACCTCTGGACTCGTGTTGTAGGTAAGCAAGGAGGGAGGGAAGGGTTTGTTCTTTACTTTTGTCCTGAAGTGAGTAGGGGCTTTATGAGAACTTATCAGAATTCAAAAATCACTTGGTAGCGAGGATACAGTGAGGGGATGGCATGGTGGCACAGGAAGGCTGTGGGACGAATAAGGACTGCACGCAGTATGAAGCTGTCTGCTCTGCTGAGGGGACCAGACACAATCCTCTTTCACAGTTGCAGTGCAGGTGACATGAGCTTTCTGGGTGACATCTTGGATATTGAAATTTTGGAGCCAAACTGCTGTCAGAAAGTACTGAGTCACAGTCTTTGTTTGTTTCCATGGGGTTGGAAAACACATGAAACCTGAGGTTGAGCAGCACCATCATCCTCTGGTTGAAGTGGAGTGGGGGCATGTGTATTATTGCTTGACCAACCTGCTCTTGTGGATTCAGAGAGACATCAACTAAAGTCTTGCCTCGATGTGGCTTTTCCAGCCATCGGCAAACAACCTACAGTGCCCTGATGAAAATACCTCAGTGCTCCTGTGTAACTACTCCAGTGTAACAATGGAAGCATTTCTAGTGTACCGGAGGAACTGCCTATGGTGGGCCAGGCTTTGTGTTTGTTTCTGGGGGGATTTGGGGGGATGAATAAGACATGGCCGTCCCGCAAAGACTTCAGAATCCAGGATATCTAGAAAATCTAGGAAATGGAGTCACAGCTTGTCTGACAAAGCTCGGGCATTCGGAGGACAAGGTGGGGGCTTGTCACAGAATGTGGGGATGTTGAGGAAGGGTTCCTGGGAGAGGTGATGCCTGAACTGGGCTTTGAAGGATGTGTGAGCATCAGCCAGATGAAACGTGTTGGCAGATGAGGATAAAGGGCATTATGGGCACAGTTGAGAACAACACAACCGAGGGCCAAAACAGTGAGTGGGAGGCAAGAAGCGTGTCTATGTTGGCGGCAGGAAATGTGTGAGGTAGGAGAGGTAGGAATCAGGTTATGAGGGATCTGATTACCATTCTAAGGAACTAGGGCTGCCCTTAGCCTACAGTGAGTGTTTTTTTCAAAGTTTGATTCCAATACTCTCGACATCAGAATCATAGGTCTTAGGTGCTGGTTAAAGATCTACTGGAGCAGAGCCTCTGGAGGAGGCACCCAGGAGTCTGCGTTTTGGAGAAGCTCCCAGGTGATTCTGGTGTACACTGACCTTGAGAACTGCCACTTCAGGAGACAAGAGCCATTGAAGAGTTTCAAGTGGTGATGTGGTTTAGATCACTCGCCCTAGAGTCCTAGAGTCGAAGGTAGGATAGATTAGACAAGAGCAGGGAGACCAGTCAGGAGTCTCTTGAGATAATCCTGGTGGAAGTTGAGGACGACCTGACCACAGTAGAGGTAGCCAGGGTGCAGAGACATGCTGATGTGGCCACAGAGGCAGGCGTACAGGTGAGCACTGAGCACTCACCTGGGGCCCCTATGGCTAGTTCTGGTTTAGAAAAAGGCACCCAGCATGGACTCTCTTGGCTGATGGGGGGGAGGGGCAATGAGAAGGGTAGGGAGTAATGGTATTTGGAAGATGTAGGCAGTAAAGTGATTCCATGTTGGTAGAACTCAAAAGTCTGACTCAACAAACAGAGAAAGACATGTATCATATGATCTCACTGATATGAGGAATTCTTAATTGCAGGAAACAAACTGAGTGTTGTTGGAGTGGGGGGTGGGGTGGGAGGGATGGGGTGACTGGGTGATAGACACTGGGGAGGGTATGTGCTC
>NC_138383.1:23539907-23563677 GCF_054177405.1 Leptonychotes weddellii
GCACCAGCTTGCATTCCCACCAACAGTGTAGGAGGGTTCCCCTTTCTCTGCATCCTCGCCAACATCTGTCGTTTCCTGACTTGTTAATTTTAGCCATTCTGACTGGTGTGAGGTGGTATCTCATTGAGGTTTTGATTTGGATTTCCCTGATGCCGAGCGATGTTGAGCACTTTTTCATGTGTCTGTTGGCCATTTGGATGTCTTTTTTGGAAAAATGTCTGTTCGTGTCTTCTGCCCATTTCCTGATTGGATCATTTGTTCTTTGTGTGTTGAGTTTAATAAGTTCTTTATAGATTTTGGATACTAGCCCTTTATCTGATATGTCATTTGCAAATATCTTCTCCCATTCTGTCGGTTGTCTTTTGGTTTTGTTGACTGTTTCTTTTGCTGTGCAAAAGCTTTTTATATTGATGAAGTCATTTTTATGTGCATGTGTTTTTTATGGTCGATTTAAGAGATTTTCTTTCTTTATTAAAAAAAATCCCCCAGCCTCCCCGTTTTATTGAAATACATTTGACATACGACATTGTATTAGCATAAAGTATACAACATAATGATTTGGTATATGTATATATAGTAAAATGATCACCATAATAAGCTTAGTTAACATTTATCACCTCACAATTATGATTTTTTTTTCTTGCGGTAAGAACTGTTAAGATCTACTTTCTTAGCAACTTTCAAATATCCCTCACAGTATTGTTAACTATAGTGGTCATGCTGTCCATTATGTCCCCAGGACTTATTTATCTGGAAATTTGTATCTTTTATCAACTCCACCTATTTCCCCTATCCTCTGCCTCCTACCTCTGACAACTATCTGTTTGTTCTCTGTTTCTATGAGGTTGGTTTTTTTAGATTACTCATATAAGTGAGATCATAATAGTATTTGTCTTTCTCTGTCTGAGTTATTTCACTTTGCATAATGCCTTCAAGGTCTGTTCATGTTGTCACAAATGGCAGGATTTCATTTTTTTATGGTTGAATAATATGCCATTATCTATCTATCTATCTATCTATTTACCTATCACAACTTTTTTAACCATTCATCTGTTGATGGACACTTAGTTTGTTTCCATGTCTTGGCTATTGTAAATAATGCTGCAATGAATGTGGGGATACAGATATCTCTTTGAGATAGTGATTTTGCTCCCTTTGGATATATACTCAGAAGTGGAATTGCTAGAACATACAGTAGCTCTATTTTTAATTTTTTGAGGAAGCTCCATACTGTTTTCCATAGTGGCTGCACAATTTCCATTCCTACCAACAGTGCACAAGGGTTCCCTTTTGTCCACATCTTCACCAACACTGATAGTCATTCTTACAGGTGTGAGGTGGTATCTCATTGTGGTTTTGACTTGCATTTCCTTGATGATGAGTGATGTTGAGCACCTTTTCATGTACCTGTTAGCCATTTGTATGTCTTCTTTGGAAAGATGTCTACTCAGTTCCTCTATTTTTAAATTGGATTTTTTTTTGCTGTTGGGTTGTATGGGTTCATTATAGATTTTGGATACTAACCCCTTATCAGATATATGATTTGCAAATATTTTCTTTTATTCTGTAGGTTGCCTTTCCATTTTGTTGATGGTTTCCTTTGTTGTGTAGAAACCTTTTAGTCTGACATAATCCTCATTTATTTTTGCTTTTGGAGTCAAAGTAATGTGTGTCTTTTGCATGCCTGGAATACTGTATAAGAAGATACACTGCGACTGACTTTTTTCTTTTAACGATGTGTTTTGGAGAAGTTTCCATGTTGGTTTATGTAGATCTGATTCATTCTTTTAAAAATGCTGCATTTTCCTTGATACAGATATTTTTTCTATCTCATACTCAAGGTTGATCCAAATGCAGAGCCATTTCCTTTGCCCCAGCTAGGACCAGGAACATCCTCGTCTTTTCCTCCCCAAGCTCCCAGATGCCAACAATAGGTTTTCCCTTCTTGTTCCTTGCAGTTTTCATTTCATTGCAGTTAAATCTCTCTGGCAGCCAGCCAAGCCATACCTTTGAGATGCCACCTGACTATATCTGAGTGGGAACAAGAGAGTTTGCTGTCTGCATTCCTGTTCTTGAAGAAAGCCCTCATGGGGTAAGATTTGGGAACCCTATCCATGGCACATTGAGTTGGGGGCTTTGAACAGACACGGTATATCTGGCCCATTCTCATCTGAACTGAGAATCTCATTTCTATTCTTTTACCACTTACTGCTCTGTAAGTTCAAGAATCTGTGAACAGAGGAAATGTATTTATTGGAGAGAGAGCCCACAAGGAGAAGAAAAGGACAAGTACTTGATAAAGGATTTCATGATTTGGAAAAACATATTTATATTTTCAGCCCTTGAAAGAGATGTTAAGGTTACAGAAGATTTGTCCTAACCACATCTCCTCACACAGACATTGGTGCGGGTTCCTTGTAACAATACCAGGCAAGGAGATGAGATATTAGCTGAGAATAATTGGAAGGTCTAAGTGAACCATGGAACGAGGGTCACTGAGACATCTCTGGCTTCTCCACCCACACGCTAATGGAAGAGTTTTGTGGGATTTAATTTAATTGAGCCAGTCAGAGTGGAAACCACTGAAAACCTGCTGCTTCTATTTATTCTCTGGGTTTCTATGGAGAGATGAGCTCTGAGGGGTGATTCTTTTAAAGAGCATTATAGGAGGAAAATAGTTCCCCGGTGGTCTGGGAGGAACTTGGACTTGGGTAGCGTAGGTGGCTACAGGTGACTTGAGGGGTCTGTGTGGTGATGTTCGAAGAAAACAGAATTTATGTTCCCTTGAGTTTCCTCAATAATAATTAAAATAATAAATTAATAATAGTTCATTTTTTTATTTTGAGTACTAACTGGGTTCTTTCACTATCTCACTTAATCCTCAGGTTATCTATGAGGTGGGCAGGGCAGAGTTAGTTTTCCCACTTTACTATTGCAACTCAGAAAAATTAAGTGAATTGTCTGAGGTTACACAGCTAGTTGGTAAGGGACGGTGCCTAAATTTGAAAATAGGTCATGTGATTCTATAACTTTTGCTCTTAACGTCTATGTTACACAGCCATGGACGTAGAAATCCAAATTGAGGGAGAAGAAAGCACAGAAGGACAACGAATTGACTATGGGGGATCAGCTTTAACTGACTGCAAGATTATCAGATGTCATTTAGGACTCTCTGAGGACACTAGGTAGATAGGTGTACGGATCTCACAGTCCAGGGGCTCTTTCTAGGGGCTTGCAGTATTTCGTCACCTTCTCCCACCACTTGACATCATGAGCACTCCAGAAAGCATATTTTCCTTAGAGGTCATGGCTTGGGATTCCTGAGTTGTCCCCTTTCTTTTTTAGGGATCAGGAGTACAGGAGCACTAAAGCATCTTGAAAGGAGTGTTTGAGCATTCTGGATCAGGGAGGCCCTGCATCACGTGGACTGAGACAGGGTAGTCAGGAGTAGCCTTCCCAGTGCAGGATAGAGGCAACATCGTATCCCGGAAGGAGGGAGGAGAGAAAGTGCAATGAGGTCGGGAGGGTTTGGGATTTAGAGCAGGTTGGGATGTGGTGTGGGTGGAGCAGGCGGTTCTGAGGTTGTGAATGGACAGTGGGTGTGAGGATCTGCCTTTGATGTAATGGTGCTCTCATGGGAGAGAAGATTACTCCTTTAAAGGGCTGAGCAGGTGGACGGGGCCCAGGACAATGCCTTTAACACGGCATTAATTATGCCTGCTATTTGTATGGTGTTTTTACATTTTCAAAATAATTCCACACAGTATATTTGCTGCATCAAATTGAATGAAGTGGGATCTCTGTTACTCTGGAAGTTGATATGCATCCATGCCCATTATGATACTTTTGGAAGAAGTCAGTGACTCTGATGAGGTTTGGCACATCAACCTGAACTTGTGGGGTAGCTTATTATTATTATTATTTAATATTTTATTTATTTATTTGTCAGAGAGAGAGAGAGAGAGAGCGCACAAGCCAGGGGAGAGGCAGAGGGAGAAGCAGACCCTCTGCTGAGCAGGGAGCCCAATGCGGGGCTTGATCCCAGGACCCTGGGACCATGACCTGAGCTGAAGGCAGACGCTTAACTGACTGATCCACCCAGGTGTCCCTAGCTTATTATTTTGATACAAAATGGCAGCAAGTATGTTCCTGTGACTGCCCTGGAACAAGTCTACAGTCCAGAGCACTACAGTCTGGAACATACCAGGGTTGGGTCCCTCCTGGTGAGAGATGGCGAGCAGGATAGAGCTGAGAATTACCTTTGATGTAAAAGGGGGACAAGAACTTCCTGGCACAGGGAGTCAACAGAGGGACAATCCCAGTCACTGGTAACCTCTTTCATCTCTAACTCCACTAGCCTTTCATCTGGTTCTCTCTCTCTCAGCATATTGAAGTGGAAATTCCTTGTTTTGGGGACACCCAGGCCCATTCCTCCTTCTTCAGATACCAGCACCCAGAATCCCCTTGGGACGACCCCTCCTCCCTCACTCTCAGGGCATGGCTTTGGATAAAGATGACTCCATCGTGGGTTTTGGAGGTGGATCACGTGACCACATGCAGTGATTGGTTCAGGGATGGGCCCATGACCAGGATTTAAAGTGGGCACCTTGGGGAGGAGAGGAACTCTCTGTGGCCTTGGGCCTTGATGGTGTGAGGATGGGGGGCTGTAGAGGTCAGTAGCCACCTTGCCCTGTGGGGAGAGCTGGAATACTCAAAAGGGCTTCAGTGAAAAGAGGCTAATGTCAGGACTATTTACAGAGGCGTGGGGAGGATTAAGGAGACCGAGAAGCACAGCAAAGCACCCAGGAGCT
The DNA here is from genome assembly GCF_054177405.1 of Leptonychotes weddellii. NCBI lineage: Eukaryota > Metazoa > Chordata > Mammalia > Carnivora > Phocidae > Leptonychotes > Leptonychotes weddellii. Next base: position 23,544,719 of record NC_138383.1, read on the forward strand.
GGCAACAGTGGGGGGCTCTTGGTACCCTGAGTCCTGAAGGGGCAGGCTGAAGGAACAGTGTTACCGGAAACTGACAAGTGCTGGGGCCAGGGAAGAAGGAAGCAGCCCCTGCTGGACTGACAAGGCAGAGAGGACGTGGGGATGGGCTGGGAGGAAGGAAATACTCCAACCTCCCCCGCCTCAAGCCTTCCAGTCTTCTGCTGGTACTTGCATTGGCTGGGCCCCATCAGAGACAGAGATCAAGCTCAGATCAGCCTCCTCCTTGCAGAACAGGGCAGAGAAGGGCAGAGAATGGAACTGGGGTGGGGGAGGTGAAGTGGAGAAAACCAGCACAAAGCTGCTTTTGATGTTCTATTAGTTAGGAGAGGCAATAATCCTCCTTTTGGCTCGAGCCAGGTTTGTGTGGCTGTTCTGTCATCTGTTCGGCCAGAGTCCCATGTGGCACATGAAGCTTACTAGTTAGCCATTGTAGGTTAGTGGTTACAGCAGTCCCCCTGATCCACGGCTTTGCTTTCCATGGTTTCAGTTACCTGTGGTCAGCTGTGGTCCAGAAGCACGTGACCCTCCTTCTGATCTATCGTCAGAAGGTCAGAAGTAGCCTAATGCTACATCAGCATGCCTAGTCATTCAGCTTACCTTGTCTCATCAGGTAAGCATTTTATCTTCTCACACCATTGCAGGAAGAAGGGTGAGTATAATATAATAAGATATTTTGAGCGTGAGAGAGACCACATTCACATCACTTTTATTACAATTTATCATTATAATAATTCTATTTTTATTATTATTATTGTTAATCTCTTACTGTGTCTAATTTATAAAGTAAATTTTATTATAGGTATGTATGTATCAGAAAAAACATAGTATTTGTAGGGTTTGGTAGTCTCCCCCGTTTCAGGTATGTTTCATCCTCCCGACTGTATTCTCAGTGAAGTGCCTGCACAAAGTAGATACTTGGCAAATGCTTGCTGAAGTGAATCAAACTGAATCCTAGGGCAGAGCGAATAGCTTATCCACAGACACAAGGCGCACCCACCACGGTACACCACGATGATAAATGGGGGTGTTGGAGTGGGTGGCACTTCGTGGCAAGGTAGGAGGATAGCCTGGGCGGCTTCACTCCTGCCGTGAAAGCAGAGAAGTCCCGAGCTCCTTGAAGAAGTAGGATGGTGGGAGGGAGCAGGGAGAGGAGCATCCGTGTGCCGGGGTCTGGGGGGTAACTCAGCCACATGGACTCTGATGGGCAGTAGAGCCAGGGCAGAATTTCACAGGAACCAGGAAGTGTTCAGCAAGAAAAACTGGAGCAGAGCCTCAGGGTTAAAAGAGCCCATAGAAATCATCTGATGGAATCCCCAGCCTGTGAAAGGTAAGGGTGGGGTTGGGGCGGGAGGGCAGGATGAATGACTAAGCACCAGCATTGGCATTGGGTTGATGATCTGGTGTAACACGCTGATACTGCAGGAGAAAAAGGAATTGCAAGCCAGGGTGAAAAAAATCAAGGAAGGGTTCTGATTGGCCTGGCTGGCTCCGGGCTCTGTCCATTCTTTCTTTCTTTCTTTTTTTTTCTTTTAAAGATTTTTATTTATTTATTTGACAGGGAGAGACACAGCGAGAGAGGGAACACAAGCAGGGGGAGCGGGAGAGGGAGAAGCAGGCTTTCCGCTGAGCAGAGAGCCCGACGCGGGGCTTGATCCCAGGACTCTGGGATCCTGACCTGAGCTGAGGGCAGACGCTTAACGACTGAGCCACCCAGGCGCCCCGGGGCTCTGTCCATTCTACCCATCCCAGAGGCCAGGAGATCTCATGCTTCTTTCTGCGCCAGTTACAAGAAGCGGTGAGGGAAAGGGAGCTGGGAAGGCACAAACTAGGCATGCTGGTATTTCGAACCATTTCGGTCCATCTGGAGCCGGGATCTATACCTTGTTTTTTGCAGATAGCATTGCAAAGATGGCATACCGGAGGGGTAGTTTGGGGTTTTAAGGGACCATGAAATGCTACAGGCAAGAAAGACGTGGGATAGTCTGAAACAGTTGACTAGAAACGCCAAGGAACACAGTCAAACCCTGACAGCATTTTGGGCATTCAAACGAGTGTGCCCTAAGGCAGTGTTTCTCCAAGTGTGGCCTGGGGAATCCCTGGGGGACTCTGAGACCCCTTCAGAGGGTCCTCAAGGTCAAAACTATTTTTATAATAATATCGGATGTTATTTGCTTATTTCACTCCCATTTCCTCACAAATGTACAGTGGAGAAGGAGAGCGAGATGTTCCAGGGAGTTCTGGCTTGTGCTAATGCTACACATTCAATCCAGAAGCAGGGATGAGACCACCAGGGGAAATTAGCATATAGATATGTCTTTGGGGGATTTTGTACAAACACCCTGTCCTCTTTCTTTGGGATCCATATGGGCCTGGAAGGGAGGGGAAAAGCCCCCCAGAAGGTTACCTAGCAACTATCAGAGTTCAGGTGAAATCTGCTAATTAGATTGGTAGGAAGTGTGGCTGGCGAGGGATTGCCTAGCAACCGGCAGCCTCCTGGACCTCCTTGCAGATTTTGGCAGAGGGACATCCATACCCTCCAGAAGGGTTCCCCCAAAGTTGCTGGCTCCTGGAAGATTTCAACCAAATTGATCCACCCTGACAATCTCTTTCTGGTTCTCTCCATCCCTTTCTCTCTCCTACTCCTTTCTCTATGTCTCTTCATCAATCAATCCACCTGGTAGCTAAAAGAAAGTTGAACTTCGGAGGGAAGCAACAAGGCCTAGGGGAAAGAGCATGAGTTCTGGAACTAACTAACTATGGAATTCAAACCCATTTTGCCACTTACTGATTCTGTGAGTTAGATAAGCTGCCTCATCTCTCTGAGTGGGTTTCTTTGTCTATGAAACAGGACATGATAGAGCCAGGCTCAGAAGGCTATGGTGAGGTTTAAATTCAATAAGAGCTAGACTGCCTGCCATATGGTGGTACTCACCAAACGTTCCTTCCTGCCACTCCCCCTCTTTGCAAATTAGATATTCCTGACTCCGTAGGGAATCAATCAGAAGGATTAAACTATTAGAAATACACACCTAAGACATAAACACTAGAGAGGAGTATACTGCAGTTATTCACACATAATACTGTATTTTATATAAATATATTGGGAACCACTTCTCCTGCCAGTTCTTCAAAACTGGACCCTCAAAAATGGAAAGAGAGAACAAAATATGTTTGAACATTGGTAAAGGTTTTTTTTTTTTTTTAACCATCATGCCCATAGACGATACTATCAGATCATGAATCTGCTGCATCAGAAGCATTAGGATGCTATGGTAGACAGAAGAATGGTCCCCAAAGATGCCCATGTCCTAGTCCCCACAATCTGTGAGTAGGTTTCTTTACACGGTGAAAGGAATTCTGCAGATGGGATTAAGTGAAGGATCTTGAGGAGATTATTTTGGATTGTCATCAGGATCCTTCTAAGGGAAAGAGGGAGGCAGGAGGGGGGCGGACAGAAGATGCTCCCCTGCTGGTTCTGAAGAAGGGAGGGGTTGCAAGTCAAGGGATGCAGTGGTCTCTAGAAGCTGGAAAGGGAAACCAGTTCTCCCCTACAGCCTCCAGAAGGAATCCCGCTCCATTAATTACTTTAGCCTGATGAGAGTCATTTTGGACTTCCCATCTCTGGAACAGTAAGATAATAAATTTATGTTGCTTTTAAGCTAAGCTTATGATAATCTGTCACAGCAGCGATAGGAAACGAATAAGATGCCTTTGAGAGTCTGGGTGGGGTGCGGGGGGGCTCAGACACCTGGGAACGTGACCCCGCTGTGCTCCCACACCTGCCCTTGATTAGTTGAGACAAGTTGATTCTTTTCTCTGAAGTTATTTTTTTAAGCCTATTTATTGAAGGTATTGGACTAAAGCAGCATCTCTCCTGGGCCCCTTCTAGTGTGACTTTGGTCTGGCTCTGTGCGCTGGGACTGTCTAGTGGAGATAGTTGCAGTGCATAACTAAACATGTTGCTAGGTTCTTTGGGGGGCTTGTGTTCATTCAACAACTGGTACTTAATAGGTGCCAGGTGCTGTGCTAATTGCTGGGAATATAAGACAAATAACCTGTTTCTGCTTTTGCAGGAATCCTAGTCCAGTGGTTGGTCGGTGGGGGTGGGATTCATCGGTGGGGGGTAGGGGGGTTGGGCTAAGTTGGGCTAAGGCACCTGACTGGTGTGAAGGTGGCTGCAAGACTGCCTGGAAGTGGTGAAGGATGAGGCTTGTGTAGCAGGAGGGGAGAGGAGGGACGGTGTGCCCTGTGGGAGGACAGGGAGTTGTGGGCTCCGGCTGGGGGCAAAGGCAGGAGTCAGAGCCTGGAGGGCATCAGAAGTCACACCAGGGACAGCAGGGAGCCCCTAAAACTTTCCATGGGGCATGGCAAGATATCCTTCATGTGCTGTGATTATTTTTCATTTTGATATTTTCAAACTAGAGAGACTATGGGATAAAGAGACTTGCGAACGAATTACTATTCCATTGTAGATATTAAAAAATGTGAAGACCTAGAGAAAAATATGTCTCAGCATTAGCTCTGCAGCTAAAATGCCTGGGTTTAAATCTTGGTTCTGCTTGTCAAACTCAACACACAAAGAAGAAATAATGCAATCAAGAAATAGGCAGAAGACATGAACAGACATTTCTGCAAAGAAGACATCCAAATGGCCAACAGACACATGAAAAAGTGCTCAACATAACTCAGCATCAGGGATATCCAAATCAAAACTACAATGAGATACCACCTCACACCAGTCAGAATGGTTAAAATTAACAAGTCAGGAAACGACATGTTGGCCGGGATGCGGAGAAAGGGGAACCCTCCTACACTGTTGGTGGGAATGCAAACTGGTGCAGCCACTCTGGAAAACAGTATGGAAGTTCCTCAAAAAGTTGAAAATAGAGCTATTCTACGACCCAGCAATTGCACTACTGGGTATTTACCCCAAAGATACAAATGTAGTGATCCAAAGGGGCACCTGCACTCCAGTGTTTATATCAGCAATGTCCACAATAGCCAAACAATGGAAAGAGCCTAGATGTCCATCAACAGATGAATGGATAAAGAAGATGTGGTGTATATATATATATATATACACAATGGAATATTATGCAGCCATCAAAAATTTGAAATCTTGCCATTTGCAACAACATGGATGGAACTAGAGGGTATTATGCTAAGTGAAATAAGTCAATCAGAGAAAGACAATTATCATATGATCTCACTGATATGAGGAATTTGAGAAACAAGACAAAGGATCATAGGGGAAGGGAGGGAAAAACAAAACAAGATGAAACCAGAGAGGGAGACAAACTACAAGAGACTCACTCTTAATCTCAGGAAACAAACTGAAAGTTGCTGGAGGGGAGGGGGGTGGGAGGGATGGGGTGGCTGGGTGATGGACATTGGGGAGGGTATGTGCTATGGTGAGAGCTGTGAATTGTGTAAGACTGATGAATCACAGACCTGTACCCCTGAAACAAATAATACATTATATGTTAATTAAAAAAATAAATCTTGGTTCTGTGGTTTGCTAGCTGTGTGCAACCTTGGGCAAATTGCTTAGCTCTTTGGTGCCTTAGTTTCCTTGTTTATAAAATGGGATAATAATAGAATGGCTTCAGAAAATTAAATGAATATAATAAAATGCTTAGAACACTGCCTAGAATATAGCTAATGTTCTATAAGTATTTGCTATTATAATTTCTCACAGGGTTCTACACATTAGAGTCCTTTTGAACATGACCCTCAAAAGCACACTTTTTGGTGTAAGGGAGGCAGTTGTCCTAGACCATGTCCAAGGGGCCTCATTACTGCATATGATAAGGTCACCAAGGTGGTCCTTGTTAAAATACCCTATCTCCACATATAGTCATACTGGGGGGTTAGGGTTTCAAGCCTTGAATTTTGGGGGAACACAATTTGGTTTATAACCGTTCCTCACAACCTAACCTCCTGTCGCTTCTGCTGTATCGTGTTTGTTAGAACTGAGCCCAGGCTCAAGGAGGGGAGATGACATGAGGGCATGCAGACCAGGAGGAGGGATCACCGGGGCTAGCTTCGAGGCTGCCTATCACAGTCCTTCGTTCATAGAACAAAACTTTACTGCCTACTTTGTCCCTTGGTGCGGCAATAGCAAATAAGACACACAAGATCCTATACCTCCTAGAGCTTGCATTCTGGGAAGAGAGATAGGATATATATCTATAGCTATATCTAGAGAATTGTCTAGATCTGTATCTACTAGAAGAAGTGGATCTAGCTCTATCTACCTAGAGAAGTAGATAGAGATAGGGATCTATCCGTATTTAGGATCAGGTAGTGACGTGTGCTCTGCAGGCTTGTAGAGCAGGGTGGGGACGGTGTAATGGAGAGAGCTGTGTCTATTGATGTGGCCACAGGACTCACTTGTTAGGATGACAGAGGTCTGCAGTAAGGAAAAGGGAAATCTGGGGGGAAGAGCCGGGGCTGCTTTGCTGCACAAATGAAGCAAAATCACAGCTGAGGAAGTCCCTCCTCCATGGAGAGGTGTCACACAATTGTACCATGATGTTATTATTATTATTTTTGGCAACTTTTGCTGCCTGCCCACTCATGCCCTCTTCATCCAGTCTGCCTTGTGAAGAGATTAGCTAATAGATGCTTAGAAAGTTATTTGTCCAGAGTTATTGCCTTTTGTCCCCCACTATAGAGGGACTATCTTTGTTGTTTCTTCTGATTACATAGTGATACGTACTCTGTATACATTGTAAACCAAATCCAAACAGTACAGGCATTTAAACTGTCAGAAGAATTTTGTGACCAAGAAAGACCTTGACTCAGAGAAATAAAATGTACTGAATGCTGCTGATCCTGGGCACTGCTTAGGGGGAACATTGCAGGGGAGCTTCCCCACACTCTGAGACCCCAGCTTTATAGAGGGGGCAAGGGGTGCTCTTGTGCCCCATCTCCGTAGTGTCGAGATGTAGACCAGAGTCCCCATCCACGCTTCTTCCTCCAAAGTACCTCCAGCACTGAAGGTGCTGCCTTCAGTGAATAGATGTTGGTGAGTAGACATCTGCAGATAGGGACATCGGTAAGATGTTATTTTGAATGGAGGTGGCCAGGGACTTGCCAGTTTCCCTTAGCATTGATCTTCTGTCCTCAGCCAGTCTCGGCTTTTCCTGAAAGGGAAAGGAAGGAAATGGCAGCAGAGTGTCCAGAGTTCACACCCTGACTCAGATGGCCCTACTGGATGTTATCCCCATTAAGATATTTTCTGTTATTGTTCATAGAAAAAGACAGAAGAGAAATTCCTTAATGAGGAGGGGGTGATCACAGGACTTGATCTGTTGTACAATGTACATTGTTAAAATATGAGACCATACAATAGGGCAGGAAGAGTTGACTTTCCCAAATCATCTGGCTTCTCTGTCACCAGCTCCTTTCTTTTGAAATAATAATAATAGTTAACATTTACTGAGCATGTACTCTGTACCAGGCACCGTTCTAAACCCTTTTTAGGAATTAATTATTTAAATCTCAGCTAAATGCCTACAGATGGAATGTCTGGATTAGAGGGTAAATATATGTTTAGCTTTTTAAGAAACTGCCAACCATTTTTCCAAACTGGATATCCCATTTTACATCTCACCAGCAACATACGAGAGTCCTGGTTACTTTATATCCTCTCCAACATCAGGTGCTGTCAATCATCTTCATTTGATCAAGTTTAACGGGTATGGAATGGTATTTCATCATGGTTTTACTTTCCCTGGGGACTAACGATATTGAGTATTTTTACATGTGCTTATTATTTGTGCAAAATTCATTTTTAAATCTTTCTTATACTTAAATAATACATAATTTAGGGGCACCTGGGTTGCTCAGTCGGTTGAGCATCTGGCTCTTGATTTCAGCTCAGGTCATAATCGCAGGGTCCTGAGATCAAGCCCCATATTGGGTACTAGATGCAGAGTCTCCTTGTCCCTCTCCATCCCCCTGCCTGCTCTCATACTCTCTCTCTTTCAAATAAATAAATAAAATATTAAAAAAATAAATAATTTAAGGCTATGAATTTTCCTCTGAGTATGGGTTTAGCCACATACCAAAGGGATTGAAAAGAAGTGCTCTAAATTTTTTTGTCCTAAATAATTTTGTCACTTTATTTCTAATAATTGTTTCATTTCCTAAGTTATTTAAAGGATCATTTCCTGGTTTACTCAGTAGTTAAAACTTTTTGCTTGCTTCTCTTTAAATTATTTGCTTCTGAATTTATGACATTGTAGTCACTGAGCATGACCTGTAAAATATTAACATTTGAGAAAAAACATACAGTTGTGGGCAAGTACATGATCATTATTTTTCAATCTTCTATAGGCATGAAGAATATAGTCTTTCTTTTTTAAGTGTATATGGTTCTCTTTCTACATCTCTATTAAATCGAGATTGATAATTATGTTGTCAAAATAATTTATATACTTCTTCCTTATTTGTCTGTTTAAATAAAAAAAATCTGAAGAGAGTTGTTTTAGATTGTCTTGCTGTGCTTTTCTTTCTTTTTTACTGAATTCTCTTTGCATTTCTAAGAGCCATTGCCTTGAATATTGTTTATTGCATAAATTTTCATGTATTTATTATCATAACTTCTTCATGGAGTGACTGTCATTTATAATATACTTCTGAAGCTGTTTAAATTTTTGGCCTAATATTTTATCCTCAGACCTTGATATTTCTATCCCTGTTTCTTTTTGTTTGCTTTTCTCAATATCTGTTTGCTCATCTAATGTTTTTCAGCTTCACTGTGTCATTTTGCTTTAGGTCCATCTCTTTTAAAGATTTTATTTATTTATTTATTTATTTGAGGGGAGGGTGGGAGGAGCTGAGGGAGAGGGACAAACAGACTCCCCGCTGAGCACAGAGCCTGATGATGTGGGCTGATCCTATGATCTTGAGATCATGACCTGAGCCAAAATCAAGAGTTGGGCGCTTTACCCACTGAGCCACCAGGTGCTTCCTAGGTTCATCTCTTTTAAACAAAACATAATTCCATTTTTGTTTTTCATATCTGTTCTAAGGATCTTGACTTTTTTATAGCAGAATTCAACTCTCTTACATTTATTTGGTATTCAGGATGCTTGCTCTTATTCTTGCTGTTTAATTTTATGCTCTCTCTTTGTTATATTTTCTTTGTTTCCTCATTTCCTCATTACTTATATTTATTAAATTGATGAAGTATTCTTTATTTCTTTTCTTTTTCTTTCCAGTTGGAAATTGGAAGTTCTAATATACATTTATATTCTGCTAGTGTTTACATTGAAACATTTAGTAAACATATTTAAACTTACATTTTGCTAACAGTTACAAAAATAATAACCATGCCCCTTCAGTTCTGTTGAAATAATTAAGAATTTTAGTTTTATGTTAACTTTCTTCTTTCTCTTCTTTCTTTCTTTCTTTCTTTCTTTCTTTCTTTCTTTCTTTCTTTCTTTCTTTCTTTCTTTCAAGGGAGAGAGAGACAGAGGGGCAGAGGGAGAGAGAGAGAATCTTAAGCAGGCTCCATGCCCAGCATGGAGCCAGATGTAGGGCTTGATCTCATGACCCTGAGATCATGACCTGAGCTGAAATCAAGAGTCAGACGCTTAGCCAACTGAGACACCCAGGCACCCCATGTTAACTTTTTTTCTTAGAGCATGTCTTTTATAGTTCAAGAATCCATTAACAATTGCATTGCAGTTTTAAGTCATAATATGAAATAAATGGCATAAAGCCATTTAAAATGGCTTATGCGAGAAATCTCCTCTCATATAAGCCATTTTCCTGGTAGCAGCATCGACATTCTCAGAAGATTACTTAAAAGGCAGTTGGGGCAATGAATTTTCTTCCCTCTCTAGAAGTCTGGCTGGGTGGTAGTTAATTCTTTATCTCCATGCCCCTGACTTAGTATATGAACACAGTGCACGGAGCCGACAGGTTAATGATGCCCCTGCGTGATGTTATAGATGGTCGTGCCCACTCTCCTTACAGGCTGCCTAGCTTTTCATCATTTACTTAGATTTATTTCTGAATAAGTGTTTATTCAATTCATTGTAGGGGGCATTCAGCCTCTTTGTTCATCCGCCTGAGGACAGGGACCATTAAAAGGATAGTTTCTTGGGTTTCCTGGGGTTCAGTCAGTTAAGCATCTGCCTTCAGCTCAGGTCATGATCTCGAGGTCCTGGGATCGAGCCCCACATCGGACTCCCTGCTCAGTGGGGAACCTGCTTCTCCCTATCCCTCTCCCTTTGCCACTCCCCCTGCTTGTGCTCTCTCCCTCGCTTGCTCTCTCTTTCTCAAATGAGTAAACAAAATCTTAAAAAAAAAAAAGAATAGTTTCTTATATTCCCCCAGAGCCTTACACACAGTAAGCGGTTCATGCTGGTAGTGTGATGCTGGAGACATAGGACTGACCCTGAAGCTTGACCTGTGTTTGTCTCAGCTCTGCCACTTGTCAGTGTCACGAGCTTAAGTAAACTATTAACATCACTGACCTGCAGCTTCCTCAGCTCTAAGATAGTACTAACTTGGCAGGCTAGTTAAAAAGGATGAGAGGATCAAATCTCCAAGGATTTTGAGGCCCACAGTGAACAATTGCTGGGTAAACCAGTGGATGTGTGGGAAATGAAGAAAAACAGAGACAAAGCCTGGAGACTTGGATGTAACCTGAACGTGAAGCCCACTCCCTGGAGCCTCTCTTTGTAGCTTCTGCTTTTCAGCCGAAAGGGTTTTGGGTGAGCTTGGCCAAGAAATGGCTGCACGATGTAGGCAGGGGTGCTGGCAAGAGTGGGGGAGCATTGTGAGCCCGCATGGGCCGCCAGGTGGGGCCTCCGTTTAGAGGCAGCCTGCTCACCATGCAGGGTGCGGGCCTGGGCTGCCCGGTTGCTCACCAAGGGTCAGTCTGGTGGAGAGTGTCAGCAGGGTGACAAGAGTCTGCTTGGTTTCCAGGGAGTTTGTGTGCTCGGATTGATTTCTCCTTCCCCCCTGACCTGAGGGGCCCCTGTGTTCGTCTTTCTCCCCTCCCCACCATTTGTTGCCTGATCTCTTGGCTCTATTTTTTTTTTTAAAGATTTTATTTATTTATTTGACAGAGAGAGACACAGCGAGAGAGGGAACATAAGTTGGGGAGAGGGAGAGGGAGAAGCAGGCTTCCAGACCATGACCTGAGCTGAAGGCAGACGCTTAACCGACTGAGCCACCCAGGCACACTTAGCTAATGTCCTTTTCTGTCTCAAGATCCAGTTCACTGTCCCACATTGCATTTAGTTATCAGGGACCCGTAGCCTCCTCCCTTCTGTGATAGTTTCTCGGTCTTTTCTTGCTTTTCACGGTCTTGAAGGTTTTGGAGAGCACCTCATTTTAATTTAGGGGAACACAAGTTCTCTTGCATTTGGAAGGGAGGAATAACAATTAATTCATTCTTTTCCACCTTCTCAGAGTAGAAATCTCCTCTCGCATAAGCCATTTTCCGGGTAGCGGCATCGACATTCTCAGAAGATTACTTAAAAGGCAGTTGGGGCAATGAATTTTCTTCCCTCTCTAGAAGTCTGGCTGGGCAGTAGCTAATTCTTTATCTCCATGCCCCTGACTTAGTATATGAACATAGAGTGCACGGAGGCAACAGGTTAATGATGCCCCTGCGTGATGTTATAGATGGTCGTGCCCACTCTCCCTACAGGCTGCCTAGCTGGGCTAGGATTTGCAAAGATGTGCATCTTTACTGGGACCACACCCCCCTGGCATCTGGAGATACGTATTTCTCTCTGTCTCTGCCTCAATGGGAATGCAGGGTCTAAATCAAGACGACAAGCAACAGCAGCCCAGACGTCATAATCCAAGAGACCAAGAACCAACAAGACCAACCTTATATGGGTGTGGCACCTGGGGCTGTCGTGGAGGGCACCCCAGACCTCCCCACATCGGGATCCTGGGAAATGTGTTACGTGACTATCAAGGGCCCCTGAACGGGAAAGGATGGAAAGATACAGCAAAGAAGCACGGCATGAACCTGGTAGGGAGAAGGAGCAAGAACAGGGAGCAAGTCCTCTTCCCTTTCAGGTGTAATGCGTGCCCATGGCTGTCCCGTGGCTGGCTGAGGTCCCCCTTCTCTGCCTCCCCTACACACGTGAATGGCTGGCTCCTCAGGAGAAAGGCTCTACAAAGTCCAGAGTAGGAAGATTGTCCTGATTTTCCAGAAAGATCTCTGGAACTGCACGGGGTCCAGACTTGGTGTTTGGAATGGGTGGCGGTGCTTCTGGACAGTGGGCAAGGATTCACACTGAGGAAAAAGCCGGGACTGGTGCGGGCTCTGCTGCTCATCAGTGGTGAGAACCGAGGTCAGACACTATTCTTAGTTTCCTTGTTTGCAAAAAAAAAGAAAGGGGGAGTGCATTAGATAATCCCAAGTTTCCTTTGAAGTCTAGCAAACTGTGATTCTTATTTAGCTCTGTCCACCCCCAAGGTAGCTCGGCTCGCCCCTCACTAGAGGACTCCTTTGCTCTGAGTGCATGATGTCAGAACTTCGGGAAGCATCGTGGTAGCGGACGGTGTGCTTTTGGTCATCCAGCATCTGCTTTCCATTCCTAAAAGCACCCCGAAATCTTTTTTGGACAACCACCTCTTTCCCAGTGCCTTCTAGTGGCATCCTGTCCTTCCATAAGCAGGGGGTCATGTGACCAAACCAGGCCAATCAGATGATCCTTTTCAGGAATTCGAATCTTGAGCACAGGAAAAGGCTGTAAATGCCTGGTGTTGCCCGCTCTCCTGGTGGCGTTTTCATCTGGCTGTCCCTCGCCTTCCTGCTTGCAGGAGCTGCCTGTGCCCTTGCAGTGTCCGGGCTTGGGTCCCAGTCTTCCAGCTGACTCTGGGAGCCCCTGATCTCCTTTGGCGTTACTCCTTTTTGTGTAAGTTAGGCAAAATCAGTTTCTATTGTTTGCAACCATAGATCTGTAAATAGTAAAGAATGTTCCACTCCACTTCTGAAATGTGAACTTGTAGCAAGAATCTTTGCTTTGCATTTCAGAGATTTCCAGAGATCTGGAAAGTACTGTTCATGCCACCCAGTGATATTCAGGCTCTGGAATGAAACAGACATAAGCCAAATTGGATGTGACATCTAGTGGCTCCTTGGCTTGCTGGTGGCCTTGGAGAACTCTCTGAAACTCCCTAAACCCTGGTTTTCTTGCCTATTAAATGGGGAAATAATATACCAGCCACATAGAACGGTCGTAAAGATTAAAAAGATATTTATAGTAAGGCTCAATAAACACTGAATCTGATTATTTTGTAGAGAGGGAGGGAGAGGGGGAGGGACAGAGGGAGAGTGGAGAGAGAAAATCTCAAGCAGACTCTCCCCAATGAGTGCAGAGCCCGACGTAGGGCTCGATCCCACAACCCTGAGATCCTGACTTGAGCCGAAATCAAGAGTTGGACATTTAACCAACTGAGCCCCCTGGTACCTCTGAATCTGGTGTTGATGCAGTCACGAAAACTTGGGCAGATTGTGGTACCATGTGGGATCTCATCACCTCTGCTGTACACGTGAGGAATCGAAGCATGGTACATCCAGGTACTTTACTTGCTCACGGTCTCCCGAAGCACTTGACGAGCTCTGATGTTTTCTGACAGAGAGAAAGCCGGGCAGACAGGCCCACATCACACACACACTGCGGGATCCGTGTGCTTTCTCTGCCTCCCTCTTGTTGTCTCGCGGAAGGCCTGTCCTGTCACTGCCATCGGGGGCGGGGTGGGGGGCAGGGGCTCATCAGTAGGCAGGACTCATAGCCCGAGCTCCTGGATTTGTTCTTGAAGTGAATTTCCATTGTGTTTATTGCAAACAGTCAGGCAGCTCCCTGTTTCCTGTTGGCTCGACTTCCTTCTCATTAAGTTACCAAACTTCAAGGATCTGGGAGGGCGAGCAGGAAGCGAGGTGAGACAGGGTTAAAGGAGGACAGTGTTTTCAGCAAGTAATGGATTTCCCCGGTGCTGTTCCCACTTAGGCCGGATGTAGTGACAGGATGTGAAGATGGGCTTCCTCGCTCTTCCCTGGTCGCAGCTCTGAAGATAGAGATCAGCTCTCCTCTTGGGGAGCTGGCCCTGTGACCAGACATCTGCTGCCGAGGCCGGAGGGAGGACTGGCCAGGGCTCTGGCCACACGCTGGCAAGGCCAAGAGAGCTGGAGCGGAGCCGTGGGGCGTAGACCCTGGCTCGAACCAGTTGTCTAGTCAAGCAGCCGGAGCGCGGGGAGGGGCGTCCAAACATCCGGAGCCTGCTGGGAGGGGGAGACACAGTCAGTGTCTCCTTCAGTACTTACTTCATTTAATCTGCAGTTCAACCCCCAACCTTATTTTATTTTCTTACTCTACAGACAGGAAACCAAAGCTTGGGGAGATTACGTGTATCTGCAAAGGACATCTAGCAGAATCAGGATTCAAGTTCAGATGTGCCGGACTCCAGGGCCATTCCAGAAATCTGCCTTTCCTTTGGGCCCTGAGATAGGATGCACTGGGTCCTTTCTGCTAAGATTTCCATCTTCCACCATCCCTTGAATGAAATACCAGAATGCAGATAATGAAACCCACAGAGAGAGGGGAATGTCCCAGTGTTGGATCTGGTTGTTGAAGAGGAGGTGACAGCTGACGTGAGGGGGTGTCTGTCTCAAGCACAGGAAGCCTGGACTGAAAGCTTGGTGCCTGGGCTGGAGAAGCCGAAACAGGTTGGAGGTCCTTAGAAGTCACCTGGGGCAGTGGTTCTCAAATGGTGGTGATTTTGGTAATGTCTGGAAATGTTTTAGCTTGTTGTGCTGGGGGCAGAGGGGTACGACCAGCCTTCAGTCGGTAGAGGTTCACGGATGCTGCTAAACGTCCCACAGGGCACAGGACAGCCCTCCATGTCACAGAATCCTCTGACCTAAAATGTCAATGGTGCCCAGGCTGGGAGAGCCTGGTCTTGGTATTTACAGGTGTGTAAACAGCTTCCAAGAGGTGCGGTGCCCTCCCCCAGGCACTCACCCAGGTGAGTGATGTTCGCACGGTGCCGATCGGCCTCAGGCAAGGAATGTAGGAAGGGGCCTCAGATGGGAGCGCGGGTTCAGGGGGACTCAGCTCAGATCGCCAGGCTGGGTAGCACCTGCACAAGCATCTTCTTGGGGAAGAGGTGCTTCTGGTCTGCTGATTTGTCCACTGGGCCCAGGGCCCATGGGAGGGAAGGGTGCTGTGGGGAGTCCTGGGAGCCAGTGTGAGCAGGGGCTTCTGAGAGAGGCTGACTGGAGGTTCCAGTCAGGTCGTTCTCACCCAGCCCTAGATGCTACTTCCTGTGCTGGCCTGCACTGACCCTCATGGTCGTCTGGTGGGAAAATGGGCGCCACCGTAGTCCCCAACCCCTACTGATGGTTAGAAAGTGCTTTTGGGGGCACCTGGCGGGCTCAGTGGGTTAAGCATCTGACTTCGGCTTGGGTCCTAATCCCAGGGTCCTGGGATCGAGCCCCACATCGGGCTGCCTGCTCAGCGGGGAGCCTGCTTCTCCCTCTGCCTCTGCTTTCTCTTTCTCTCTCAAATAAATAAAATCTTTTTAAAAAAGGGGGACTTTTTAACATCCGGTCTCCTCCTCGACCAGTGCAGTAGGCAGAACCCGCATGATCCTTCCCTTTTCTGAGACGATGGGAGTGAGGCTTGGGGGTTAACCGGCCGAACCAATGCCGGGGCTCTTCCCACTAGTCAGCCGCTTCCGTCGGAGCGGGGCGCCTTCGTGGGAGAGCTGTGCTGGCGCTCTGGCCTCCGCTCAGTCCTGCTTCTCTACGTCCTGGGCGGCCTCTGTTTCCCGACGGTGTGAATAGCTCAGCTTTTACACTCCAGTGAACGAGTACGTTCTGGATTTAATTTCTTCATTTTAATAAAGGAACCTCCCAGTTGAGACATTGGCGTTTGGGAGGCCTGGTGCTGCCCAGCGGGGACACGGCATTGACCGAGCCATAGTTCTGTCCCTTACACGCTCAGAGCACAGGCGAGACAGAGACAGAGACGCAGGGGCTGGGGAGTCAGCCGAGGGAGCCACGGGAGTGGAGCCCAGCACCCAACTCAGGCAGTAGCCAAAAACCACTGACCTCAGATTATTGCTTTATAATCGGCACCGTGTAAGGCCTTCCTCAGGCCAGAGAGCGTTTCTTCTCACTTCTGTCTCTCTAGCTCTTAGCAGAGTGCTGGGCACGCTGTCGTAGCCTAATGAATGCTTCTTCCTTGCTGTTCCCTCCCGGGGGGGCAATGTAGAGCTTGACTTCCCGAGTCTCAGTCCCATAACGTATTTGTTGTGTGACTTTGGGAAAATAAATTAATCTCTCTGAGCTTCAGGTTCCTCGCTTGGAGAATGGGGATCAAAGCGATGGCTACCTCGCAGGCCTCCTGTGGAGGTTATCCGTGTAAAGCATTCAGCTCTGTCACGGTGTGTGGCACGTGGGAAGACGTCCATAAATGCAGCCGCCCTATTATCGATGATATAATTGGCATGGTGATGTGTCTGCCTGCCCAGCACACGGACCAGCGCTTCTTAGATCCCAGTAACCGTTGGCTGATTTGAATGGTTCTGGCACGAATGTTGTAAGAGTATGGATTTCACTGGTTAATCGACCTACAGTGCTTTATAGTTGGAAGTGAGGTGAGTTGTCGACATGCTAAGAAGTATCTTTAATGCCCTCCCCCCCCCAACAAACATTAAAAAATTGTTGCTGAGCCATGCTAGAGATGGGTCTGGAAGAACCCATCTGCCACGGCTGGAAGAACATGGGGCCAGTGAGTCTTAGATCCGTGAACGGAGCTTGGTGCTTACTGGCTGGCCTTCTCCCTGTCTGAACCTCTGAAGCCCATCTCTCATTCAGTAAGGGATCCACAGTGCTGAGCTCCAGAGCGCCTGCCTTCCATCCCAAGGGTGCCTGCAGCCAGCTCAGGGAGAGTACAGAGCCCTGCATCCTCAAGGCCTGCACTGCTAACATTCTCTGCCCTTTCCTGGGTCTGCCACGTTCCCTTTGCTAAGCACCAGAAGACAGTTTGCCTGTTGGCTTATAGCCATCTCCACTGGTAGCCAAACAGTGGACAGGACTGCTGATCCTGGCTAAGTCCGTGCTGGGAGCCCTGCGACAGAGGTGGGGAACGTCTCCTGCTCCCCTGAGCCGTGAGTGTCCAGGGCAGAAGCCTAGAGGCCCAGTCACACCACCTTGACGCACCTGGGGATGGGCTTGCTCTCTGGAGTCAGCTCAGAATTCCCATGTTGTCCCCAGCAATTGTTCTCTGCACACATATACGAAGAGATTTTTTTTCTCCCTCTCTGTTGGTACACGATCAAAATGTTAGCATCTGGAAGCCTCCCTCCCTTTGCATTTCCAACCACCTGCTTGAGTGTTGTTAGGCAGTCAGCCGTGGGGACGGAGGCACTGAAGCTGAGGCAGCCATCGACTTTGAAGCCGGGGACTCGGAGACTCACTGTCAGCTCCACGCCTCTGCTTGGGGGCCCTGCCAGTGTTGTAACAACATCTGCAGAGCGAGTCTAACCACATGTTGGAATGATCCTCTCCAGACCCTGCATTGCCTTTTGTTAGAATTTCCCCTGTGCCCGTAGCATGCGTCTACTACTGACGAGTCCGTTGAGCCCCTGATTTCTTTCTGCACCACATCAGCCAGTCTCCGCAGGCGTGTCCCTTGGCAGGTAGAGCTGGGTAGGGACTTTTGATCAGTCCAAAAAAAGACTTCAACCCTTAAAGAAATCCTGGGCCCACTTCCAGGGGCCTCTTTTGTCTGCCTTTACCAGAGGGAAATTTCTGGACCTCATTCTATGCATGCCCGGCTCTTGGATAGGTTACCCGCACCCACCCCCACGTTGTAAGGTTGACCTCAAAGGGGTTTCACAACTTCCTTCTGACTTTTGGGAGATATTTCTAAGGGCACTTTCCAAAATTGTAGGAAAAAAGGGAAGGAAGGTGGGGTGTGGACAGTGAGGACGAAAGTGGGACAGATGATGCTCTTGAAGGTAGAATCCCACCTACTGATCACCCAGTGATCTGAAGCTAAGCCTGGGGCCCCTCGGATCAGTTGATTGAACCAAGGCTTCTGTGCAGATGAAGTGACATTAATGTCAGTGGTAAGAAGAAATCCCTCTAGAGGGCAATGAAGCAGGAGGGATGTCTCTATAGGGAGAGTTAGAAATTCATTCTTCATTTTGAATCATTTTTAGAACCCCTGAAGGGTGAAATGAAGATATCACCCCTGTAGACTAGTGTTCTGTGGAATGCGGTGACCTTCCACGTCCATCTTGAGGCACCACCTGGGGAAGAATCTGGCTGCTTCAGCTGTACAATGTGTTTTGGGTTCCCCAATATGTCACCATAAAGAAGAGACCCAAAGAACATGACATTTTTAAAAAATTTTTTTATTGTTATGTTAATCACCATACATTATATCATTAGTTTTAGATGTATTGTTCCATGATTCATTGTTTGTGTATAACACCCAGTGCTCCATGCAGAACGTGCCCTCTTTAATACCCATCACTAGGCTAACCCATCCCCCCACCCCCTCCCCTCTAGAACCCTCAGTTTGTTTTTCAGAGTCCATCATCTCTCATGGTTCGTCTACCCCTCCGATTTCCCCCCCTTCATTCTTCCCCTCCTGCTATCTTCTTCTTCTTTTTTTTTTCCTTAACATATATTGCATTATTTGTTTCAGAGGTACAGATCTGAGATTCAACAGTCTTGCACAATTCACAGTGCTTATCAGAGCATATACCCTCCCCAGTGTCTATCACCCAGTCACCCCATCCCTCCACCCCATCCCCCACTCCAGCAACCCTCAGTTTGTTTCCTGAGATTAAGAATTCCTCATATCAGTGAGGTCATATGATACATGTCTTTCTCTGTTTGACTTATTTCGCTCAGCATA
>NC_138383.1:23564177-23570153 GCF_054177405.1 Leptonychotes weddellii
TTTTTTTTTTTTTAAGTAGGCTCCACCTCTAGTGTGGAGCCCAGTGTGGGACTTGAGCTCATGACCCTGAGATCAAGACCTGAGCTGAGATCAAGAGTTGGACTCTTAACTGACTGAGCCTCCCAGGCACCCCAAGAATGGGGACTTTTGATATGAAATTGCAAGCTGTCTTTCTGTGAAATAAATCCTTACACTTTGCAACCAAACCCTCAGCAAATTCTTTTTGACATGTGGGTTGGGGTATGGTTTTGGGCAAAGTCAGGAAAAAGGAACCCTGCTGCACTTTAGGATTGGTGAGAGTAGAGGAAAGAGGAGGCGGGGGAGGGAATTCATAAATAAGAGAGAAGGTAGTGGGAGCAGGGATGGAGAGCCAGCAGAGGTCATGACAATGTGTCTTTGGGGATTTACGGAAGTCTTGAGGGAGGCATTGGATCTCCTGCAGGATGTGGGTGTGGGCACTGGTGCCAATTTTATTTAAATCCTAAAACTTAGAAACACCTCCTGTAATATTTGAATATGTGTGGATGCACATAGAAAAGGTCGGGAAGAAAATGTTCAGGGAGACCACTGTTGAGTTGCATCTGGGGGGTGTGACTTTATGTGAGTGCCCGGGAAGGTGAGGGAAACTTCACTGTTTCCACCACATATATTTCAGTATTATTTCATTTAAAGATGACAGATAAATTAAAAATATACCATTTTATAATTTAAAAATAAAAAAAAGGCACAAATCATCCATAATCTCACTGCCCAGATGTGATAACTTTTAGCATTTGATGTGGATTCTTCCTGATGTGTTTCTATCCATATGTAAACACATGTTACCTGCGTATGTAAATAATGAGGTCATCCCAGCCTTGCTGTGTAGCCCACTTTTGAAACCTAATAATATATCTTAAGCATCTTTCCGTGTCCTCAGAATACAGTTACACATCATAATCTTTTAATAGATGCGTGATATTCCCTCATGTATGTGTCCCATGCCTGATGAAACCAACATTAAGGACATTAAAGTTGTTTCCATTTTTCCCTACTATATATGGTGAATATCTTCATGGATGCATCTTTTTGCATTTTTTAGTTATGTCGCAGAAAACATTCTGAGAGGTAGAATTACTGGATCAAAGAGCAGTCATGTTAAAAATTTTGATACATAGGGCGCCTGGGTGGCTCAGTCGTTAAGCATCTGCCTTCGGCTCAGGTCATGATCCCGGGGTCCCGGGATCGAGTCCCACATCGGGCTCCCTGCTCGGCGGGAAGCCTGCTTCTCCCTCTCCCACTCCCCCTGCTTGTGTTCCTGCTCTCGCTATCTCTCTCTCTGTCAAATAAATAAAATCTTAAAAAAAATTTTTTTGATACATATCATCCAATAATCGCCCCAAAATGTACCAGTTTCCACCTCTACCAGCTATCAGCTCTTACATATTTTTTGAGCTTGAACTCAGAAATAATATTCCAGACAAATAAACATTACTTTTGCCCCGAGGGGGTTTACATTCTATTAGGTGGTTTGTTAGCACATGCTAAGATTCCCTGTGTATTTGACAAGTATTTACACCATCCTTACCATGAGCCGGATAGTTTTCTGAGGACCTTAAAATATTAAGTCATTTAATCCTCATGACAACCCTGTAAGTCAGTAGTAGTATTTCCATTTTACAAATGAAAAAGCTGAAGCAAAGACGTTAAGTAGCTTGCTTAAGGTCTCACTGGTGATAAGTGGCAGACCCAAGAGTCGAACCTACAAAACATCCTGGTTCCAGAATCTGTTTCTTAATCCTGTGCGCAATAGGTAATAAACCTCTCAGCACTGAGATGATAAACCAGTGGCTTGGAAACCCTCCATTCAGTCATGGAGGCTAACAGGGAGATGGTCTTCCAGCTTGCCAAGACCCTCCCTTTAGGGCCAGGGCTGAAAGGGGCCTCAAGGGGCTCAGCTGCTCCATGTCTGGGCAGTTGAAGATGGAATGGAGGAGTGAGGATCATGGAGTTTTCCCTGGAATTTTCCATTACGGGTAGCATTGGAGGAAACCCAGGGATGGGTAAACTACCTAGGGCCCTATGGCCTCCCCAGGAAGATGGAACTCTTTTTGGAGGTTTGAGTGGTGCATTGATTCTGAAGAAGCAGGAAAGCTAGAGTATGAAGAGGAGACAGACAGACAGACAGACAGGCAGACAAGCAGAGAGACAGGATGAGATAGGAACTCCAGCTTGGATGAAGGTGGGAAGGCTAGAGAGCAGGGTGTGAGGGCCAGTTGTCCTGGGAAGGAATGATCAACCATATGGCTAGAAAGCAAGCTGCAGATGGGTTAGGTGGGAGATAAGGAAGGGTAGTTGGTTTCAAATCTTGGAAAGCTCTGAGCCCAGGCAAGGGCTTGGACTGAGGACAACAACAGAAAGCCCTTCCATCTTAGAGCAGAGAAGTGGTGTGACCCGAGCTGTTTTAGGAATATCTTGCAGAAAGCATGGAAAGATTTATGAGAGACTGTGATGAGAGATTACTGCAATGGTCTGAGCTAGAGGCATCTGGGGTTCGATTTCGTTGGGCAGAGGCAATGTGAGCATAAAGATGGGCATGATGCAAAGGCCACACGAAGCTGAAACTGAGAAGTTTGCATGACTGACTTTTGTGAAGCTGGAGGGCGAGTGATGGAGGAGAAAACATGATTTTGTGATTTTTAGCATGAGCATGTGGGAAGCTGCTCCTGCCCTTAGCTGAGATGGGAAACCCAGGATGAGGGTAGATTGAGGGTGGGGGTGAGAGAACAGAGACTCCTGTTTTGGATTTGTTGGTTCAGAACTCTGTGAACTGTCCCAGTGGGAGGGCCAAGTAGTGGAAGGCCATGCACATTTGGAGCTCGGGACAGAAGGTAGGTCTGAAGGAGAGTCCTGGAGTCATCAGCCCAGGGGACGGCTGTGAAGCAGTGAGTGGGGATGAGGTCCTACAGGGACAAGAGGCAGAGCAGGAGGAGCAGAGAACAAAGGGCTGGTCTTTGAGAAGCACTTCCATTTAGGAGAGTGGTTCTCAACCATGGCCCCATGTTGGAATCACCTGGAGACTAGAAAACTCCTGGTGCCTGGGTCCAAGATATTCTGATTTCATTGACTTGGAAGGCAGCCAGGGCATCAGACATTGGAATGCTCCCCAGATAATTGTACTGTGTAGCCAAGGTAGAGAGCCATTGGTTGAAGGAGATGACAGGAGAGGAATAAGATAGAGAGCCATCTCTGTAGAGCAGGTGAGCGTTTAGAAGTGTTTTCATTTGTTCTATAACGTTTGCCAAGTACCTAATAATAATAATAGCTACCATATATTGAAGGCTTGGCTCTGTCAGGCCCCGTGCTGAGTGCTTTACACACATTATCTCATTGTGATGCTCACACAATACCATGAGATAGATATCTTTACTCTCTCTAATAGGTAAAGAAAGTAAGAATCAGAGAAATGCAGGAACTGCCAGAAGTCACTCATCTGAGTGGAGGAAGCAGGAATTAAACTTACTATATTGAATGTCTTCAAAACCCTTGGAGTTAATCACTGCACTACGCTGCTCGCTGCCCCCTAGACCCTGTGCTCAGGGCTCTCAAGGGCCTTGTAATCGGATGGGTATTGGAAGAGTTACCCACCATCAGGTAAGCTCTGTCATGGAAGAACGTACCAAGCGCCATGGGTACCAGCTCACATCAGCCTGGAGGACTTAAGGAAAGCTTTGCCTAAGCGCTAATGCCCAGGGCAACATTTCCTGTTTATTCCTGCACCCAGAAAGAGGCTCCATGTCTTGATAGGAGGGTGGCGTGTGTGTGCAAGGAGGAGAGAATTGATGGCGGCCAATGCTGATGTTACACAACTGTAATGTTGATCAACACACGGACACTCTTGAGAGAGACTTGGGGACTGTGTTAACTTTCAGACCCTTTGGCTTTGTGAAGATGACCAAGCCTTTCTGGTGGATGGCAGCCCAGTTGTTCTCTGTCTACTTTTAAGTTACCTTGGATCAAGAGCCACAACCCCTGGAAGGAGATTCTAGCCTCAGTACCACGGAAGAATTCTGCATGGGCCGAGCAGCCCGCCGAGTCAACTGTCCTCTGGAGAACAACTCTGAGGTGAAGTTTGGCACCTGTCTTGGGAAGGTGTCTTCTAAGCCAATGTCAATTTACTGTCTCTGGAAGGAGAAAGGGCACATTGAGGCTTTCAGAAATGGGAAGTTAAAAGTGGGCATTAGTCAAAGTTGTCATCCTCTTATATATCAAAATGAAGATGGTGCTGATGTCGTTGTCGACCGCATGAGTCAGAACATAATAAACTTTAAAACTGCCAGACCAAAGGTAGACGCTCATGTCTGGGATTGATGACAGAAATCACAAGGTGCTTCATTAACTTCTCCACTGCCCACTTATGTGTGCATGAAGCTCAAGGGGCGAGAAGAGGGAAGCTGAACCCTTTGGCGGACATGGTCAACAAGACTGTAGTTTCAGAGGGAACCAGGTTCTCTCGGTACCTCTTAAGATCTGGTCCTTGGCCTCTGGTCTTGACTGAGAATGACACCTCTGTATTAATCACCCTGACCCCTCTCTCTGCTCTGTCCTTGAGGCTTCTCGAGGGAATTAGCTGGTAAACAGGTTTAATTGAAGTTCCTGAAAAGTCAGGGAGTTGAGAACTCTTTATTTGAATGCAATCACTCTATAAATTTAAGACACAATTAGCGAATAAATATACAGTCTCATATAAGTGGCCTTTCCCAATTTGTGGAGCTGTTTTTATTAAACTTAGTGAAATCATTTGAGGCTAAGATATAAGACATTCAACACTAGGATGACTGAAAAATGGCAAAAATGTCACTATTAAAATTACACACACACAATGATGAAAATATAAATGAGGATAAAACTTCAAGGGATTAATGTAAACTCTAATGACCTTTCACCAAGTGATTCATGATTTTAAAAATCTCTCTAAGCATTTTTCTCAACAGTCAATCACTGAATGTCCTCTAGAGGTCACGCACTGTGGTAGGTGCTAGAGATCCTGAGGTGATCAGGATAGAAAGCCCCTGCTTTCAGGAGGCTTCTGGTCCCATGGAGGAAAACAGGCCATGCACGTGGCTCTGTGAAGTCTACAAGGTGCTCTGATTGTTGAGAGGAGAGGTGTCTCTGAGAAGAGACTTTTCAAGAACCATGTCAGGTTGTTACGGAACCTAGACTGGATTGCCTGATGGAAGAACCAAGCGGCACCTGGAGATCTTGGAGGATGGGAGTTTATTGAACGCCGGCGGGCTCAGAGGAGAGTGGTCTCCAAAGGTCTGAGCCCCGAGCACAAACAAAGGGGGCAATTTATACACTTCTACTTCCGCATACTTGGCACTTTTGGCACCTGCGTGAAGCGGGGCAGGGAGAAGGACCTGGAAGAGCCCTGGGGCAAGGACTGGGACTCTCTCGCTGGCTAGGTTGGCCATCTTAGGACACAGATTTTCCTTATCAAGGTGAATGGTGGGAATATGGAGTGTGTTGAGGATTTATGGGGGGCGAGAGCCAGTAAACAACTCTTTTAAGAGGTATGAGGGAGAAGACCAGAGGAGAGAAATAAAGGAGTCTTTGGAGGGGCATATTAAGAGGAGGGAGGAGGGTGTTTTGAAGATGCAGCACATTTGAGTGTAAATATGAAGGCGATAGGAGAAGGAGGCAGAGAGAGAGAGAGAGAGCACACCAGTGAGTGAGAGAGATTAACTGTAGGTCCCAAGAGAGTGAGAATAGTTGACAGGTCGGAGAGGATGGCATCCAGTGCACAGGTGGAGAGATTTGTTAATTGGGACTTTGTGGTTACAATCCACCCTTGTTCCCTCAATCTCTTTCCTGCTCCATCAGCTGTAAGGGGTTGGGGGTCTTCTTGCCATTGCTACTTCTATGGTACCTTACAATCCCTTTTGTCATTTCCAGTTACCTTGTTAACAGTTCTTCTTCTTTTTTTAAATTTTATTT
>NC_138383.1:23570253-23592183 GCF_054177405.1 Leptonychotes weddellii
TGCTGAGCAGGGAGCCCGATGCGGGGCTCGATCCCAGGACCCTGGGATCATGACCTGAGCCAAAGGCAGACGCTTAACGACTGAGCCACCCAGGCATCCCAAATAAAATCTTTTTTTTTTTAAGATTTTATTTATTTAATTGACAGAGAGAGAGAGAGAGACAGCGAGAGAGAGAACACAAGCAGGGGGAGTGGGAGCTGGAGAAGCAGACCTCTTGTGGAGCAGGGAGCCCGATGTGGGGCTCGATCCCAGGACCCCTGGATCATGACCTGAGCCGAAGGCAGACGCTTAACGACTGAGCCACCCAGGCACCCCAACAGTTCTTTATAGTAGATTCTCTTTTGTACAAACAACCTGTGTGGTTTATGTCTCCTGACTGGACTGTGCCTGATACACTAGCAGTGTCCTCCGGGGGAGCTTCAGGGTGGGTTCTGGCTGGAACTGGGGATTCAGGGGCTGGGGCAGACTGCCCTTCAAACCTTCCACTCCAGCATCATCTTGCCCCTTGCTGTGGACATTCCTGGTCCAGGGTGCCAACCAAGACGCTCAGCTTCTGTGAAACTCTCCCTTCCCCTCCACTGGGCACAAGAGATTTTCTGGGTCTCCTCCACATCACGTGCAATTGACAAGGAACCAGGGGACATTTTTTTACCATTTCTTGTATGGAACACATACACTTGTGCTGCCATCTCTTTGCTCTCCTGTCCCTGTCTTGTGCTGGGTCTGGCATCGGTGAAACTCTGCTTCTAATGTCAGCCAAGAAAGAGCACCTTAGGGGCCCCTGGTGGTTCAGTTGGTTAAGCATCTGCCTTTGGCTCAGGTCATGATCCCAGGGTCCTGAGCGGGGAGTCTTCTGCTCCCTCTCCCTCTGCTGCTCTCTTGTGCTCTCTCTCTCTCTCATAAATAAATAAAAATCTTAAAAAAAAAAAGAAAGAGCACCTTAGTCCACCCATTTACAGATACACTCAACCTCCTGGGCATTCTCTCATATTTTTCTTCCCTTTTCCCTACTTCCCTCTCATTAACTGGAGGATCTCAGCCACTGTACTCTCTCTAACTTGTTTCATCTTCTGTCAACCCTTGTCTCTTATTTCTAGGCCTCTCTATCTTGCCTTTGGGCAGAGGGAAGAAAAATCGATTCTCCCAATTCACACATGCTCTCCACTGATTTGTCTCACGTGCTTCCCTGTCTACTGTGTCTAGCACGTTGGGACCTTCCCCCACCCCACCCCAGCTTTTAAAAAAGATTCTTTGTAGGGGTTTTCTAGAAACATGACATTTGATGTCTTAGTTTACCAGTTGGCCACAGATGAATACGCCAGGTAGCACTCTGCTTTTATTATACGATGCTTACAGTGGGGGTGAGTAGGACAGGAAGTAGAAAGGACAGCGTAAGTGCCAATAGACAGCAGATCCGTCAGATGGCCTGGCCTTTGGGTTCTGCCAGCCTGTTTCTGTGGATTTCTCCTCAGTGTGGCAGAGCCCCCAGTGAGACTGCAGAGTTAGGTCCCCTAAGCGCCCTACCCAAAACTCAGCCCTTCCATTCCATCCAACAAAGTCCTCAGCTCAGCCTCTTTTCCACACCACTTTTGCCCCAAATGCTAATTGCATTTAACTAATCCACAAAAGAAACATCCACACAGAATTCCATTTTAATTAGCATACCACGCTCTTTGTGCAAATTTACTCTCAGAGGAGACCCATTGTAACCGTGTGGAGATAGTAATGACAGGGCCCCTTGATGTTTTCCTGATAGCTTTTAGCTGCAAAAGCATTTGGGCAGCACGCCGTGAGCATCCTGCCCAACTGTATTATTGGGGAACACCTCGTTGGTTAGAAGTTGGTCCTCCTGCAACTTCCTGAGTTTCTTGACACTTACTCTTGAATCCCAGATGGGCCTCTTCTTAGGAGGACGCCGTGAAAGGTAGCAGTGTGTAGGATGAAAAGAAGAATTAGGCTATAGACCATTTTCTTTTCTCTGGGCCATGAAATTTCAATGGTGAAAAGAGACTTTAAAATTATTTTGTCCAGTGAGTTCATTTTATAGTTGGGAAAACTATGGTCCATGTTCTTTTAGCTTGAACTGGGACTAGAATCTCCACTGAGGGCCTCCCCAGTGGTTCTTAATGCTGGATACATGTTAGAATCCCCTGGGAATGTGAAAAAAAAAAAAAGTACCAGTGTCCCACTAAATCAGGTTTTGGTGGGGACCCAGCATTACTGTTTTTCTTTTTTTTTTTTTTTTTTTAGAGGGGATGCAGAGGGAGAGGGAGAGAGAGAATCTTAAGCAGACTCCATGCCTAGCTCGGAGCCTGATGTAGGGCTCGATCTCACGACCCTGAGATCATGACCTGAGCCAAAACCAAGAGTTGGAAGCTTAATCAACTGAGCCACCCAGGCACCCCCACCCCAGCATTGCTGTTTTTCAAAGCTCCATATTATGGGCTGAATTGTGTCTCCTCAAAATTGAATAAACGGATTGGATCGACTTGTCCATGGATCATCAGACCTGAGAGGGACATGGGATCAGAGATTGGCAAACAGTGAAAACTCAAAACAAGTAGCTGACCAATCGCCTGAACAAATGAAGGAACTTACAGATCAGTTGGTTCAATCCATTCATTTTATAGATGAGGAAACTAAGATATATCACATTCTTCAGAGGAGTAGCTGTGGCTCATCTTTCCATCTGAGTGAATAAAGGGATGCCATTAACACCCAAACTGAATATAAAATGCAAATACTACAGGGCGTAACAGCTATTAACACACGAGGCCCTTTCCCTGGCGAGCTGCTTGAATGCACACACTTGAGGGAGGATGCCCCTAGCAGCCAGCTTTGGAGAGTGGAAAGATGACTGAACTCAGGGACAGAAGATGTGGTTTCTGCTCATTGCTCTGTGACCTTGGGTTCTCTTTCACTTTTATCTCGCCTTTTCCTTAAAACAAACAAACAACAAAAGACGACAAAGGGACGCCTGAGTGGCTCAGTTGGTTAAGCATCTGCCTTCTGCTCATGATCCCAGTGTCCTGGGATCGAGTCCCACATCGGGCTCCTTGCTCAGTGGGGAGCCTGTTTCTCCCTCTGCTTCTGCTGCTTCCCCTGCTTGTGCTCTCTCTGTCTCTGACAAATAAATAAATAAAATCTTAAAAACAAACAAACCACCCCCCCAAAGGCCAACCACAACAAAACAACAGAAAAGTGGAGAAGATAATTTAACAAATACCCATAGTCTGATAGCCCAGAATTAAAAATGACGTTATCCTATTTGCTTGGCATCGAATGTAGGAAACACTGCAGAGAAAGGTGAGCTTTCCTTCACCACCATGCACAGACCCACTCCTTCTCTCCTGACAGGCAATTACTGAATTTTTTTTTAAAAATTGAATTTGATATTCTTCCAGTCCTTTTTTTTCTTCTCCTGTTTTTGAGCGCAGCTTTGTATTTTGTCCTTTTGCTTTTTCATGTTAATGGTGCTTTATGGAGGTATAATTTATATGCAGTAAAAGACAAAAACTTAAGCGTGCTTAAGAAGCAACCCTGAGATCAAGAGAGAACACTTCTCTTACCCTCGAAAAGTCTCCTTTCAGGCAGTACCATTTCCTCCAAGAGTTAACCTGATTCTTATCCCTGTGAGTGTTGTTTGTGCTTGAACTTGATCTAGACGCACTCTTACAATGTTTTCTTGTATCTGGCTTCTGTTGTTCAACGTAGTGGTTTTGAGATTCACCCATATGGATACTTGTTTCAGTAATTTACTATTTTGTGTTACTGAATGCTATTCCATTGTATGAATGTAGGACAGTTAATTTGTTTATCCCATAACTATGTATTTTTATATATTTAAGATATTTTATCTAACATTTCTGTTTTTATAGCAGAAGGGGGATGTCTGTGTGTGTGTTCTTGCCTCTGACTTTCTTAACACTTACAAGCATTAGTTTCTTTGTCAAATGATTGTGCTGAACGAATGTGCCCCATGAAAGGACCGTTCCCAGAACTGGCTCTGAAACAACCTGGAGCAATGATTTCCAACCTCCGGAGTCGCCTGGGGAGCTTAAAAAATACCAGTGCTGGACCTCTTGAAGATTCAGAGTTAGTAGGTCTGGGAGGCGCTCTGGCATTTTTTCATGTGGTTAAAAACGACTGCCTGCTATTCTCCAATGATCTTAAGAGCTAGCCTGAAATTTAATTTAATTTAATTTAATTTTATTTAAAGATTTTACTTATTCATTTGACAGAGAGAGAGAATGAGCAAGGGCAGAAGCAGAGGGAGAGGGAGAGGCAGGCTTCCCTCTGAGCAGGGAGCCCGATGCGGGGCTTGATCCCAGGACTCTGGGATCATGACCTGAGCCGAAGGCAGACGCTTAACCAACTGAGCCACCCAGGCGCCCCTAGCCTGAATTTTTAAAATAAGCCCTCAAGTCAAGATTCTCCCTTACTTTACTATGAAAAGCCCCAGTAATATGAAGCCTACAACAAGCAAAAACATAACAAAGTGACCGATATGGAAAATCAGTAGGAGGAGAAAGGGTGGGGGTTTTGAAATTAAACCAAACCCTTTATGGTGTGTTGGGAAAGTCCCTGGCCTGGAGTCAGGAGATCTGTGTTCTAGCTCCAGCTGTGTAGACTGCTGGCAAGTTGCTTAAATTCTCTGGGTGTCGGGGTTCCCCCACTGTACCTAGAAGACGCAGGGGCTGGACAGTTCCTGAGAATCTCTCCAGCTCTGGTCCTCAGTGCTTCTCAGGTTCAAGAGGAGGCTGGAGTGAAAGGAGCTGGCGCTCCACTCTTCTCTCACTGTGTGTGTCACCCCGGCAGGGCGTGTCTCCTTCCTGCTGGATTAATTTTATTTGTGAAAGGTCTATGAAGCATGGCAAAACCTTTGATTCACCTGAATTCGTTGCAAGGAAAAGTATGTAGTTTGCAGCTGTAGGAAATATAAGGACACTGCTAAGCCAGGGAGAGAGGGATTTGCACTCTACTGCAATGTTGGTTCACGTCTCCATCTGTGCAAGGGATTAGCTAATGATTTGCTTCCAGGAGTCAGAATTTGCCCATCCCCTATGCAATAGTGCTAACTCGGCAGAGAAATGTGCGCCACATCCTAGAATTATAGTCTGCAGAAACCACCACAGTGGTTGGCACGTAGTAGGTGCTCAGTAAATATTTGATGAATAAAAGATCCATTTGGAGTTTCTTTGAGGATTCTCCTCTCTCAGCCTGGGTAGAGAAAGTAGTTCTTTCCTCTGTTGTCACCAATGCAGTTTATATTTGAGTAATAGCTTTCACTGTTTACTGTTGCTTTTCATTCACAGAGGAGGGTTTGAAGGAATAGGTATGTTTGGGGATGGGTCTGGGTGGGTGCATAGATTCGGGGGGACAGGGTTCATCCAGATTACATCAGTCTGAGAAAGGGAGCGGCTATCATGAGAATCTCTTGAAAAACAGCTTCGTCCCCAAAGATACCTAGATCAAGCCCATCCCAATGAAAATGTCTTTTTTACTTTTTTCTTCCCTTTTTTTGCAGTTAACATGCACAAACTAAGAAAGTGTGGCATAACGCAGGTATTACCAACACTAGGTATTTTTTTTTATAAAGATTTATTTATTTAATTTAGAGAGAGAGAGCCTGAGCAGGAGGGAGAGAGGGAGAGTCTCAAGCAGACCCCCTGCTGAGATCGTGACTTGAGCTGAAGCCAAGAGTCAGATGCTTACCTGACTATGCCACCCAGATGCCCCATCTTAACCGTTTTTAAGGGTACAGTTCAATTAAGTGTATTGACATTATTATGTAACAGAGCTCCAGAACATTTTCATCTTGTAAAAAGGATACTCTATATATCCCTTCTACTTCACAGGAAAATGCATGAAAAATACGTTCTGAAGGGGATGAATTAAGCGTGCAAGCTAGGTGGGTCTGGTTTCACCCAAGAGGTGACAAGGAGGAAATTAACTAAATTAATATTTATTGAGCACCTGCTAATATTCACTGAGCCCCTCCACACAGCATATCCAGGTACTTACCATCCTGAGATCCCACACTTCTCATTTTTGTTGAATTTGTTGATAGGAGGATGCTAGAAGGGGCTATAATTTCTTTTTTCATGTTTTTTGGCTAAAGCCTGACTCCCCGTGTGAATCTGGGGCACTTGTTAGTTTTTTTTCCCCCCAGGGCTCTGACCACCAGTATTGCACACCAGCCCTGCTCAGCAGACCCCCCGAGAAAGGAGCCTGGGGTGGGGGTGGGGGGCAGAGCTCATTGTCTCAGTATCTGTGCTGATATAGGCAGAAGCACTGCATTCAAGTCCTGGTTGTACTGCTTCTAACTTAGGTATTCCTCGCTCCATTTCCAGAAAGAATTCGGATATGGCATGAGAAACAAACACTGATCAGCAGTTTTAATAATGGATAAGGATATTTGGACGAAGGGGAAAGAAGGCAGGACAGTAAGATAAAGCAGAGTGAGGATCCTGGCCATACATCCTGTGTACAGCTTTCTGGCTCTAGGGAGTTCATTTACCTCCTTCAACTCTCTTTTAAAAAATGGCAGAGAGGGGGACGCCTGGGTGGCTCAATCGGTTAATCATCCGACTCTTGATTTCAGCTCAGGTCATGATCTCAGGGTCGTGAGATCGAGCCCTGTGTGGGGCTCTATCCATGCTGGGCCTGGAGCCTGCTTAAGGTGTTCTTTCCCTCTCTCCCTCTGCCCCTCCCACCCCTAAAAATGGGAACCAAAACTTACCTCAAAAGTCATGAGAATTATAGTAGAAAGTGCTAGATTAATGAATTATTATTATTATAACAGATTCCCCCTCCCCCCCAAATCAGCCCAGTCAACTTCCATTACAAATGAGTTAGATAAAAAAGATTTTTAGGGTAAATTTGGTGCAGTGGGCTCTTCCTTAGCCTTTTTGAGTTGTGACTTTCTTCCCATTCGGCTATTCAGAGAATGATCAGCAGAACAGAATTTACACTCTTTAGACAGATTGTACAAAAAAACTGGGAGCAAGTTCTGAATATCCAGGCCTCCGCTTTTGCAATATTTCCTGATATTTTTTATGGATGCTCTCTACACAGCTCTGTAAGGAAAAAACTTGCATTTCTGTGGAAAAGTGTGTATTGTTTGGAGCATACCCTTTCAGATTATTGTATTCTGATTCTGTGGGGACTTAGGCCTATTATGGGTCGACTTTTGTCCCCCCTTGGCCACCCAATTTATCCGTTCAAGTTCTAACTCCCAGTACCTCAGAATGTGACCTTGTTTCGAAATAAGGTCATTGTAGATGTAGTTAAACTTAAGATGAAGTCCTACTGGAGCAGGGTGGGCCCCGTTCTAATATGACTGGTGTCCTTGAAGAAAGGGGAGATTAAGACACAGACGTGCATGGGGAGAGCACCGCATGAACACGAAGGCAGAGAGACGGGGATGGTGCATCTATAGGCCAAGGAATGCTAAAGATTGCCCCCAAACCACCAGAAACCAGGTGAGAGGCTTGGAACAGATCCTCCCTCGCAGTCCCCAGAAGGAACCGGCCCTGCCGACACCTTGATCTTGGACTTTCAGCCTCCAGAACCTTGACACAGTGCATTTCTATTTCTTAAGCCACCCAGCTGTGGCCCTTTGGTAAGGCAGCCCTAGACAACAAATAAAATCTTTCATTGTCTTTGAGCGATTTTTAAAACTGTGAGTGGTGGATCACTGATAACCAACTGCAAAATAATTCTTTTTAAAAATTATTATTTATTTATTTGACAGAGAGAGAGAGTGAGCACAAGCAGGGGGAGCGGGTGAGGGAGAAGCAGGCTCCCCACTGAGCAAGGAGCCCGATGCAGGGCTCGATCCCAGGACCCTGGGATCATGACCTGAGCTGACAGCAGCCGCCTAACCGACTGAGCCACCCTGGTGCCCCAATATAACTTTTGTCTATAGACTTGCAAATGTTGTCTCAGCCACAGAGAGGGTGAATTGGCTTTCCTTCCCCCGCTGTGAGAGAGGCAGGTCTTGTTTCTATTTGCCCATTCATTTAAATATTCTTCATCTTTAAGTGTGTCTGTTCTTTGGTTTGTTCTCTGGAACCAGGTGCCACCTCTTATTGGTTTCCTCATTTGGTAATGAGTTCAATAAAATCCTTAACATATGTTTATGTAATGTCTGTGGGAGAGCCCTGATTTTACCTTTTTGGGGGAGGGGCAGGGGGAGGAAATGATCCTTTACCCCTTCCTCATTATCAATGAATCCTTCCACCTGTGTCACACATTGCTCTATTTAGCATGTGTCTCTTTCCTGCTTTGGGTGACCATGTCCCAGGGGGTCAGAGACAGACCGGTCTGTGCCAGATCGAAGGAGGGTAGTCTGTGGGACACAACAGCTTTTATAAAATACTTGCAGGGGGTGCCACGTGCAGGAGGGACAGAGCCATTCCATGTTTCCTCCAGCAGCTCAGTTACAGGGAGACAGGTTTTGGCTCCAAAGGAAGATGGACCCCTAGATGAGCTCATCATCACCGTCATCTGAAGACAAAATTGCTGCCTTGGGAGTAGTGAGTTTTTGTGGTTGGGGTTGGGCAGGTAGGTTTGGGTGGCTTTTGGTGGGATGTTATACCAGCGTTTAAGGATAAAGGATTGGCTGGAAGTTTTAGGTCCCTTCTAGTCATGAGGATCAATAAGTCAAAGATCTAAAGATAGAAAGACACCTCTTTGCTTGCCCCCATTTCTAGCCCTGTCTTGCCTTACCTACAAAATTCCAAATTCCTTCTTCCTTCTCTAGTCCTTTTTCCAGCTTCTCAGTCGTTCTGTCCATTCCCCCTTCAATCCTGAGATGTCTCTTTTGGGGAGAGGCCCTGCTTTCTCTTCATTAGCTTCGCCTCCCCTGGCTGCCTCCCAGACAGAGGAAGGATGGAACGTTTAGCATCCTCGTCGTCTGGGCCTGGGCCTGGAGGCTTCTAGTTCTCACGCTGCATTTGACAAAGATGTCCAGGTGTCACTGGTAAGTGCCTGAGAGACACCGTGGATGGGGTGTTACTGCCTGACACGCTGTCTGGGGCTGCAATCTAGCAAAGCTCAGAGGGTCTAATTAATGCCATACACATCTTGTTTAATGTCATCATAAATCTGCCTGGGAGGGCTTCTCATGGGCGTTTTCTGACTGTCGGTGCTAAGCTTCAGGAGTACCGATCACTGCTTCCCAGGCATGTCATCATTTTGCAGGTTATAATTTGCAAAACGGTACAGACACCTATTAGCATGGAGCCAGTTAAGATTGCACCACTGACTTCATTATACACCCTACACCTTGCAGCTTTGTAATTATGTGGTTAAAAAAATGAAAAAGAATTGCCAAAGGCAGTCACTTGACGTAGATATACAGTTACACAAGAACCAGTGATATAATTTTGTTTTGCCTCCTTTTATTACAAAAAAGTAGATTAAAAAAATCAGAGCGCTCTGTCTGTGTAGAGGAGGCCACCCCTTATCTTCAGGGGATATGTTCCAAGCCCCCTCATGGATGCCTGAACCTGGGGATATAGACTATGCTTTTTCCTATACAGACCTAGAATAAAGTTTAATTTATCCATTAGGCACAGTAAGTGATTCACGACAATAACTAATAATAAAATAGAACAATTATAACAGTATACCTTAATAGAAAAGTTACATGAGTGTGATCTCTCTCTCAAAATATCTTCCTGTCCCGTGTGCACCCTTCTTCTTGTGATGATGTGAAATGATAAAACGCCCATGTGAAGAGATGAAGAGAGGTGACGTGGCCTCAGGCTACAATGCTAAGTCAGAAGGAGGGTCATCTGCTTCTGGACCGCAGTTGACTATAGGTAATTGAAAGCACAGGTAAGGGGAAGACCACTGTATGTGGAAATTCCAATGCAGTTTCAATGCCTGGACTTCATAGGTTAACATAGGTAGTATCTTGGGTCTTTTTTTAAAAAAAACATTATTTAAATTTTAGTTAGTTGATATATTGTGCAATATTGGTTTCAGGAGTAGTCTCTTGCGTCTTAAAAATGGTAATTTGTAGGGTGCCCAGGTGGCTCGGTTGGTTAAGCATCTGCCTTCGGCTCAGGTCATGATCCTGGGGTCCTGAGATTGAGCCCCGCATCAGGCTCCTCGCTGGGCAGGGAGCCTGCTTCTCCCTCTGCCTCTGCCCTTCCCCCCACTCATGTTCTCTCTCTTTCTTTCTTAAGTAAATAAATAAAATCTTTTAGAAAAATGTTAATTTGCTGCTCTTGCTGCAATGGAAGTTGAAACTTCTCTTCATTTATTGTTGAGGATCTTTATTTTTTTAAGATGCTGTGGACATAGATTGTGTTGCAGATTCAGAAGGTGATGGTGAGCTATGCCCTCGGCCAGGGCCAGGCAGCTGGTTCTGAGTCCTCCCTGGGGGCAAGTGTGGGACTCTGTCCCTAAATCCCAGCCTGTGAGCTTGAGTCCCGTAGCACAGTGTTGCACGGCCCCAGGTCACTAGCATGCCATTGAATCAACCCGAAGGACACTTAACCAGCAATCCCACAGGCAGCTGACTTTCTTTCCTCATCACTTTATTTCCCCTGGAACCCCTGTGTCACCAGCCAGGGGTCCATGGCCAGTGCCAGCCCAGCAGGGCTCAGTGGCCGGTGGGGAGTCTGCTTTACTGAGTCTTCAGAACCAGAGTTCCCTCCCTCCTTCTTTCCTCTGACTCTTTCCCTGAAACTCATGTCTATCAAGTCCCAGTCCCTGGATACATTTTCTTAATTTACTATTTTTTCCATCATGTCTCATTACACCTCAGCTACAATTAGAAAAGTCACTTGGAGGTTTCTTCTCCCAGGAGATGGGTGTTAAGTCTTTTCTTGTGACTTCTGGCTATTTCATCAACTTGAGGAAGTGGCTGGCTCAAAGGGTATTCACACTTTAAAACTCTTCTCTTTCTTTCATTTTTTTTTAATGAACGTTTAACTTAAATCATTATATCAGAAAGAACCATTTTCACGCCTCATGAAGACCTAAAAATAAAATATTATGCCTTTTTTTTTTCTTTGCAATTCGAGTATATATTTATCCCCTTAGGGGCCATGATTCTAAAAAAGCTCAGGGTAAATGGGATTCTTAGGAACTATGTGTTTTTCACTATGAGTTTACATGATCATCCTTGAGCTTAGATTTTAGCTTAATTTCTCTCTGACAGTCATTCAGTGTGTGCCCCTAATGATCTGCTCCCAGGTCTCACTGTCAAGTAGTTAATGATCTGTCAAGCAGCCCTTTCATTTACTAAACACTTGATATTTTCCGTGTAAAAACATTTCAAGGCAAAGAACTGTTCTGCAAGGCAACAGATCATACCCAATTTCTATCTGGTAAACTTAGATGTCTCTTGGTTGGATCTTCTGTAATGGAATGTGTGAACAACGGGGTGTCAGGGAACCTCGGTTTTAGGCCTAACTTTGCTGCTAGCTTGGGATACGCTCAGTATCTGTACATATGTGACGTACATCCTGCTATTCCCGCCACTTGGTCATGGCAGACATTGCTAATTGATTAGGGTTACTAGAGATGAAAACCATTTGCCCCTCTAGCTCAAAGCAATCATTTCCTCTCCAAAATTCTGTTGTTGTGCATGATGTATAATCAATGCCCATTGTTTTTTTTTTTGAAAAAAGACAAACTAACAGAAAAATGCCATTTCCTCCCCTCTGAAGAACTTTGAATTTCCAAGAGCCACAATTCTGATATCTTCATGGGATGTACTTGGAACCTCAGGAACTTGGATCCTGGGGAGGTGCCGGAAGTCAGGACTGAATAAGACAAGTTGACAGTCTGTTGACATCCCTTTGCTGCCCTGGAGATTCCAAGAGGGCCCTAGGCTAGGTTCTACACCTTCCAGCCTCAGTCTGTGAGCAGTCCTGCTGGTGCAGGCACCCAGTGGGAGACACTCCTGTCTGAGCTTCCGGAAATTCTGAAATGGCCCTGTAATCAGTTCTAGCTCTCCAATTACTATCACAGAGCAGTCCAGGCTGCCCCTGCATGTGGTGAGAGACACGCCCATCTGTGCCTCCAAAGCCAGGTCTGTAGACCTCAATCATGGGTATGGATCCTAAAACAGCCCTGGGACTCAGTTCCAGCCCCTCTCAACCATGGTCCAGGGCTAGTTCTGCCCACCCAGGGACCTACCCAGTGACTTGGAAGCAGCCTTCCCAGGGATGTGGTGGGAACCATACCCATCTATGCAGCTGGTAATAGGTGAGCTGTCTAAGGACTCAGCTGTGGACCCTTGTCCCTATACCACCTTACTCAACAAGATACTGGAGGCAGTGCCATCCACCCAGGGACTGAACAGGACTCATGCCTGCTTGAGCCTCTGGTAACAAGACTGCCAACTGCAAAGCCCACTGCAGACGCAGCAATAGCCTTGCAAGTCAGCCCTAGCCCAGCCTGACTGTGATTCCGGAGGTAATCTCATCAGCCTGGGGAACTGACAGAAGGTCTTTACCTGCCAAAACGAATCTGTAAAGACTGAGAGGCGTTTGTTCTTTCAAATGCACAGACACCAAAGCAAGACTACATGGATCATTAAGAATCAGGCAAATATGACACCAAAAAAGGAAACTAATAAAACTCCAGAACTGGGGACTCAGAAATTAACCTATATATATAGGTTATTAGTTAACCATATATATATATATATGGTTAACTAATATTTGACAAAGGGGCCAAGAATAGATAATGTGAAGCTATAGTCTTTTCAGTAAATGGTGTTGGAAAAACTGGATATTGACATGCAAAAGAATGAAATTGTATCTTACACCACTTACAAAAATTAACTTGACATGGATGAAAGACTTAAACAGGAGGGGCGCCTGGGTGGCTCAGTTGGTTAATTGTCTGACTCTTAGTTTTGGCTCAGGTCATGATCTCAGGGTTGTGAGATTGAGCCCTGCATTGGGCTCCATGCTGGGTGTGGAGCCTACTTAAGATTTTCTCTCTCTCCCTCTCCCTTGCCCCTCCCCCTGTTCTCTCTCTCTCCCTCTTTAAAAAAAAAAAAAACAACTTAAACATAAGAATGGAAACTATAAAACTCCTTCAACAAAACACAGGGAGAAAAACTCCTTGACATTGGTCTTGGTAATTTTGGGCTATGACACAAAAGGCACAAGCAACAAAAGCAAATAAGTGGGAATATATATATCTATATATAAACTTCTGCACAGCAAAAGAAACAACCAACAGAATAAAAAGGCAACCTATGGAATGAAAGAAAGTATTTGCAAACCTTCTACCTGATAAGGGGTTACTATCCAAAATATATATGAAACTAATACAACTCAATATAAAAAAAAAACAGATAATCCAATTAAAAAATGGGCAAAGGACCTGAATAGGTATTTTTCCAAAAAAGGATGTACAAATGGCCAGTAGGTACATGAAAAGGTATGAACATCACTATCAGAGAAATGCAAATTGAAACCACAACTATCACCTCACCCTTGTTAGGATGGCCGTGATCAAAAAGGCAAGAAATAACAAGTGTTGATGAGGATGTGGAGAAAAGGGAACCCTAGTGCACTGTTGGGAATGTAAATTGATGTGATCACTATGGAAAACAGCATGGGTTTCCTCAAAAAATTAAAACTTTGGAACTACCATATGATTCAGCAATTCTTCTGTGTATATATCCAAAGGAAATGTACTTTCTATCTTGAAGAGAGATATGTACTTCCATGTTCATTGCAGCATTGTTTATAATGGCCAAGATATGGAAACAACCTAAGTGTCTGTGATGAATATATGGAAAAAGAAAAATGTAACACGCACACACAGACACACACAGTGGGATGTTATTCAGCCATAAAAAAGAAGGAAATCCTTCTTGAGGGCATTCATGCTAAATGAAGTATATAGGACAGAGAAAGACAAATACTATATGATTTCATTTATATGTAGAACCTAAAACAACTGAACTCAGAGGAACAAAAGGTAGTTTGGTGGTTGCCAGGGGCTGGGTAGGGGCCGGGTGGGTGGAGGAAATAGATGGAGGTGGTCCAAGGATACAAACTTCCAGTTATAAAATAAATAAGTTCTGGGGATGTAATGTACAGCAATACTGCATTGTATATTTGAAAGTAGCTAAGAGCTTAGATCTAAGTGTTCTTACCACAGGCAAAAAAGGAAACTATCTGAGATGATGGATGTGTTAACTAACCTTATTGTGGTAATCATTTAAAAATATATACATACATCAACTCATCATGTTGTACACCTTATACTTACATAATGTTATATGTCAGTAAAGCTGGGGGAAAAAAGACAGGGGGGAGACAGAGGCCAAGGACACTGATGAAACTAGAGTGAATAGATTCAATAAGGGTGACTTAGAGATCCAACACCCATGTTGAAATTGCTGTGGAATATTTTAGCTTGATAGAGCAGGTGGTAGAACTCAGCCTCGTGGGCCTGTGAGCAGAAGAAGGCCAAGGATATTCAAGAAGGTAAGGTGCCCATTTTCACCTTCCTTCAGGGTTTTCAGCCAGTGAACAGGGACACAGAGAAGAGGGTTCCAAGGGAAAAGAGCTTGCAAATACAAGACAGATGTCAGAGCCCCAGCCACAGAGGGTGGGCTAGAGTTGAGACAGGTAGCTAGAAAGGAAAAACTGCAATCTTGAGTGAATGCAGGAACACAGGGCTTACTTGCAGGACATGCAACCCCCAGGCCAGGGCAGAGATGCTAAACTTGACGTTAAACTCTACAGGGAGGGTCTGAGAAAGCTGGGGCTGCTGTAACCATTCTTGGAAAGGATTTCATAGCCCTCATATCCCAGGAGTGTGTGCACATAAAACCAAGGATCCGCCTGACTTGCAAACATTTCCTGCAGTGTAGCCAGCTCTCTCAAGGTACACTGAACAAAAGCGCTCAGTGTTGGGAGTGCAGGTGTCTTCCCCAGGCTATTTTGGAGATGCTGAATCTGAGGACATGAAGTCTTATACATCTTGTGGGAATAATGCTTTGATTGATTTGGGTAGGAAATTGAGTCCAGTAGAAAGTCTGGATCGTGGTTTTCTTTCCCCAGATGTCTCTTGATGTGCTCTGGGGACCAAGCTTAACTGACGGTCTCCTGCTGAAGATGGGGCTGTCCAGAAAACATAAGCAGCTTGACATGGTCTTTTGTAATCATTGCCACTGTCCCCCACAGTGGCACACATTGGGAAAGGACTCTTCCTTCCTTGGACCCAATTTGGTGCTGCCCCTTTGGGGTCTGTTTGCAAAGTCAAATCTGCTTGCACTTGGGGCTCAGGTTTCAGTTCCACATGTCCTTGGTGCCATGAGTCTCAATCCGGGCTGCACATCACAATTACATGAAGAACTTTAAAAAACAATTTTATGAGGGCGCCTGGGTGGCGCAGTCAGCTAAGCATCAACTCTTGGTTTTGGCTCAGGTCGTGACCTCAGGGTGGTGAGATCAAGCCCTGAGTCAGGCTCTGCGCTCAGCATGGAGTCTGCTTAAGACTTTCTCTTCCTCTCCTTCTGCCCCTACCCCTGCTCTCTCTCAAATGAATAAATAAATCTTTAAAAAACCCCACAATTTTATGGTTGAAGTAATCTCTTGCTATCAACCCTTCAACTTCCGTAATTTGATTAATGAGAGTCCCAGGGAATTAATTTTTAATGAGTAATAACACGAAACATTATATTTCCTAAGGATTGTCAATGAGCATTTCTTCTCTTCCCTTCCCATTGCTTTTTCACATCCCTTCTTTTCTAACATCGTTTCCCTTTCAGATGTTTAGTGAGTATGAAGTCCAGAAAGTTCTAACAGGAAAGTATCAAGTGAATATAAATGTCAATATAATTAATTAATATAGTAAGCAAATTAGGGGCACCTGGCTGGCTCAGTTGGTAGAGAGTGAGACTCTTAATCTTGGGGTTGTAAGTTAGAGCCTCATGTTGGGTGTAGAGATTCCTTAAAAATAAAATCTTAAAGGGGTGCCTGGGTGGCTCAGTCGTTAAGTGTCTGCCTTCGGCTCAGGTCATGGTCCCAGGGTCCTGGGATTGAGCCCCACATTGGGCTCCCTACTTGGTGGGAAGCCTGCTTCTCCCTCTCCCACTCCCCCTGCTTGTGTTCCCTCTCTCGCTGTGTCTCTCTTTGTCAAATATATAAAATCTTTAAAAGAAAATAAAATCTTAAAAAAATTATAATAAGCAAATTAATATAGGCATTGAAAAAAATAGCTTTTCTGAAAAGAAAGTAAGGGGACCAACATTTGTTAAGTAAATTGAAAATAAAACCATTAAAATGGATGCCAGCACATTTGCATCAATTAATGTTCAGTTTTACAAGCTTTGCATGAAGCAGTTTATTTAAAAAATAGATTTATTTATTTATTTATTTATTTATTTATTTATTTATTTATTTATTTTAGAGAGAGCTCAGTGTGGGTGGGGAGCAGGGAGAGGGGCAAAGGGAGAGGGAGAGAGAGAATCTTAAGCAGGCTCCATGCTCAGTGTGGAGCCCAACTCAGGGCTTGATCTCATGACCCTGAGATCATGACCTGAGCCAAAATCAAGAGTTGGATGCTTAACTGACTAAGCCACCAAGGTGCCCCTTAAAAAAAAGTTTTAAATGAAATTTTTCTGCACTTTAATGTTTAAAACAAACAAATAAACAAAAAGCCAACACCTGGACCCACCGCATGGGTTCTGATATAATTCATCTGTGATGGGGCTGACCATTGGTGTTTTTCTTTTAAAGCTTCCCAGATAACTCTAATGTGTACTAGGGTTGAAAATTCTATTGAGAATCTCTGGGTTAGTTACTAGGCTCTATAAACATTGGTTAATTTTGACAAGGGCTGGAGTTAATTATTTGACAAAAAGAATGTGTTAAAGGGTCATTGACCTCTATATCTATAGTCTGACCATCTTAATATGGCGAGGGACCCATTTGAAACACAGGCAAACTTATTAGAACAGACAGCTTTGTCTTGTTCTCCCACAGTGGCTGAGTGGTGGAGAAGAGATTGTTGTACAACCATACTAGGCCATGCTATAGAGGAGTCTACTGTAATGTAGCTTATTTATTTCCACTTTTCTCTTTCTTGTTCCAAATCAACATTTAATCACATTGTTTTTTTACAGTACTTTATTGAGGAAAAATTTACATACCAAAAATGCACACATTTTGTTTATTTATTATTATTATTTTTAAAAAGAGGTAAAAGTTTATTGAATATACTGCAAGGGAACAGCAGGTAGGACAGCAAGGGAGAGACTGTCTGACACACATTTTGATTGCACAGCCAGATGAATTTTTACAATGTGACCACCACTCAGATCAAGGTATAGAACATTTCCAACACCCCAGAAATTTCCCTTGTGCCCCTTTCCAGTTGATAATACATCCAGAAGTAACCACTCTTCTAATGAAAAACCTGTTTTCATATGAATTGGTTTTCCCCTATAGGCAAGGTGTTGTTTTCTCTGACTGCTCAAGAATTTTTCTTTGTCTTTAGTTTTCAGAAATTTAATCATAGTATTTCTTAGAGAGGATTTCTTGTGGTTTATCCTGTTTGGGTTTCATGCAGTTTCTTGAATCTGTAGGCTGGTAACTTTAATCAATTTTGGAAAATTCTTGACTACTATCTTTTCAAACCTTTTGAACATTCAAATGTTCTTTCTTCTCTCTTTCTGAGACTCCAATTACATATGACATTGTCCTAGAGATCTCTGATGCTTTTTTTCTCCTCCCACCCTCCCTATTATTTTTTCCTCTCTATGCTTCAGCTTGGATGATTTCTACTGACCTGTCTTTAAGTTCTTTAATCCTATCTACTGCTTTGTACAATCTGTTATAAAGCCCATCCAATAAGTTCTTTAACTCATATGTTTTATTTTTCAGTTTGGTTATTTTTTTGTTTTTATTTATCTATGGAAATTGTCCATATTTTTATCCAATTTGTTGGTTTTTCTTCTAATTTATTTGCCATATGTATAATAGTTATTTTAAATAAATTTTCTGCTTATTCTAATGTCTCAGTCATCTGTAGGTTTGCTTGTGTTGGTTGCTTTTTCCCCTAATGATGGGACACATTATATAAAAGAAGATAGTGGAATCTGATACTATGTTCCCCCAGAAGGGGATTGCTTTTTCCTCTATCAGACAGCTAGGTAAAGGACTGATCTCTTTTATCTACTCAGGAGATGAGTTGGGTTGGGGCTTATTTGTTGCTTAATTAGCCTCAGGTCTCCTCTGGTTTCAGGTGACTTAACAGTGGGATCAATTTCTCCTTTCAGCAGAGTTTTGGGATATAAATACTATAAGTTCATGAAATATCTTCCCCTGCTTTCCAGTTTAGCCCT
Organism: Leptonychotes weddellii; assembly: GCF_054177405.1. Lineage (NCBI taxonomy): Eukaryota > Metazoa > Chordata > Mammalia > Carnivora > Phocidae > Leptonychotes > Leptonychotes weddellii. The sequence goes on from NC_138383.1 coordinate 23,588,597, forward strand.
TACTCCTGCACCAACACTTCCTTAGCAAAATTCCCATGAAGGGAATTGGCTGGCATAAAGAACTAGTTTAGCTTTTGGAATTTCTCCATATTCCAGTATGCTCTATTAGTTCACATGTAGCATTTGGCTGCTTATTATTATTATTATTATTTTTTACCCCAGCAAAGTCCCTCAATCTCTGGCAAATCTGATCCTCTCCTGCCCTGCCTTGACTTGGTCAATGCCTCTGGAGACCAAAGTGATTACCAGTTTTTACTCATCTAGTAAGGGCTTATCTCTCTCTGGAATTTAATTTATTTGGACTTTTTGCATTCACAGATTTTTGATGATTTTAAAGAGTGTTTTCCTATTGTTATGGTAAAAGCAATGGTTTTTTATATCCTACCCATCTGTGTTGGGAAAAATTTTGGCCAAAGACCAGTGGACATTCTCTTTTTCTTTACAGGCTTCAAATTAAGTGTAGATTCTTGAAATAAGGCAGTGAGTGAATGGTTCAGAACTCTAAGATATGGCTATTTGTGTTTTGAAATATTTTTGAAATACTTCATTTTCTGCTTAAGATAATGTTAAATAATCAGGATTTGGCAATAGTGCATTTCCAGCTCTTTGTGGGTGTGATCTCTTGCCTTGAACTCTTTGTAATATCTGCACAGATTTGGAGAGCATCCTACTCTTAGTTCATTTTATGAGGGTAACATAGAAGGAGGACAGTTCTGTACACCCGACTAAATCATTGCTGCTTCTTCATGTAACCTGCCTATTTTATACTCTGGGTGATTGGCAATGATGTCATCCAATTATAGATTTTCCTTTTCCTTTGGGTATCAAGAGTTGATATTTCTAAATCCTCTATCAGAGATTTTACAAAAAATTAACAAGTTCACAAAAGAAAAACTATTGAATTCACAGGCATCCATTCACTTCCTTGTTGTAATTTATATAAATTAGTCTCTTGATCTTCTAGTGAATATTTACCCAGTTCACAGAGGGAAGAAATACTGTCTTGTGGGAAAGAGCCAAAGCTTCCTGAAGGTCCCCTATGTTGTTATTAACTACTGTCTGGATCTTAGTAGACTCTAAGTTCCTTGAAGTCAAGAGCTGGGTTTGGTTTGCTCTTATATTCTCTGTGCTTGAGTAGGGACTCGATACATAGATACTGAGTAAGTGAATTGACAAGAGACTAATTTTAATGTCCAGGAATAGCAATACATATGAAATAGAGGTATCAACAGTTATGTAAAACATGCAAAATTAAAGCCCAGACAGAGGGCAGCTGAAGAAATGGACCAAGAGGTTATGTACCTTATGTACTACAGAAGGATTATTGTGTATGGACTTTCTGACTCGAGGACCAAATCCTATGCACAGGCATATTGCAAAAAAAGATGAAACAGCCAAGATAACAATGAGCACATAATGGGAACATGTTATAAACTATTATATATTTCTAGGAAATTATCCTTGGTAACTAGAGAACCAGACATGAATCTGAACTAATTTGACCCAAAAGCAAGCAAGATCCAGAAGGATACTGTGTTGTCCTATGAGAAATCTTGGGCACATGTTTACTAAAAGAGTTCTGAATATATTAGATGCTCAGAATAAGTGCAAAAAGCTTAAATAGGATAAATATGTGAAGGCCTAAATTCCTTCCTATAACTGAACCAAGAATGATTTGGCCAGAGAGGGTCATCTTATGATCTTAACAAGACAGTTGCTTGCCTCAGTGTCCCTTTGTGACATTTCTTTGTGATCCCTTTCCCCCTTTTCTCAGTCTTAAGGGGGAACACAGATTGGGGAGGTGAGTACAACTGATTGAAAAGCTTTCATCTATTACTATTTTCCTTTTTCATGCTGTAATATTTTATTTTATTTATTATTATTAATTTTACTGACATGATTTTATACATACAAAACTCAATAGAATAAATTTATTACTGTCTGCATTTGGCCATTATTGTTACTTGTCTTATGATTATTACTGAAAATAAATTTTTTTTTCTTGTAGAGGAGGGGTGGTATGATGAAATAATCTTCCTGGGGTACCAAATATGCTAAGCGTGCCCTGTGCTGGGGGCAATGGAACTAGTGAACCTTGGCCCAGCATGTGTGAAAATGGTGACAAGGAGGGAGAAGTTTCTTCTGAAGAGAGATGAAGATTTATGTGGTTTGGTGGGTCCCACGGGGTTAAGGTTAAGCCCATGGATCTTTCTGCCTCAGGAGGGAGCTATTTTCAGCATGAACTCCAGGCAGGAAGAGAAGGCCCACTGAGGAAACTCCTCCCTATTATGGACTGAATGCTTATTTTTCCCCAAGATTCATATGTGGAATCCTTAATCCCTAATGTGATGGTATTTGGAAGTAGGTTCTTGGAGAGATAATTAGATCATGAGTGTGGAGCGCTCATGAATGGAATTAGTGTGCTTATAAGAAGAGGCATGAGAGGGATGATCTCTCTGTCTTTCACGTGAGGACACATTAAGAAGGCAGCTTCCTCCAAGACCGGAAGAGGCTCTCCCCCAAACCCGACCATGCTGCCACCCGGCTCTTGGACTTCTGGTCCCTAGAACTGTGAGAAAGAAATTTTCTGTCTATGGCTCTACCCATCCCCTGAGTAAATGGGGGTGATAAAGGGCAAGACCTACATCAGCACAGAGTCCTTGGGCTGGAGCACTTGCCAAGAGCTGCCACATCACAGGCATGGCTATAATATGGCAGCATGAGCTGGGGGAAAGAAAAACCTTTCCCAGTTGCCAGTAAAGACCCTTTAGAACTGATGTTTGAGATATGTTTTTGCTTATTCAAGGTATGTCTCAAGAGCAAAAGAATCTCAGCCATTATAATGTATATTTTCTCCATAAGTATAATTGAAAAACTTCAGTGACTCTTACAAAAATGATTTATGTCTCACTCATTGAGCAATTCTTACATTGGCTATAATAAGTCCTAAAGCAGTTTTACAAATTGCCTTTTTTGTTTTTATATAGAGGGCATAATAGAGTCCTTCAGAGTCTAGATGCTGCCAAACTTGACATTCTCCCCTAAACATATCCAGTGTTTCGAGCTCTGATAAGAACCAGTACTTTCTCAGCTGTCTTCACTTTTTCTTCATTTTTATCATCAGCACCAGCAGCTGACTTTATTTTGGGAGCTACTTTTCACACAGAAACAGAATTTGAGTCACTTCATAAAGGTTACGGCATCTAAGGCAACAAAGGAGAGAATGACCGAATTGTGTTGAGATGCAGAATTGGGGATTTGGTTAGGGTTATTCACTAGCTAAGTGGATGACTTGGTTCAGACCACTGATCCCACAGAATATAGGACTGAATATAGAGACGCTACAAAATACTACATGCCGTGGACCTTTGGTGCCATTCAAGAAATGGTCAATGCTATAGAAGTCCTAGTCACAGCAGACAACAAAAAGAAATAAAAGGCATCCAAATCAGCAAAGAAGTCAAACTCTCACTCTTTGCAGATGATATGATACTTTATGTGGAAAACCCAAAAGACTCCACCCCAAAATCGCTAGAACTCATACAGGAATTCGGTAAGGTGGCAGGATATAAAATCAATGCACAGAA
>NC_138383.1:23592683-23608050 GCF_054177405.1 Leptonychotes weddellii
ATACTTTTTAAAAAAATATTTTATTATATTTGTTTGTCAGAGAGAGAGAGAGCACAAGCAGGAGGAGTGGCAGGCAGGAGGAGAAGCAGGCTCTCCACTGAGCAGGGAGCCTGATGTGGGACTTGATCCCAGGACCCTGGGATCATGACCTGAGCCAAAGGCAGATGCTTAACCAACTGAGCCACCCAGGTGTCCTGGTGGGCTCTTTTTATCAAAACAGTTGTGTCCTTCAGTCCTGGAAAATTTACTTGTAGTATTTCTTTGAAATAATTTTCCCCACCATTTTTTTCTGTTCTTTCTTTTTGGAATTCCTATTAGGCAGATATTAGGCCTCTTGGATTGATCCTCTACTTTTATTATCTTTCTTTTCCTAGTGTCCATCTCTTCATCCTTTTTGTTGAATATTTTAAGGAAACTAGATATAATATTTAATTTTTAAGAGTTTATTATTGGTCTCTGATTATTTTCTTTAAGAAGATAGCAGACTATCTGTCTTCATTCTCTGCAGTCATAATTATAACTTCCTTAAATTTTTTGTTTTATTTTGTTTTCTTTTTCTTTTTCTAACTTCTTTCTTCCTGTTTGCTTTTGCCTGTATCTTTCAAGTTTCCAGCTGCCTCCAAATGTCTGGTGTCCATTCATATTTAAGAACGAGGCACTAAAAAGGTAATTAGGCTTGGTCTGGTCCTGTTGACTTCTCTGGCTTTCATGTAGGAAAATTTGTTGGCCAGCCAGATTACCCCCAAATGTCATTATTTGTAGGTCTTTTTTTCTCTTCTGATGGTGTTTATTTTCTTAAATCTTCTTGAGGAATATAAAATTAGATAACAGTGTTCTAAAGCTGGAATAAGGGAGAAGGCTGCAGGTCTCACCGTCAGAATACAGTGTTCAGTTAATTCTTCCTGATTTGAGTTTAGCATCTCATGCACACCTTCCTCTGTGCCTGGTGTCCCTGAAATGGAGCCAGTTTGATTCACTCCATCCAGAGAATCTTCACCTATCTCCCAATGGGCTGCAGGAGGTTAATTGCTTCACAGTACAGTGACGGTTTTACTCTTGCCTTGGTGGCACTTGGTGACTCCAGTTTTTAGTCTCTCTTGGGCTCTTTAGGTAAGTTAGTTCATTCCTCATTGGTTTTTCCCTTTGAAGACTTGGGTTTTACTTTACTCTGTCCTGCTAAGAGTGCTCCTCTTTCTGCTTTCTGGATTCATCTGTTGTGGTTCTGATTTACAGATGTCTTCTAGTCTCATAAAAATGGGACTTGTTCCTGTTCCTTTTTCTTGTTCTCCTTGTTCTACAGTGTTTTCCAATAAGAGGTTCCCTTTATGAACACATGGACATGATGTGTTAGAAAATGAGTGTGCGAGTTAGCTAAATTTATCTCAACAGAATCCTTAGAACCAGGGTGATCATATAATTTATTATCTGAACTGGGACACTTTAAAATTCAGCTGGGAGGGGCGCCTGGGTGGCTCAGATGGTTAAGCGTCTGCCTTCGGCTCAGGTCATGATCCCAGCGTCCTGGGATCGAGCCCCGCATCGGGCTTCCTGCTCAGCAGGGAGCCTGCTTCTCCCTCTCCCTCTGCCTCTCTCCCTGCTCATGCTCTCTCTCTCTCTCTCTCTGTATCTCTGTGTCTCAAATGAATAAATAAAAAAAAAATCTTTAAAATTCAGCTGGGAGAGGGAAGAAGTTTTCATGCTGAGACAATAGGTATAAACTTGGATTTTTCTGAGAAAACTGGGATATATGATCTCCCTATATAGAACTCAAACTTTCCTTTAATCTCTAGAGTACCAACTTTATCCTAAATATATTTATTTAAATAAACACACACACACAAATGTGTGTGTGTTTGTGTATATATATATATATGTATATTTAATTTTTTAAAAAGTAAAGTATCTCCTGTTAAAAGTTATTCTTTAATGTAGTGTGCAGTGTCCTTCATCTTGGTTTCTGGCATGAATCCACAAGGACTGGACTAGACAATGAGCTGAAGGACAGCCATTGTCCTGTGCTCAAAATTGCCCCTCCTTTCCCGACTCATTATTCTCTTTAGCTCAGACTTGTTCCCTTCAACACCTCCTTCCCTTGGAATGGATATGTCTCAGGAGACTCCTTAGTGCTTCTAGCAAACTGACCCTTGGAAGGTTTGCCCCACCAACCATCCTTTCATACCCAGAGGTGTTTGAGTCATAATGAATACAGCTTAGAGTTTTAAGTCTGGACCTCTTTGAGTGTCATGCTTATACTGCTGCCTCGGGATCTGCAGGAAAAAAAGGGATGGCAACCCGTTGAATTCACAGATCCTCTTAGGAAGTTTATACCAGGCAGTAGATAGAAGTCACAACCCCATTCCCCTGGTGCATGCGTGCACACACACACGTCATTATATTGGGACCTTGAAGCTCCTCTTTCATTTGTAGCTCCCAGGCCTATATCACCATTCCTCAATTATATAATTCAGTTTATTTAATTCAGATGCATTTCAACATGCATCAGTGCCTACTGAATGTCAGACATTAGGTGGGGACTAAGCACATGAAGGTGAATTCTTGCAATCAGGGATGTTATAGTCTAGCTGGGTATAGATGTAAGAGGGTCAATATTTTTGAGGTCATTCCTTTCATATAGACAGAGAAGGACGAAAGACTCTTCTGGTGTAGGAGGACAGAATTTGGGGGTAGAGAGAAGAAGCACCCAGAGGGGTTTGGGAAAAACCTAGTGCAGGAAACATCTTCCTTATTCTACATTCTCAAGTTATAGCCTGAGACAATTGTAAGACCCTTAAAAATGTTCCACTTTCACTGTGGTGCCTGATAACATGGTGCTGGCTGGGGGAAGAATGTAGACTAGAAATGGCTAGAGAAGTGTCCGTAGAGCTGGTCCTGAGGCAGTTACCAGTTCTCCAGGGTCCACACGTAATGTCCAGGGAATCAGAGTTTCCTGAGGGCTTCAGGGTCGGGGCGATGGGTCATGCAAGTGCTAGAAAAGTGATGGGCTGAGGAGGCCTGATGCTGGCATAGGGAGGCCACATTCTCAGCTATGGATGCCATTGGCATGCCCAAAATGAACTGGCAGAATTAGCCACATGGTGGTAGATACCAGCATAGTCCTTAGTGGCCAGACCAGATCAGCCATTCCTAAGAGTATCCGATTCATCACATTCATGGTTGGATCAATACTCAAGCTGGAGATAGGAGACAAGCCATAAGCTGGTAGATAGTATGGTAGGTTTCCATTAGATGGTGGCCACAGAGAGATGGGTTGGAGAACACAGAAGTCACATGAAGTGAGGTATTGGATAGGAGAAGTAGACAGCCTCAAAATAGAGCTGGTTTGGGGGTGAATGTGGGTCTGTGGTATTGTGACTGGAAGCACCCCCTTTGCTCCCACAGTTGGATGTGGTTTTGGTTTCCTATTTTTTTTTTTTTTAAAGTAGGTTCCACACACAGCATGGAGCCCAACATGGGGCCTGAACCCATGACTCTGAGACCAAGACCTGAGCTGAGATCAGGATTCAGACGCTCAACCGACTGAGCCACCCAGGCGCCCCTGTTTTAGTTTCCTATTACTGCTGCATCAAACTACCACCAAATTAGTGTATTGTTTTACAGGGCCTAGAGGTCAGAAGTTCAAAACGGATCTCACTGGGCTAAAATCAGTATGTCGGCAGGGCTGCATTCCTTCTGGAGTTTCTAGGGGAGAATCCCATTTCTTGCCATTTCCAACTGCTAGTGACCAGGCATTTTTGGCTTGCAGTCCCTGCCTCCATCTTTAAAGCCAGGAACATAGGGCCAAATATTTCTCATGATGCCATCTCTCTGGTCTCTCTTCTGCCTCCTTCTTATCTTTTTTTTTTTTTAAACCATCAGTGGCATTTTATTTGGGAAGTTTCTATGTATTACATAGATGTTCCTTTCTCTTTACCCCATTAAAAAAAAATCAGAAAGACTTAAAAAACATATAAAATCTCTTAACTAGTTTCTCTAGTCTTAGGTTAAAAAAACTTAAGTGGTGCCTCTCCTTTATGACAATACTGCTTTTTCAGGAGAATTCATAGTCTGTCTTTATGGCTCACTACAGATTTCTACTCCTTCTTGGGGAAAAAATGGTCAATGTTTCTGCTTCCTTTTAATAAATTCCTTTCTTGATTATTACACATTATCATTCCCCACTTGACACCTTCTTAGAAACTTGATTGCTGGATGCATTTTTCATTTGGCAAAAATTCAACGTGGCTTTGCTTGGGATGTCTAAGTGTCAGAAACAGCAGTGTTGATGTTCTGATTTTGAGAGGGAAAGTATATATAGAGATGCATACATTCCTGGAAGAACAAATATAGGAGACTGAAATAGGGTGTGCACAGAGTTAAGAAGGCTGATAGACACTACTTGGTTTTGAATTCTGTGGCTGTCAGACACTGAAGACTGCAGTGTAGGCCAGAATATAAATCTCTGCAGGAAGAAGTTTGGTCAGGCACTATGGAATGACAGAGTCGGCTTCATTTTGTTCCAAGTGTATCAGCACAGACACACGCCAGGAGGGGCAGTATGCTCACTTGCAATGAGCGGTTCCCCGTGAATGATCATTTATGAGCATTTCTGCAAATGCTCTGTCAACCTAGGCACCGGGGGAAGAGAAAAGAAGCATCCTCTTAAAATATACTTCCATCTCTTACTCACCCAAGCCCCCAGGTCTCCTGAGCTCTGTGACTTGCAAGGCCAAAATGGAGTTTAAGTACGTGTCCTTCTAGATCTGGAAGCTGGTTCACTGGGGCCATCTCCGAAGATCTGGGTGAGCGCAGGGCAGCAGCAAGCCTACCCAGAAGGGTACGCCTTAATGATCTTCACATCGTCCATAGGGCGGTCCTGGGGGTTTGTTTCCACCATTCCTACTCGATTCACCATTCCTATGCCCTGGCACACTTGGCCAAAAATGGTGTGCTTGCCGTCGAGCCACTGGGTGGGGGCTAGGGTCGCGAAAAACTGGCTGCCGTTGGTGTCTGGCTCCGCATTGGCCATGGTGAGAATTCCAGCCCCCGTGAATCTCAGGTCTGGATGAAATTCATCCTCAAACTGCTTGCCATAGATAGATGCACCACCCCGACCTGTCCCTGTTGGGTCACCTCCCTGGATCATGAAGTCTTTGATGATCCTGTGAAATTTGGTGCCATTGTAGTAACCTCGACGTACCAATTCAGCAAGATTTTTACAGGTCTTCGGAGCATGCTTCCAGTATAACTCCAGCACAATGATCCCCATTCTGGTCTCCAAGTATATGTTGGGCGGCTGCCAGGAGTCTGGGGGGATCGCTGCCATAGCGCAGCCGACCGAATCCTTGCCTGCCTCCTTCTTATCTTACCCTCGTGATTACACTGGGCCTACTCACTAATCCAGGATAATCTCCCCATCTCAAGGTCAACTGATTACCAACCTTAATTCTATCTACAGCCTTTACTTCCCTTTGCCATGGAACCTAACTTATTGGCGAGTTCTGGGACTTGAACATGGGTATCCTTGTGGGAAGGCACTGTTCTACCTTCTGCAGATGTTCTCCCACAAGGCCACACACATGACAGTAAAGTAGCAGGCACCTGTCTGGCTGATGTCTTTATGGAAGAGGTGGCAATTTAGCTGTGTTTTGAAGGAAAGGTAGAGGTTGGTGAAGTCGGGAGGTGAAGAGAGTGAATTACAGGTAAGGGAGAGATGTGAGTAAAGGATCAGAGTTGGGAATGTGAGGAACAGAATGCAGGAAGTTTGATGACACCAGAAGGTACCTGTGGGGGGAGAGAGAGAGCTGAGATTGGGAAGGATGGTAAGAGACAACTGTTTAGTGCCTTGAAGTTTAGATGGAAGGCGCCCGAGAGACACTGAAAGCTTGCATGGGATCAGGTAAGAAAAGACCACAAAATAACTATGTAAAGATACATGGTCGTTAAATCATTTGGCTCCCCTTACTCAGGCAATCTTTGATTTTATGCTCTTGACTTTTATTGGAATTGTTCAATAAAACTCACTTTGCATGATTTACCAAAATGTAGTTGAAGAAGTTCATTTTGTGGTTTCCCAAAGATGTGGTTGCATGTTATGAATGTTCCCTGCACTGAGCGCTAAAGTTTGTCTCTTGACATTTATGTGTTTTCTAACTCAGGCACCATGAACTGTATCAGATAGTGATTTTTGGTTTGTTTGTGTTTGTTTGGCTTCCATGAAGCTCAGAGCCAAAGACTAAATTGCTAGATGCCTTATTTCTCTTGCTTGTACATTTATATATTTTTATTTATTATTTATTTATTTATTTGTTTATTTATTTAACATTAAAATAGCCTCTTTTTTTATTATTATGTTATGTTAATCACCATACATTACATCATTAGTTTTTGATGTAGTGTTCCATGATTCATTGTTTGCGTATAACACCCAGTGCTCCATGCAGAACGTGCATTTATATATTTTCTAATTCCAAGTGGTCTCCAATTTTTCTTTTATGTCTCTGTGAGGGGTAATGCTAGCTGTTAACCCCAAATATCAGGGGATTAAACACAATGGATATTTCTGTCTTTCTCACATATAATATTCTTGATTCCAGGTATTCCTGATCCCAAGTCCTCCGATTACCAGGTACCTATTTTGTCCTTCCCACACATGGGAGATACTTTCTCCAAGTGAGGCCATCCAAAACCTCATCCAGTCACGTCTTCAAACTCCAAGTGCAGGATCTCTGGCTGATGATATGCACTTGTCTCCATTAGGTCAGCAGGTGGGTCCTGTAGACCTTCAAAGATAAACTGAAGAGATGATTGTCACACCCCGCCCCCCCAACTTCCAACGTGCCATGCACAGCAGGGACCTGATAACTCATGAAAAACTCCCCTTCATCAAAGAGAGAGGTGGGAACTGCGTGTGGCTGGTCCAGAGCAAGGAGGAGATTTTGTCAGGGAGGTGGGGTGAGGCCCCTCTGCCTCAAAGTGGGAAGTTTCTTGAATTGACCTGACTCTGATTTGAGTGAAGAATGTCCTTGTTCTATGCTCTATGATCCCCGTTCTACCCTCTGTGAGGGTCTTCCAAGTCCCTTTCTTCCACAGCCCTCTGAAGTGGGCTTTGGGAGGAGACCTCTTCTTGGGGGCTGTAGAGCTTCCTGGCCTGGTACCCAATCACATGAATCCAGGCAGTCATAGACTTTTTTGGGGAAAAAAAATCTCAAAAACTCAATTCCCTTCTTGTTTCTTTGCTTCCAGGGGGTCCCAAGTACCAGGAACCATTCTCCAAATCCCTTCTAGCCACAGTTATCTGCTCTGGCTTATTTCTTTGCATCCTTGCCTCAATTGGGTGCCATCTGCAAAAATATGCTTTGGTGGGAATGTGCCTCTCCTTAATCTAACCTTTATCCCAAGGCAGGGTCCTGCTCTAAAAGGCAACCTACAGAATGGGAGAAGATATTTGCAAATGACATATCAGATAAAGGATTATACCCAAAATCTATAAAGAACTCATCAAACTCAACATGCAAAAAACAAACAATCCAGTCGAGGACATTAACAGACAATTTCTCCAAAGAAGACATACAAATGGCTAACAGACACATGAAAAAATGGAGAAAAGGTTTGGATGGTCATGCCAGGGAGGTATCTATGGACTAGCCCTGGAACTGGCACACATATTTCTGCTCACGTTTTATTGGCGAAAACTCAGTCATTCCTATTTGCACAGGAGGTTCTACCTAATTGCAAAGGAGGTTGGGAAACGTGGTCTAGTTTATATCCAGTAAGAAGAGAAAATGAGTTTGATAAAGAGTGAGCCAGACCTTGCCAAACATCTTTACTTAAATGTCTTGTGCATGCACTTTAATATTGTGACTTACTTCAGATCCTTTCAGAAACTGGCATGCTATAAATTAATTTTATTTTATTTTTATTTATTTATTTATTTATTTATTTATTTATTTTTATTCATGAGAGACAGAACGAGAGAGAAAGGCAGAGGGAGAAGCAGGCTCCCAAGGAGCAGGGAGCCCGATGCGGGACTCGATCCCAGGACCCTGAGATCATGACCTGAGCTGAAGGCAGATGCTTAACCATCTGAGCCACCCAGGCGCCCCTATAAATTAATTTTAAAAGACACACAATCTGCCTTTCTTCTTCCAGAATTTTTTTCCCCTATAAAATATAGGACAGGGAAAAATTATTTCATAGTTTGTTCTCAGTTTGGGAAGTCTATCAATTTGGGTCCATCAGTGGTAATGGTCAGACCATCAGAAGCTTTCTGAGCACCTAATTCCAGGTTAGAGACTTTTTCCAGGGTCAGCTTTCTTCTTCCTTTTGAAATGGCCTTATTCTTCCGCATCTCCTTAATCATGGACCAACCTCTCAGCTAGTTTGTTTTGGATTCAAGGGTGAGGCTTTTGTCTATGTACTTTCACTTTGATTAATCACTCTTTCTTGCATTTTCTTCTTAGACTCACTACATGCACCCAGTTAGCCCTATGCCTTTGCTCCTGCTTATCTGGGTTAAAAAAGTGTGAAGGTTCTGGTGTTCCAAGACTACCTGTCCTGGGCACAACATTTGGCAGGCTGTGGCACTGATGAGGTCTGGTGGATGGCAAGATCCTTGTTCTGGGCTCACATTCACCCTTCCCCTGCACCCTGTCCTATGGTCTGGCTGCCCTTGCAGCACTCAGAGACTACCCAACTGCCTCCTGATGGGCCATCTGTAGGCACATTTGCTTTCTGGCAAATTTCTTTGCATAAGCAGCTTTTAAAAATGATTTGTGTGATTCATCCAGGTTTCTGATTTCAAATCGCATCCTGAATATTTACTGCCCCTCTTTTGTTCACTATTTTCTACAAAACTGGAACCCTTTTATTCCCCGCGTCAATATACTCTTCCTAGCCTTTTACATAATAAAAAGCTTGAGTTTCAGCATTAATCATTTTGATTAATGGGATTCCACTAATAACCTTTTTCTACTTGGGAAGGGTCCAATTATGACTATATTTGTGTTTGGCCTTGGGCCAGTTTCTAACCCAGTGAGCCAAGTTTTCATTGGTTTCATGATTCCACAGCATGGACATTAACCTCTTCTAATCTACTTTCTCCTACATATTTCAGGCAGAGCCAGTCCTCCAGACCTTCTGTTGACCCATCCTTGGATATAACGAGGCTGGCTGCTTGGGGAGGGAAGGTCTGCTTCTCTCACATTCTCAGTATGTTCAGACACAAGCCTATTCAGTGATTCTTGATGTTTTTCCCATAGGTGTTATCAAGCCACATTTAGGCTTCATAATTCTTTGGCTTACCATTCACCCTTATAATTAATAATGGAACCCTGCCAGAAACTTAAAAAAAAAATGCTCTTCAAGGAGAATTTTCAAAGGACTCTTCAGTTTAAACTCTTCAAAAGCTCTGGATTCCTTCTCTCAGACACAGTAGAGGAAATAAAGTAGCCCCTCAGAGACATAATAGGGGAAAAGAACATGGTCTTCAAGGTCAGGATGAATTGTGAGACCTTGAGAAAATTATTTAACTTCTATGAGTCTCAATTTCCTCATTTGTGAAATGGGACTATGATTATCTTGCAGGAATAGGATGAGGATTAAATTGAATAATGTATCTAAAGAGACTTGTGGTTCCATTTCCAATAATATAATAATCTAAGTAGTCTGAAAACCTCCCTACTAGAAAATGCCTAGAAATGCTGAAGAGACTATAACAAACATCCTTTGAAATGACTAAAAAGAAAGAGGGAATTCCCAGGAGCTGAAAACAGAGGGGACTAAAGACAAGGGCTGATGGTCCAGCAGTCTTGGGAGGTGAGAGTTTATTGTTTCCGGTAAACAAAGGTTTTGGATTTTAAAGCTCACACAGAGATGGGAGATGAGGTCTTGGGCTCTTATATGGCAGGGAATTGGAACTGAGACCACTGAAAACATCTGGGACACTTGAAAGGCTATATCCTTGGAGAAATGGTTAGATATTATAGCCCATTGCAGAGATACTGAGATGGAATTTATCTGTCTCCTCTGGATTCTGAGTAGGGATCAATTTCCTCTTGAGAATTCCTAACAGTAGACCTTTATAACAGACTCCTTGCACAAGTCTGGGGTTCTAATGTACACTGCCTGCATGGTCTAGGAAGCCCCTAACCCAAAAAATGAACATACCACTTGTTCCAAGCCAGTCATACCCTTGGAATGACTACGGTTGCAAATATAAAACTACCTTAGAAACCTGGGTAGATTTTTAACTCTGCCCACTTGGTATTTCCACAGATAAAACCCCACTAGAATTTAGCTCAAAAACCAAATTATGAAATGCACAAGGAAACCACCTGCCATATCTAAGAGTTATCAGGCAAAACATATGGTAGAATTGGAGTCCAGAAGCTTCCAATCACAGAGCTATTCAATGGAGACCATGAAATGGGTATACTAAAAAATTGTCAAAGTTGTAATAGAAAGAGGTGAGAACCTGGGAAAAGAATGAAGCAGGATAGGCCAAAGAGAACTTGTGGAAATGAAAAATGCTGTCATTGAGATTAAAACTCAGTAGGCAGGGTGAAGAGTGGATTGGCTCAGGTGGCAAGAATATGAGTAAACTCAAATGCTTCCAATCAGTAGGTGCTCAGAAATTCCCAGCGATCCCTCTTTGGGAAACATTGAGGTGTTTACTTTCTCTTCTTGGTAAACTTGGGAGGTGAGGAGGGGTTAGAAATGTCCATGTCTGTTATTTTTAGATCTGCAAGTGAAATTGTGAGTTGAATGTGTCTTTAGCGTAGCTGACCACTACTGTGGTACCATTTTCTCTATGGTGACTCTTTCTCTTTCATCTCCCTTCATTCTTAGCAACCCCAGGGGTTCATGGCCTTACGCTTTCACTCCACTTCCCCTGCCAGAATGTCATCCCAGGAAAGGACCTTACAGATCTACATACAGCATAGAGTGCTAGAAAATGTTCAGGACTAGGAATCAGAAAACTTGGGCTTAAGAAGTGGGGCCATCACTGAAGAGGTATTTATAAAATTGGAATCATATTCCCTTTTCTTATTCTACAGAGTGATTGACAAGATCAGATAGATCCTGTTGTGATAGTGTAAGTGGCAAAGCATAATACAATGTTACAAAATTGCTATTATTGCTACTCAGATCAAGAAATAATTAGAAGCCTCAGGGGCTATTCCTCTTGTGACCATTTGCTTTCAACAGGGAAGTCTATAAATTAAATGAACAGGTCTCCTATGGTGGGAATTCAGACATTGGTGGGCAACATGGGAAGCATTTTGGTGGAGTCTTCTTAACCCTGAAATCACACCAAATATGCAATTATCTTCCTTGTTCATTTGTAGCTGATATATTTCACATGTGGGATTTGGGGGTAGGATAGTGTGGGATGATAAGCTCCTGCAAAGTGACTGTGCATATCAAAATTGACTTTCAAAAGGCAAAGTTGGGCTTAGGGAGGGAAAGTGTCTGTGTCTCTGTTCCTCCCTAGCACAACTGAGTTCTCATAGTTGAGTGTTTTAATGTTTTCTGTTTGCATTACATACTCCATGAATAGTAATGTTCTTGTTCTGCACCAGTTTTCTTCTTTCTGCTGGATTGTTGGTCTTCTTATTGATTTTGCAGGTGCTTTTTATATATGAAAGGAATTCTGTCTTTATTTGTAAAGCTATTTACAAATTTTTCTCTGATTTTAATTTGTCTTTTAACTTGGCTAATGTTTCAAAGATTTAGAAACATTTTTACTTCCAGGCTTTGTGCCATTTTAATTTTCTCATTTTCTCATGTTTTTTCATTTATTTTCTCATAAAAATTCTTTTTTTTAAAAGATTTTATTTATTGAGAGAAAGCGTGCACATGTGTGTGAGAGCGGAGGGGGTGCAGAGGGAGAGGGAGAGAGAGAGAATCTCAAGCAGCCTTCCCACTGAGTCTGAGACCCTGACCTGAGCCGAAATCAAGAGCTGGACTCTCAACTGACTGAGCCACCCACGTGCCCCTGGCACGGATTCTCATGAAACTTTTGTGGTTTCACTTTGGTGTGAGATATGAAATATGAGTCTAAAAAAGAGTGAAGCAGTTCTTCGTATCTAGATGAAGTTTCTGTTATTTCTCTTTTCTCTAAAGAGTCCTTAGAGGTCTGAGCAATCTCTTTCCTTTCAGAAATTTCAGAGATCTCTCTGATACTTTGGTAGATTGGGTTCTAGCCTGTGCAGTTTACATGGGAAAGGGGCATTTTTTTTTTTATTCTTCTATTTGCTGTACTCCTTTGAGAATTCTTTCCAACAGAGACCAGTTTTCTCTATTATTAAATCTCTAAAAAGTTTAGTGGGTGGTATAAAGTCATAGACGCATTTCAAAGCCCAATTTATCAGCTAACCAAAGGCAGCTACCGCACGTCTCTGTTCACCAGTAAATGTGAGGCAGTGAGAGGGTGGGCAAGCAGAGCTGAAAGATGTGGAGGGCGAAACTCCTGGAGGGAACGGGGTTTGCCCACAACGGTGTAAGTCGTAAAGTGGTTTCCTGATGCAGCGTGCAGTTGGTTCCCTGTTGTCTATGACCCATAGAACACTCCTCCTTTTTCCAGCTCACTGGAAAGGGGGGTGTTTATCTATGTGAGGATGAGGTTCCTGGACAGAGCCAGTGGGATGAAAGAAAACACTGTAGACACCATGGTGTTGTGTATCTGAGCAAGACCTCACATGTGACCCTATGAGTTTTTCTCATTCCTCTCTTCTCATTTCCTCCCTTTCTTCTACTTCTCTTCCAGCAGCTTCCCTGGCAGGCTGTGTGCAGTGGGGGTGGTGGTGTCTTCCTCACTCCTGTTGGAGGTCAGCTCACCTCTAACTCTCATGAGGGGGAGTGCTGATCACACGGAGCCCGGGGGTCTCACTGAAGTGGACCAGGTATGTCCCCTTAGAACCACCCCTGCCTTCCAATCTTCTTTCTCTCTCTCTTTTTTTAGAGAGGGGGAGGGCAGAGGGAGAGGGAGGGAGAGAATCTCCAGCAGATTCCCTGTTGAGTGTGGCGCCCCTCCACCTGGCTCCATCTCACAATCCTGAGACCATGACCTGAGCCGAAATCAAGAGTTGGACGCTTAACTGACTGAGCCACCCAGGTGCCCCTCCAAGCTTCTCTTTATAGGGGATAGAAGAAGCTATTTTCATTTCTCCAAAGTGCGGTGATTCCTAAAGCAGCGTTGCTCAGAGGTCCTTGATAGAAGACCACCACAGCAATGCTCCCCTGTCTGCCAGGAACAGAGGGTGGGGGACGGGGTCCAGGAGAGCAGTATCATCTAACCTGCATATATTCTGGCTAAGGCTGTAGCATGGAAGCACAGAATTTCAGGGTCTTCACAGTGATTGATTTAAGTTATTTTACTGATAAGAAACAAAAGTAAATCACTCAGTTGTCCAAGGTCACAGAGTTAGTGGCAGGGCCAGAACTTGATCCCAAGTCTTTTGACTTGAATTCATTTAGTCTTGTGACAGATCATGCATAACTTGAAATGCTAAATTGAAAGCTGCCTGATTATTGCTATAAAAAGTGTCAGAACTTCTAGATGTGTTAGATGGGGAGGGGATACGATAGTTACTTACCCGATATCTCATCTCCCTTCTTCACTATTAACAGAAGCCCAGCTAAAAGGTAGTGTTGTGTCCACTAAAAAAGCATATTTTCCAGGTTTCTTTGCAGATGGCATGAGCGTGTGATTCGTTGTAGACATGTAGTGTCTACTTTCTGACTTGATTAAGCCACTATAAGTAGATCTTTCTGTTATTTGCATATTCCTGTGATATCATCCAAAAAGAAATCTCTCTCCCTCTCTTTGTATATGCCCTAATTCGCAGAAAATAGCCTTATAACATTATTAAACACCACCAAATGTGTTAGCAAACAGATCATTAGAGGGTGAAATTATTTACATTACCAGAAGATTTTTCACCTCTAAAGGATCACAGGATCCATTTCAACTGCATCTTTCTCAGTGTTTGTTTATAGATCATTTCATACTTAACAGAGGAGAAACTAAAAGCTGAGTTGTTCCGTGCTATTGCTGATTAAGAATCAATCAGAAACAAAGATAAAACAAATCTGAAAGTATAATGCTCAAAAAAGACATTCATATTACGAGTTAGTTATTCTCTTTCTCCTCCTGCTCTCCTTCCTCTTCCCCCGCACCCCATTTCTATTTCTCTTTTTTAACCAGGCAGGAAACTCAAACATGATATGTCCTGGTTCAATGCCAGACGCCTGGCTTCCTAACAGAGTGAAATTGAACACATTTCTCACCACACTTCATTCTTTACATGAAACTTACCCTTTTTTTTTTTAAAGATTTTATTTATTTATTTGACACAGAGAGAGACAGCGAGAGAGGGAACACAAGCAGGGGGAGTAGGAGAGGGAGAGGCAGGCTTCCCGCTGAGCAGGGAGCCCGATGCGGAGCTCGATCCCAGGACCCTGGGATCATGACCTGAGCCGAAGGCAGACACTTAACCAACTGAGCCATCCAGGTGCCCCAAAACTTACTCTTTAGGTATTTCCCCCCCTTTCTATTAAAAGCCCCTCTACCCTCCTGGATGCCCCAACTTGAAATCTCCATAATCTTTTCTCTCCCCACCCCAATGTTCAATTAGTTTTCAGACCTCGGGTGGGCGGGGTAGGGCATGGAGGAAGGGATCCCGAAGTGGATTTATCCAGTTGTTCTCCATGACCTCAATCACACCTGCTCTTTGGTCTGACCACTCATTAGCTGCTTGCATGGGAAATAACAATTTGTGTGATGGTGACATTTGAGGCTTACATGATTGCTTTGATATATTAGTTTTGGAGACCAAACACTCCAATTATAGCCAACAGAACACTTTTAATTGGGACTCAGAGGTAAAAGGACTTTCTGTTGCTATAGTTTCAGGGGTACATATGTGGTCAAGCTGTCTAAAGCTGGATTTATTTTCAGATGTAAGCTATTACGGACAGCGAGCTCTGGTGACTAAGGGACATCTGCTCTTCTGGGAGGGGTGGAGTGTGATCTTGGGGCTCATCTAAAACGAAGCTCTTAGGCAGGGCACATTCTGTTATGGTGGTGCTTCCAATGCCTTCGATTTCATATCCTTGGATGGTGAGTATATGTCTGAAAAGGAAACATTAACCTATACGTCTATGAGTGCTTTGCCAATAGACTAATGTTCTGAGCTTCAGAAGGAAGAAAGGAAGGAAGGAAGAAAGGAAGGAAGGAAAGAAAGAAGGAAGGGGGAAAAAAAAAAGCAAAGGGTACTTCTTTTTTTTTTTTTTTTTTTTGGTAGTTTTAAATTTTATTTTTTTGGGATTTTTTTTTTTTATTCTTATGTTAATCCCCATACATTAC
>NC_138383.1:23608550-23623879 GCF_054177405.1 Leptonychotes weddellii
TCGGAGGGGGGAGACGAACCATGAGAGACAATGGACTCTGAAAAACAAACTGAGGGTTCTAGAGGGGAGTGGGGGGAGGATGGGTTAGCCTGGTGATGGGTATTAAAGAGGGCACGTTCTGCATGGAGCACTGGGTGTTATGCACAAACAATGAATCATGGAACACTACATCAAAAACTAATGATGTAATGTATGGTGATTAATATAACAATAAAAAAGAATTTTAAAAAAATTCTTTAGGTTTAAAAAAAAAAAAAACTTGAAGCTTGGCTAATGACTGTGACTCACTAGAAGCAACAGAATGCTGTCTTTTGACTTTAAGCCCAGAACTTCTGCCACCATTCTGCAGCCTCATGTTAATTCTTTATAAACAAAAATGTCCAATTAACAACAAAACGATTCCTCAGCTTGCAGTATTTCAGAGAGTTTACCTAAGGAGATGATAGAGCAGATCTGGGTAGATGAGATGAAACTCCTTTTGACCTTGTTGAGAATCGCTGGTCTTGCGGGCGTGGACAGGTGTTACCCTACAACCAGTGATTATTCTCTGCTACCCTATAAGAGTGTTAGAGGCTTTTTAGGACAGGCTCTGTCTCCATTTCAAAGACCTCTGACCTCTGCGGGCCCATCCGCCACCTCTGTTCTGTTGATCTCCTGGGCTCTCCCTTCTACCATTTTCCACTTTCTGTGCACTGTGATAGCTTGAGAATGTTGCACTTCCATTTGTCTCCTATTAAGTCCCCCTAACTGGTTCCTTTGCATGCTACTTTGTATCAGTTACCCTTTATGGTTTGGCTTTAACAGCCATTTACCCACCCCCAATCCTTTCATGTAACTGGGCTTCCAAGTTCCGCCTGACATAGACAAGATCTTATTTCACCTCTACGACTTAAACAGGACTCCCCTATGCTTCTGTCTTAGCCTCTTTCTCCCTGGGCTTGCTTGGAAAACAAGATAAATCACTCCGGCACACCTCATCCCTATCTGAGTCCCTTTTTCAAGGTCCAAGTTAGTGAACACAATGACCAAACAGTGTAGTGTTCTCAGGTCAGGGCTACATGTAGTAGAATCCCTCAGAGCCAGGAGTTAGTTGTGACAGAGTTGAGTGTAAGCTAAGACATAGACAAGGGCTTAAGCCAAAATGATATAACCAGTTGCTAGATCTAAGGCAGAGCTTCTCAATCCAGCCCCAGTGACATATTGGGTTGGGTAATTACCACCGTGGGAAGATGCTCTGTGCACTGGAGGGTATGTATCAGCGACTCTGTCCTCTGCCCAGTGGATGCCAGTAACACTTCCCTCCAAGTTGCAACAACCAAA
Source organism: Leptonychotes weddellii (assembly GCF_054177405.1). Taxonomy (NCBI): domain Eukaryota; kingdom Metazoa; phylum Chordata; class Mammalia; order Carnivora; family Phocidae; genus Leptonychotes; species Leptonychotes weddellii. The sequence goes on from NC_138383.1 coordinate 23,609,871, forward strand.
AATATCTCCAGACGTTGCCAGATGTCCTCCGGGGTTGGGAGAGAGGAGGCGAAATCATCCCCCATTGAGAATCACTGGCCCAAGCTGTGAGTGCAGGGTGGGAAACAGAGAGACGAAGTCATAAGGTGAAGTTTAGGCAGATGAGGAACAGAGAAGAAAGCAAGTTACAAGGCTGGGTCAAGTAAGAGTAAGCATTTTTACCATCATTAGGAGAGGGATGCCACATGTTTATACCACCCAGGAGCTGCCCACGAGTCACATGGTTTAAGGGAACAGAATCTAGATGACCTCATATTTGCCTAAGCCTAGGGTACCCTGTGATCAACCTGCAGCATGTTAGCCATGCTCATCAGGATGTGGGCTGCAAGGTGGGCAACTGCCCCACATGCTGCATTTCAGAGAAACCTAATATTGGTGGTTTAACCCAAGAGAGTTGATTGTTTTCATGTAACAGAAAGCCCAGAGGAAGACGATCCAGGGCTGATGCAGCTAGTAAAGAAAGTCAAAAAGGACCCGGGACCCTTTTAGCTTCTAGTCCCACTGCACTTGACATGTAGCATCCCTTGTGGTTATAACCGAGCTGAGCTCATTTTACATTGTCTTTCCAGTCAAATGATGAGAGAAATGTCCCTCAAAACCATGATTCTTACTTTTTAGGATATTTGTTTCCTCCTTGAGATCTGAGGGAGAGCATTAGAGTGCAGCTTCTCCTCTCGTTTGGGTCCAGATTGTTCCACTTAAGGTACGCATGCTTGATAGTTCATAACTGGGAGCTGTGGCCATTGCTCTGTTTCATCAGAGATAGAGCTTTACAATTTTTGTTTATTTTTGGTTGTGTTCCCAAACGTGGGGAAAAAGGAATTGGGATTAAAAGATGACTTTACTTTATTACCTTCAACACAAATTTCACCCGTTATTATTTTTTTATTTTGGTGAGTTAAGAAACAATGAGTAGGAGGAAGATCACACCAAAATGAGGTCTTTGTTCTTGACGGACCTCACTATTCTCATACCACATCCAGTCTTGTCAGCCATCCTTCTCACTCTCATCCAAGGCATGCCACAAGTTCATACACTTCTCTCTGCATCTACTATGTCCTCCCCTGTTCCAAGTCTATCAGGCTTGCTCATCTGGGCAACTGCAAACTGTTTCCATGGCTGCCTCTCTTCACTTCAGCAAAGCAATCCACATTCTCCCAAACAACAAGAGTGTCAGAGGTTCCTCCGTGCTTGTGGGTCTCACCAGAGTCCATTTCTTTTGGTAGTGGGAGCTGATGGTCTTGTTTACTCAGATTATCTGGGTCAAAGAGAAGTCATCTAGTATTTCTGTGATGTATCCTCTCTACAGCTCGAGGCAAGCACAGGAACCTTCTATTCTCTTCCTTGGGGGGGATGGGAATCTCAGCATTTTGATCTGCACGGCTTTCTGACTATCTCAATTATTCATTCATTCAGTGAAGATCTGTTGATACCATCTAGGAGTCAAAGAATATGCTAGGATGAGTAATATCCTGTTGGAAATGTTCCAGTTCACATGGGCGCCCTGGTGGATGATGACATATATTCAACCACAAGAAGAACACCAGGTAGAAAAAAGGCAATGCTGAGAATGAAAACAGGGAGATGTTGTAAGTTGGTAGCTGTTGTGAATTGGGTAGCCAGGGAAGGCCCCTCTAAGGAGACACTAACTGAATGTCAAGGAGGGGTCAGCTATGTGGAGGACAGGGGACTGCAAAGCCGAAGATGGGATCAAACATGGTATGTTCAAGGGACAGAAAGAAGGTCATTAGGGCTGGGGTGCAGTGGGAAGAAGAGGAGTGGAAGACAATAAGGACAGAAATGTGGGTAGGGTCACATCATGTAAGGCTTTGTAAGTCAGGGGAAGAAGATTATTCTAAGTTTAATGGATATCCTTGGAGGCCCCTTCTTATTTTTTTTTAAACAATGACCATGTATTTCTATTATAGTAAAAATAATAGTAATGATAATAATAAAGCTTACTTAAAGAAAGAGAGTTTATGGTAGTCATGGGCTACAAAGGTTGAAGGAAGGATCCTTTGTGAAGCTTTTCCTGGGACCCAGAGCCTCTCCTCTTGCTGGCTGTTACTGTCTTGTGCTCTTCGGAGGGACCACATTCAAGCCTGGAAACAGATGTTTTCGTTCTGCTCTCCACATTCTGCTTCCTGAGCGACATCCTCCACGCTGGTGACAGCAGATGGCTGCTCCCATGTGACAGCGGCATTGCCGTCTGTCTGTCTGTCTTCCGTAGCGATTTGTGAGCCTCAGAAGCTGGTGTTTTCAGTGCATTTGGGCTTGTTTTATGGCAAATCACCACCCACATGAGGCAAAACACCAAGATGGCACCATTAAGGACACAAGCCCGAGGCAGAATGGCTCACTTCATAATCACATACAAGTCACCTCAGCGTGAGCCACTGCAAGTGACTGAGAGGGAGTGACCTTCAGGCCAGACCGGGGTTACGTGTAGAAGCAGAGTATGGGTACAGAGCCAAAGAGCAGTATGGTGGGAACTGGGGAAGTTTAGAATCCAGATAAGGTATAGAGAAGGAATACTAATCCAGGACAGGATTCAGGGGCCAGTGGTCAGGACAGAGGAAGGGTCCACAATCGGGAGAATGATCTAGAGCGGGGATCGGCAAGCTTTTTCTGTAAAGGGCCAGATGGTATATATTTTAGGCTTCATGGGCTGTACAGTCTTTGTTGCCACCATTCAGCTCTGCAATTATAACACAAAAGCAGCCATACACAGTATAAATGAATATGTGTGATCATGTCTCAATAAAACTTTATTTAGGAACACTGAAACTTGAAATATCAGTCTTCTTTTCTTTTCTTTCTTTCTTTTTTTTTTTTTTTTGTCCATTTAAAAATGTAAAACGCCTTCTTGGCTTATGGACCATACAAAAACAGAACAGGCACACATAATTTAAATTTTTCTAGTAGCCAGATTTTAAAAAGTAAAAAACACAAGTGTTTAAAGATTTACCCTAAACTCTTCAAACCTCAGTTTTCTTAACTGTAAAGTCAGGCTAATAACAGTAACTTACGGCATGTGGTGAAGATTAACGACTCAAACCATGTGACGAGTCTAGAACAGTCCATAGCACATCGTGAGTCCCCAGTAACCTTAGCTTTATTGCCACCACTTCAAAAAAAGAAACAGGTCAAATTAATTTTATATATTTTCTTTAACTCAATACATTCAAAATAGCATTTCAATATGCAATCAATATCAGAAAATAATTTAGAAGATATTTTACATTTGGTTTTTCAAACTAAATTTTTGAAATTCCATGTGTATTTTATGCTTACATCCCATTTCAAGGGCTCAGGAGCCACATGTGCCTACTGGCTACTTACAAGACAGCACAGATCAAGAGCAAAGATGCATCCAGGTATCCCAGGTCAGAATCAGCCCATAGAGCAGAGACCAAGAACAGGTAGACTACATCACACGGAAAGGCAAAGTCCAAGGTCAGGGAAACAAGCAAATTACAGGCATCTGGGCAAGTTACCAGAGCAGACCACAATCTGGGAGAACATCCGGGGGGGCAGAGATAAATTTTGGTTACAAGCCCTTATTTAGGGCCTTCTGGGCCAGGCATCATAGGAAGTGCTTCACATTCGTTCTCTCATCTACTCTTTATGACAGCCTTGTGAGGCCAGTATTCTCTCCCTCGCGTTAGGAATGAGACTCAGGAAAAAAAATGAAGTGGTTTGCTCGAAATCACACCGCTGGTGAGTGCTGGAGGTAGGATTTGAACTGCTGTCCATGTGGCTCTCACCTCCTCAGCCTCTTCATTACACTGTGTCTTGCTCAGTTAAGACACTGATCAGATCACTGATCAGAATTCAGGGAAAGACACTGAGCCGTGATATCTCCTGAATCCACCCAACTCCCTGCCATCCTCACTGCCCAGCTCCAGCTCCTTCTATGTTTCCTTCCCACCTGAACTAGATCAGGGGCCTCAACCCTGCTCTCCCTGCCCACCCTACCCCCCCACCAACCGCCCCCATCTCCTTGGCTTCGACTTGCCCAGTGTTCAACTGACAAAATAATTGGCTTAACGCCCAACTCTGAATGAATCACTTGCTGGCTTAAAACCCTCCACCGGCTCCTTTCGCCTGCAGAATAAAACTCCAAGTTCAGGAAACAGGGTTCCTAGACTACCTACTTCATGCTACCTCTCGCTGACTCCTCAGCATGGCATTCCAGGCCTTCCATACTCCATCCTGGCAGGCTGCCTTCGTGCTCCTTGATCTCCCTTCATAGATTTCAAGCAGACATTCTAGCATCCAATCAAAGAGCCATGGGTTCCCTGACCCTGCCTTTTCCCTGAACACAACCCCATGATTTTTATAGCAGTGTCCCAAGTCACACTGCTCCTCCAACTTCAAATGGCCTTTCCTTATATTTGTCCCTCCCACCACCTCTACTTGCACAAACCCTAACTGTCTCAATCACCTTTCTCCATGAAACTTTGGACCCCTGACCCCCTTTCTGGACTTGCCCAGCACCATGTCCCTGCCCCTCTTAGAGATCTTATCACTTTCTACTTTGTCTTGTAGACATATAGGTGTGCCTCTCATCCCCCTTTCTACACCGTGAGCTCCTCGAGGAAAGGTTCTGGATCTTTCTCTCCCCATAGCATATGCCATAATGCTTCATGCTAATAAATTAGGTGCTCAGGAAGCTTGTTTAATTAAAAAAATAAATCAATGTTGGTTGAATTGAATTGATCTATCATGATGCTTAAAACTTTGCCGTCCAAATAATTCCACAAGAATGTCCAGGAAATTCTAACTGAAACAAAGCACTGTATTAGCCTAAACATATAAAATTAAGTGATATTCAGCAAGAGCTTAGTGCACCACCATTAACCAGAAAATGGGACCATACAACTTACTCTATTTTCCTTTTCGCTTTGGCTGCTAGAAAATCCAGTTGAAAATGTGGTTCTCAAAGACAGAAATATCCTTAATCTAGGCTTCTAGCATCATTCCAATCCCTCTCTTCCATTTGGTGATTCTGTCTTGTATAGACCAGTTTTAAGTATTGTTTCCTGAAAGCGGCCTGAAATACTTTTGAAAGTATGTGGAGAAAAGGGTGGACATAAATCATAAATCAGTGCTATTGGTGGGATTTGTTTATGAGCTTAAGCAGGAGGCGGGAGCACGAAGCACTCTGGCCCTTAGCCCCAGGGCTGTGCGGGCCAGGGGAGGAGCCCAGAGGAAAAGGGTCTCGAGCTGAAAGTGACTCAGCAGGAGAGCTGTCCGCTGAAGGGGAAACCATCAGTCCAAAGCCATGATCCAGCAAGATGTGGTGGTCTCCGGCTTGAATGGCCTGCAGCTGCAGTGCAAGGGAGTCAAACCCAGAGTGGGGGACTGGCAGCAGGAGGAAAGGGACAGCAGCTCTATGCAGAGCCCGGCAATGGGCCCCGGCAATGGGCCCCGTAGGAACAGAACCCGTCTGATGGTGAGAAATTATTGCGAAGAGAACCTGACTTCCAGGGGATGGGTTGGCAAGATCTGGAAGGGGATCAAAACCCCTGTTTAAAAACTGGAATTCAGAACCAGACTCTAGCCCCAGAGTATAACAATAGACATGATCAGGAAACCACGGCAGAAATAACCATGAAGAATGAGCAATGATGCTGAGATTAGGGGAAGGTGGAGCCTCTGAATGCCAGAGGCCCCAGCCCCTGGGCATATCCTGCCTGATCGTCAGTGGGCTCAGAGCCACCCACAAGCCAACGGAGTCTTAAGTGGGTGGCTCTTCCCTATTATCCTCAAGACCGAAGCCCTCACTCCCTTTTAGGAAATGTAATAAAAAGAGACATGGGATGACAATTTCCTTTCTTGACCAAGGTCCTGAGAGAACACAAAATATGATGGGTCAGCTTTGATGAGGGGCAGTGGGGCAGGAAAGCTCCACAGAAGAAGCCAAAACCAGAGAATTACCTGGAAAGGCAGAAAACAACAATGGAGTATAGAACCTGTCAGCAAGAAGGCAGAGGCCTGCCAACCTGGCGGCCTTACCATTTATTTGGTCAAGAGCCAACTCTGGTAACAATAAAGAAACCACATAAGGGGGGAAAGGGAGCAGCACTTTGTCCTCCTCCTCCCATGATGACCAACGAGCTTTCCCTGCACTGTTTCTCCCCATTTTACAGGCAGGAAAACAGAAGCTCAGAGTTCTATGTGCTCACATCATTCCGCTATCGCGTGGCAGTTAGGATTCAAATCCCAGTCCCCCAGACCTCGAGCTGGTGCTCCTCACACACATTTTATCCAATCAGAGGTGAAGAAAATTCAATGAAACTACTGACGCTCACTAAGGACCACATGGGGCCCTGGGCTGGGGTAAGGTGGGCCTTCTCTGCTCTGGAACAGGAGGTCTGGGTGGCTTCAGGAGAGAAGACGACTGTCCCTGAGGAGGGCATGTGATTTCCTGGAGGCTGCACTCACACCCCCGAGAGAGAAATTCCGGGCCCCACAGGTTCCCTCCACTGCTTCAGCTCAGGGAGCGGATGAGGTTTGCTGATTCTTCGGGCAGAGGGCCCGGCTGCAGAACTGAAAGGTCAAGAGCGCTGTTCCCCGTCACCTGACGGCTGGGCCAGGCTGGCAGCCAAGGGCTCCAATCTGGACAATTACACCGCTGAGAACACGGATCCTTCGGGCCTGCCCTGCCCGGCTTGACATTTCCTCTTCAATGGCTAAGCCTCGCTTTCTACCTCTCTTTCAGGAGCTCTTTGTTCCAAGATATATAGCTGGCATTTTTGCACATGCTGCAAGCACTGGGAAAAGCCTGGGCATAAAGCCTTTGACGTGCATTTAACACGTATTTATTGTTTGCTGCCTTTCTGTACATAAGCAACTGTGCAGGACCTAGATTTCTCCACCCAGAGCAAAGGCACAAATGTATATCACTAACTATGATGCCAAACCTGCTGAAGAAATCCACCAAAACTATGGTGAAGGGGGTTAAAAAAAAAGAGCCTTAAACCATAAGGGCCTTAAACAGTCACCTTGTTCAAGCTCTGGGAGCTTTTCATCTAGCAGGTTCTGGGAAGATAGCATCCCCTCCTGGCCAATAAAATCTTCTGCCTGGTACTATGGGTGCCCCTCTCTGTTCTGCTGAAAGGTATTTTCACCAAAAGCTGCTGCTAATACTTACACCAAGAAATCCTTTGCCCCGGCTGTTGACCTACCATTTCGATGTTCTCACAGAGATGGTGGAGGGAGAGCCCTCTTTCCACCAGGATTAGGACAATGGTACTCCATTCCCAAGAAGGGGGCCCCATTGGGTCTGTTCTTCACTAAGAAACCCAAGACAAGTTTCCCTCTGAAGCTGGGTTGCAGGATATTTGAGCATCACTGTCGATGCTGTGTGAAAAGTCTCTGTCCTTGTTAGTAATCAGTTTGTGTCTGAAGAAAGAGAAGACTCACCTGCAAGGGGGACTTCTAACCTATACCAAGAACTTCCCCCAACACTGGGTAATATAGTTTGTCTCCCTCTCTTTGTTGGTGAGACTCGGTTTTGGCTTCTCAAGTTTCAGCCATCAGTTTCAAAGTACCCTTCTCTAATATCCCTGAGGTCTCCAAAATCCCCAGGGAAACAGTACTCCCGGCAACATGCTCCCTGGAGCCAAAGTTCCCACTTGAGCAGACAGATTAGGCTTCTCTCTCAAAATCACCCTGCCCTGATAGTCATACACACACACATACATATAGTTAGAGCTGTTTATTAAGGATTACACAAAGAAAAGCACAAGAAAAGCAATGGATCCCAAAAGCTGTGAGAAGCAATTTCCGAGTCAAATCTCAGAATGAGGCAATATTCAAGCCAGAAGCCAGGGAAGTGACTGACAACGAGTTGTTACGGGATGCATTCCCACAAATGGTTTAGAAGTATGGCTGTGAATGTGAGAAGGTGCTAGAAGCACACTTTTACACGCCGTAGACTGTGTAACCCGAGCAGGCCCAACCATCCAAAGGGCCAGAAGAGAGTCAAGATAGTGTGGCCAGGGAGGGACAGGGCAGCTGGTCCCCCAAGGGCCATGGGTTATGATGGTTAAGGGTTCCTAGCTCCACGCTGAACAGAACTGAGAGACACTTCCTCTTCGCGCCTGTGGTTACATTGAGCTTCGTTACAGAACTGCCCTGGGGCCTGGGGCACTTGCGATGCATTGGCTGCCCCTGGAGTTCGCCTTGATTGATGCTAATTGAATTCTAATTGAAACCATCCAGCCAGGCCCCAAATGCACCTGAAAGAGACTTCAATATCCGGAAGCCCCACCCCAGAGAGTTTGCAAGTGTTTCTCTCACTGCACAACTCTACCAAGTACGTTATTTGCCTATTAAACCTTGATACACCTTTAGAGACCTCCATGGACTGCCCTGCTACAGACAAAAAGAGCACAGCCTCTATTTCGGGCTGCCCTACAAAGCTGGGTTTTGACCTGATAAGACTGTTACAGTTCATTTATCACCATTGCCGTGCACCATGCTAATTAGAAGTTAGGGACTCTTAAAATCACTGGATTATGCAGTGTTTCCTCCCAAGCCTTTCTATGTTGTGGTCCAAATCCTTATGAAATTTGTATTCAATGAATAAAGGGAGAGCAGGAAAAGCATGGAGAGTCAAGGGGAATAGTTAGAGGTGAATAGGAATCTGACATTACATCGCAGGGTAAACAGGCTCTTCAAATAGCCTTTGTTTATTCATTCCACAAACATTCCCTGTGCTCCTACTATGTGCAGGGGGTTAATTATCCCAGAACCTGCGGATAGAGCCTCCCCAAAATACATATTTTAGTGGAAGAAGGCAACCATCAAACAAGGGAAAATGAACGAATGAAATACTTTCAGGTGCTAAGTGCAATCAAAAAAACAAAACAGGGGCGCCTGGGTGGCTCAGATGGTTAAGCGTCTGCCTTAGGCTCAGGTCATGATCCCAGGGTCCTGGGATTGAACCCCACATCAGGCTCCTTGCTCAGCGGGAAGCCTGCTTCTCCCTCTCCTTCTACTGCTCCCCCTGCTTGTCCACTCTCGCTGTCTCTGTCAAATAAATAAAATCTTTTAAAAAAAGAAAACAAAAAAGAGTAATAAGGTAAAGATAAGGTAGACTGGAAAAAGAAGGGGTTAGCCAGGGTTGATGGAAAAGGTCCCTCTAAGGAGGGAACATTTGGGTTAGGAGCTGAGGGAGGGGAAAGGGATCTGTGGAAAGGCCTGGGGGAAGAGTATTCTAGAGGGGGTGCAGCAAGTATCTCTCAACAAAGGCAGGAAAGAACTCAGCATGTTAAATGGCCAGAAAGAAAGCCACTGTGGATGAATAAGGACAAAAGAGAGACAGAAAATACTAGAGAGGTAGGTGAGAGCCAAATCCTATAGGGTCTTGAAGATCATGGAACAGAATGTGCGTATGTGCTTGCGTGTGCGTGTGTGTATAAGTGTGAGATTCCGAAATGAAATGGACACCATTCAAGGGTTTTAAGCAGGAAAGTGTCATGGTCCAATGCCTACTTTGGAAAGATTATTCTGGCTGCCACATGGAAAATGGATGGGGGAGGGGCAGAGAGGAGAGGGTGGAGACAGAGGTAGAAACAGAGACAGACCCATTAAGAAGTTGCCGCAAGAGGGGCTCCTGGGTGGCTCAGTCGGTTAAGTGGCCAGCTCTTGATCTGGGCTCAGGTCATGATCTCTGGGTTCTGGAATGGAGCTCTGCATCAGCTTCCCCAGTCTGCTTCTCCCTCTCCCTCTGCCCCTCCCCCCATGTGTTCATGCATGCCCTCTTTCTCTCTCTCTCTCTCTCAAATAAATAAATCTTTAAAAAATGTTTAAATAAAAAAAAGAAGAAGTTTCTGCAAGAGTCTAGCAAGAAATGGTAATGATTTCTCCTGGGTAGGAGCAATGGAAATGGAAAAACATGAACACGGAGTCCATGGGATGTAGTAATGGATTGCATTTGTGAGTGTGTGAAGAGAGAGAATAGAAAACCCCACGTTTAGTACCTGAGCAATGAGATGGATGAAGAACTCCTTCCCGAGACTGAGAGAGCTGGGTCGGGATGGAGTTGGGGGAAAGTCAATAGGAGTTGCATTTGGCCGCATTTCCCCAGTCATGACAATTGGACATCCAAGAGGAGATGCCAAGGAGGAGGCACTTAGACAGACATGCTTATGCTCCTGGGAGGGTTCCGTGACAATACCTCAGCATGCACAGCATGGAGGGAGGAGATCACCGGAGATGGGTGTAGATAGAGAGGAAGCCCACTGAGGTCAGAAGCCAGGGCATGGAGAGCCCAGTGGGGAAGGGGAGGGGAGAAAGAGGAGAAGCTGGGGTGGGGGTCACACAGAGGCCCGCAGGAACTGGTTAGCCCCGTCAGATGCTGCTGCGAGGCCCAATAATGTTGTCTCTGAGACTTGACCACTGGTTTTCACCAGATGGGGTCACTAATGACCTTGTGAAAGGGAACATCCATGGAGAAGTAGAGATGACCACCCAAATGAGGGGCAATGAGGAGAAAGGGGGAGGTGACGAGCTGGAGACTGAGGATGGACGCTCTGTTTTCTTACAAAGAGAAGCAGAGAAATGGGGTGATAGTTGGAGGGAGATGTGGGGCGTCAATGGAGGGTATTGACTTTTGTTTTAAAGATGAGTGACATTGGGGCACCTGAGTGGCTCAGTCGGTTAAGCATCTGCCTTCAGCTCGGGTCATGATCCCAGGGTCCTGGGATCGAGCCCCACATCAGGCTCCCTGCTCAGTGGGGAGCCTGCTTCTCCTTCTCCCTCTGCCGCTCCCCCTCCACATTTGTGCTCTCTCTTTCTGAAATAAATAAATAAAATCTTTGGGAAAAAAAAGATGAGTGACATGATATGGTTATGTGCTGGTGGATATAACCCCACAATGAGGGAGAAATCGATTACCTAGAGAAAAAGAGACTGTCCTGGAGCCGAGTCCCTGAGGGGCTGAGAGAGGACAGGATCCAGGGTTCAAGTAGAAGTATTAGTCTTAAACTAGGTTAAGGACACTTCCCCAGCAAAACTGACAAGTTTGTTCTGAAAGCTTAATTTGCAAAGGGAAGGTAGGGACAATAAAGATACAGGGATAGAAACAGGAAAATTTCTTAGAGTAGTAAGTATTAGTGAGCAATAAAACAATGACAGAGGGACAAAGAGCAGCTGGACAGTAAAAGGGCTACTTCAAGCCATAAAGACCTCAGTCACCACAGCCCAGTGGCCCCGCCGCATTCACGGAGCTCGGGGACACAGCCCTCTGCTCCAGCCGAAGTGGAAAACCAACAGCCCTCAAGCCCCTTTTATCCGCTAGATGCTTTATCAGTATCTCTCATTAAATTCTGCTTTGATCCTCACAAGAATCCCACGAGATAAATATTAGCCCCATTTTACAGATGGCAATACCGAGGCTTGAATAGTCTATTGCCTCCCCAGGGTCTAGTAGCCATGGAGTGTCAGCCCTGGTATCTGACCTCACATCTGCCCGATTCCAGATACCAGACACTGCCATGTCCCACGCTGCTTTTATAGTAGGAGGGACTGGGTTGGGAGGCGCGGGAGAAGGTAAGAGGACACTTCCCGAAAATTCTTCCCAGTGTAGAATGCCCTCTTCATGTTCCCTCTCGTGCCTTGCAGATCCTAAATGAAAACTTCACCCTCCAGAAAACCTTCCCTGGATTCCCTTTCCAACCCAGTTTCTCAACATATGGCCCCTGCGTCATTTGGTAAAGAGAGGGTTTTTACCCTTCACCTGGCAGGAGAGACACTGGGATTAAAGATGAAATATGAAAGTGCTTGGCACTGAAGTGCTCATTACCACTGTATTATTATTATTATTGTTATTATTATTGTTATTGTTATGACTCTGGCCTTTATTACTATTACCGTTATTAGTACGGCATCAATGGCTAAAGGCTTTCTCAGATGTGGTCTTGCTTGTCCTGCCTCCCTTCACCCTAAGACACATGGACCACAACAAAAAAGAGAAACAATGCAGATACCGCTCATTTGTACACAAGTAACCAAATCCTTGCTTGAGCCTGCAATCTTGTAAAGCTCATTCATAATGCAAAGGTGCAGCGAATTCCATCCACATCACGGCTTTCCATTTCCCTAGCTCATTGCTTGGAGTCACACATTATAAGTTGCCTTTTATGTTATCTCTCTATTCCAGTAAACCCTTCCCCTAATCCTTTTACCCTGCCCAGAGCTCATGCGCTGGGGCCGCCTACAGCGACCCCCCCAGCAATTGGATGGACTGCTCTTTGTAAAGCTATTGATCCCTATAAACTACTTTATTAGTGGCCATTATTACTCTGTTTCTAAACACCACTTTAATTAAAGTTTTATCATCCACATTAAAGAGGGTATATGACTTCTAATAGGCTGGATGGTTTTCCGTCGGCCATGAAGCGTTCCCATGAAATCGGCCAACAGACTCCTGGTTTCAAGGACTTTCGGAAGCTCGTCTCCCTCCAGGGAACAGGTGTGTGTGTCTATGAGTGAGAACGGGGGCATGACGCATGGGCAGAATTCCCTGCTAAGCAGCCCCCTTGTTTCCCTGGCTTGGGAACCCCCAGGTGGGGAAAGCCGAACAGGGGTCACAATGTTAGAACCTTCTGTTCCCAGCACTAGGGGCCCCAGTATCGTGCCTCAGAATTCAAAAAAGAATATTGATCAGGACTCCACATTTCTTATAATTTCCACTTTAGTTAAACCTTCTCCTCTTCCAGGAGTTACCTACTCATTCAAGAACCGAAAGAATAAACAGAAGCAATTGCTTCTCTCACCGAAACAAGACCCAAGCAGAGTCGTTTGTTGATGAATCTGCCCCTGCGTTAAACCAAGTCCTCGGAGGGGAGGGGCGTGTCTTGGTCGATGTTGCATCTGCAACTCCAAATGAAGTGCCTACGAACACGGTGGGTCTTCCAAGGGTCTAAAGCCAACGGGCTGCCTCTGTCCAGGAGGCCAAACCTGCAACCGAGAGTAAAATAGAATCAGCACAGGTACAGCCTTGTGGGGGCGGCTTTCCTTCTTATTTCTCTAAGTGGAAGAAGTGGGAGAGTGCAGGTGCGCCTGGGTGGCTCAGTCGGTTAAGCATCCGACTCTTGATCTCAGCTCAGGTCTTGATCTCAGGGTCCTGAGTTCAAGGCCCACACTGGGCTCCACGCTGGGCATTGAGCCTGCTTAAAAAAAAAAAAAGTGGGAGAGTTTGTTCAAAGCAGCATTATTCACAGTAGCCAAAAGGTGCAAGCATCCCACATGTCCATCAGGAAATGAGCAGATAAACAAAATGTGATATACACATACGGTGGAATATTGTTCAGCCTTAAAAAGGAAAGAAATTCTGGGGCACCTGGGTGGCTCAGTTGGTTAAGCGTCTGCCTTCGGCTCAGGTCATGGTCCCAGTGTTCTGGGATCGAACCCCGCATCGGGCTCCCTGCTCAGCGGAAAGCCTGCTTCTCCCTCTCCCACTCCCCCCTGCTTGTGTTCCCTCTCTCGCTGTGTCTCTCTCTGTCAAATAAATAAATACAATCTTTAAAAAAAAAAAAAAAGGAAGGAAATTCTGACACCTACTACTCCATGGATGAACGTTGAACGGGTTATGCTAAGTAAAGTGGGCAGGTCACAAAAGGCAAGTACTGTACGATTGTGCTTATATGAGGTTCCCAGAGGGGTCAAATTCGTAGAGACAGGAAGTAGGACAGTGGTTGCTGGGGGCGGGGGGAGGGGAGGTAGTGCTTAATGAGCATAGAAAGTCAGTTGGGGAGGGGCGCCTGGGTGGCTCAGTCGTTAAGCGTCTGCCTTCAGCTCAGGTCATGATCCCAGGGTCCTGGGATCGAGCCCCGCATCGGGCTCCCTGCTCCGCGGGAAGCCTGCTTCTCCCTCTCCCACTCCCCCTGCTTGTGTTCCCTCTCTCGCTGTGTCTCTCTCTGTCAAATAAATAAATAAAAATCTTTAAAAAAAAA
>NC_138383.1:23624379-23646826 GCF_054177405.1 Leptonychotes weddellii
GGCCTGGTGGTGGGTGTTGAGGAGGGCACGTTCTGCATGGAGCACTGGGTGTTGTGCACGAACAATGAATCATGGAACACTTCATCTAGAACTAATGACGTAATGTATGGGGATTAACATAAGATTAAAAAAATAAAAAAAAAAAAAAAAAAAGAATCAGCTCTCTGGGAGCTGGTATGGGTTGGAACTTCCCACCTGGAACTTCCCACAGGTGAAAATGCACATCATGGATTCTGGTCTAACTTAGGAAATAGCTGGCCTTTCCCCGATGGCTCAATAACTGAAGTGGTAATAATCCCATTTTATGAATGAGGAAACTGAAATTCAAGAAGTAACTTGCCCAAGATTCTATACAAGACTGTACATCTGCCATTTCCCTCTAGGAGAATAAGCCTCCCCCAAAGTCCAAGTGCATCAGTACTTGGACATCAGACCCTTTGGATCAAACAGGGGAACTCATGGGAAGTCAGTTTTGTATGGTCCTCCATAGTCAAAATAGCATGAGGGAGGTGCTGCTACAAAGATTTAATTCTTTTTTTTTTTTTTTAAGGTTTTATTTATTTATTTATTTATTTATTTATTTAGAGAGTAATGTGTGTAAGTGTGGGGGGCGGGGCAGAGGGTGAGGGAGAGAGAGAGATTCCAGCAGACTCCCCGCTGAGTGTGGAGCTGGACCCAGGGCTCAATCTCACAACCCCTGAGATCACGACCTGAGCCAAAATCAAGAGTCGGACATGCTCAACCGACTGAGCCCCCCCAGGAGCCCCACAAAGATTTAATTCTCACAGCAACATGTTTGTTGTTTATTAAAACACTAAGTGCCCAGTGATTTAAGTGTAAAGTGCTGAACAAAAGCAGTTACTAACTGTTAATAATTACAATAATCTCATAATCCTCAGGGCTTTGTCATAGATAAGATGTCCCCCAGGTTGGAAACGAGGCCAAGGGTCTGAGGGGATCATTCAGTTATTTGGGGCCTCATAGCTTGGGAGGAGCTGATCTGCCAACCGTGTCTTCTGAACCCAGCACATTCTATCATGTTTCTTCTTTGTGTGCGTCTTTCTTCTCTACCAGATTACAGCTCCTCTGAGAGCAAGACCCTCCTCTATGTCTGCTGTCTTTGTATTTCTACATTGTCAAAATGAGTTTTGATTTCCAGGAGGTAGTTTTTGTCCTGGCCTACGTAACAGGCTTAGCTAATGCAGTCAACCAACTGATTCTCATACAAAATTTCAAGCTCTCGGCAAGGAGGAACCCAGACAAATCTTTCATAGCAGATAAGGCACTTGGAAATTGCAAGCAAGTAAGAGAAGGTTGTTCACTGCATTCTCCCTGTCTGTGTTACTGAAAGATCAGCCTGAGTTTCCTGTAGCAAGTGGAGCTCGAAGCATTATCTCTCTATGGACGGCAGTACACGAGTCGCTTCCCTGACTTGGGATGCTGGCTTCGGTCCTGTGCTTCTGAGTCATCTGGTCACCCTGACACTGTTCACAGGCTCCATCCGGAATCACTTGCCTGACCTGCTCACACTTTACTTTCCTACCTACACCCAGTTGATTCCCTGGCTTCTAAGGCCAGGGCTTATTTCTCTGCTCATGGTCAGTCATCAGCAACCCGCTGGAAAACAGAAGGCCGGCCAGAGTGTAGTGAGAGATGGGGAAGGTGGCAGGAGGTGAGCCTGGAGAGATTCATGGGGACAGTGTTTCATATATACCGACTTGCATTCAGACACTTTTTCTAGTATGTACATCTGTTTTTACAACTATATTTTTTGTTCCTTGGAGATGGAACCAATTCCTTTTCCTCAGAGTGAACAGCCACAGTGAAGAAAGTAAATATTTGTCAAATGCAAACAGTGAGGTAAGAGGTGAGAGCTAGTGTGGCTGACGACGAATCACTTCACATATCTGGCCATCACTTTGATAATCTTAAAAAAAATGAAGATTGAACTAAAAACTCTCCAAAGCAGCAAAGTAGAAGGCAAGGGTCAGTAAAAATTTCCTGTAAACGTTCAGAGAATCTAAATATTTTAGGCTTTGCAGCCCATATGGTCTTTGTGGCAACTGTTCAACTCGGCCTTCTGGCAGGATAGCAGGCACAGGGTGAGTGAACATGGCTGTGTTCCAATAAAACTTTATTTACAAAAATAGGCGACAGGCTGACTCTCATATAGGCGAAAGGGCTTGAGTATGAGGCTTGGACCCGCATGGGTTTGACCCCAGCTTGGACACCAACTGTGGGGCCTTAGGCAAGTGAATGAATTCTTCCTCTCCTGAGGTGGTTCTGCAGTAGAAATCTGGGTGATGTTCTTGCAGGGACACTTGCTGTGGGGATGAGGTGAATCTACATAAGGTACTCATCCCAGGGCCTGGTGTAGGTGTAACTGCGGCTTCCATCCTAACTTCTACTACTCCAGCTCTGATACTCAAGTTGTCTAGGAGTCTGTTGGTAATTTTAGTTCAGGCTTTTCTGAGACATAAGCCGACAGCTTGTAGGTGACATTTCCTCTGAGAAACGATAAACAATTTGAGCGGATTCCTTATCCGAACTTAGACCACGTGGATAGAGAGAAGCTTTGGGGACAGTGTTCTAAGTGGTTTGGGAGCTTTACTTTCTAAAATGCCCACCCAGCTGGCCTCTGGTCTGCTGTTCCGGGCAGTCTGTACTCCAGGCCGCCTGGGTGTCTCTTCCCTCCCAGGCCCTTTTCTGCCCTCAGCATGCCCACTTGCCCCTCCGTGTGTCACCTGGCCTGTTCTCCTGTCTTAGGTGTTTCTCAAGGCCTCCATCAGAGGCTCTCAGTCTGGCCTCTTGGGTGACAGGAAGCACAGACCTTGCAGGCCAGGTGCAGGGCACTGAGTTCAGGGAGCATCACGTCGTTCAAGGCAAGGAGGGGAAACTGAGGCAAGTCTTTCCAGACCTGGGGAGCCGTGAGGGGCAAACTGATGACAGTATCACTGAGTCAGGAGGCTACCGTGTCGTGTCGAGGTTGGGTGTGTCACTCTGAAGTCAAGTTACCTGGGGGTGAATCCCGGTTCCCTGCTCATTGGCTGCAGGACCCCGGGCGGGTCCCGTGGTTGGTTGCCTAACGAGTAAAACTGAGACTGTCTTTGGACCTAGGACACAAGGCTGTACTGAGGACTAGCTATGGCTGTCTTCTCCATCTAAGGATCTGCTTGATGTCCGGCGAGTGCCCAAGGGCTGCCTCCCTCTCTTTCCAGCTCGTGCAGGACCCCAGATGCTCACCTCAGCCCCGGAGGTTACATGACCATTTGGTCAAATGAATGAATGTGTCCGGCTTTATTTCTGACTTGCTTCTCTTAGCATTCACTCAGTTGTTAGTTTAGTCCTTCGTTCCTTCTGCACTGATTGGGCATCTGCTATGTGCCAGGCATTATGCCTGGTGCTCGGATCACAGATAAGACCTGGCACCTGCCTCCAAGGAGTTGCTCATGCAGTCATTTATCTAGACAAGCAAACAATCCTAGTGCAGGGCAAATGTGTCCATAAGGCAGATGCACACAGAGAGAAGGGCAGGTGGTTCAGTTGATTGAGTCAGGGGGGGCTTCCGGGAGGAAGCGGTACTTAGATTTATTTTTTATTTATTTTTAAAGATTTTATTTATTCATTTGAGACACAGAGATAGAGAGAGAGCATGAGCAGTGGGAGAGGCAGAGGGAAAGGAAGAAGCAGACTCCCCGCTGAGTCAGGAGCCCGATGTGGGGCTCGATCCCAGCACCCTGGGATCATGACCTGAGCCGGAGGCAGACGCTTAACCATCTGAGCCACCCAGGCGCCCCTAGATTTATTTTTTAGTAAGTGGGTGAGAGGTGGGTAAGCTGGGGAAGGGTGTTCCAAGCAGAGGGGAAAGCATATGCCATGGCTTGAAATACAGTGATTTGCTTAAGGTTTTATAAGTAATTCGTGTGACGGGAGCATAGGGTGGAGGGGAGAGTCTGGTGTCCTGGGGTGGGGTGGGGGTAGGAAGGATTGGATAATGAAAGGCCTCATGGACCAGACTAAGGGGCTTGAATTTCTTCTTTATTCTGTGGGCAGTGGGGAGCCCCAAAGGGTCCAAGCAGGGAGTGGTGAGTCCCATGGGTCAGATAAAGGGGTCACACTGCCCGGGGCTGCAGGAAAACCTCCTAGAGAATCCCTCAATAAACCAGCGCTGTGACCAGTGTAGTCCGAAGCCCAGAGCGCAGAGTATTGTTGTTCTCCTTTTCTCTTTGCATTCTTTTTTATTTTTTGGGCACACCATAAGAAAATGTCATTTGCACTCTGAAGAGTGTTTTGCCCAGGGCAGAATTGGACGTGGGGCCCAAGCCGCTCTACAGTGACAGGCTGCTGTGTGGAAGGAGGTACTTGGTGTGAAGAGGCAATTAACGGTCCCAACTGTTGGACAGGAAACGCAGAACTTCAGAACCGTGCTCCTTCCGGACGCGTTTTCCCATTTCCCAAGTTCATAATTGCTCCGTGCGCTCCGCTCCCTCGGCGTGTGGCTCGGCTCTCTGCGCCCCACCGCCTGTCGGGGTCGCAGGCTGGGGGAACGCACCTGGGTCCCCTGTCGGGATCCTCAGCACCGGGCTGTCCTGCTGCAGCATGCTGCGGAGTCGCTCGCACGTCGTAGACGCCTCATTAACGTGGTTGTTCTAAATCTGATGAAAACAATGTCTCTTTTATTTTACCGGTGAGGAACTGAAGAGGGAGGGAGGAAGGAAGATGACATACGTCAAAGGCTCCTCTGTGGCTGGCACCGCACTCCATCTACAGTACTCACTGAGTCCTTACAACAGGGATAATATCACCCTATTTGAACAGATAAGGAAAATGAGGCTCACAGAGGCCGGTGAATCTGCCTCCATTTGTGAAGCGAATTATTGACCCAAATGGGTCTAGAACTCAGGGTTCTTTCGAGAGCATCCCATGGCCTCCTGAAGGCCTGAGGCTGCAGTGGGGGCTCCATGTTGCATTGGGTCTTTCAGCTTTAGGGTCCAGAGCCAATTCCTTCAGCCTTTGGGGCTTTGACGGGACATGGCTACTCTCCTTGGGGAGGTCACCGGGTACCCAGACAAGATGGAACCAGCACACACAATGTTAAGTGCCTTAGCCAGGGGAGCATGATAGAGACTCTTGTCATAGGCCAGTGAAACATGGGGCTGGGGAGGGAGCAGCTGTCCTCTGAGACCTGTAGCTCCAGGAGGGGGCCGGTCACTGCTACGGCCTTCGACAAAGCGTGTAGACACTGTCAGCCTGCCACCCAGGAGAGAGCTGTGGGAACACATCCCTCCACCCACTTCCTTCCTTCCTCCAGTCTCCTGCTAACTGCAGGACCCAAATGGAAGTGAGAGAGTCAAGGAGGCTGCTCATGGATCCGCAGGGTCAGCCTCCTGCAGCGCAGAGCAGGGTGAAGGTGGGTGGAGGGTGGGTCTGAAAAGCAGATTCTGTGGCACCTGGGGAGGGGAGGGACTTCTGTCCTGGGACTTGTCTGGAGAGGGTGTGGGACATGGTTTCTGAAGTCCTGTCCTTCTCCTTCCACTCCTGGGCCCCCAAGAGGAGGGAGATCTTTGTTGTTGGACAATATCTTTCCTTATCCACTATCTTTCACATCCTTGAATTGGTTTTGCCATTCCCTTTCCTAAGGGCATAAGGATAGAAAGAAGGTGGGTTGCTGAAATAGAAAACAGAGCTGGAGGGGCGCCTGGGTGGCTCAGTTGGTTGAGCGACTGCCTTCGGCTCAGGTCATGATCCTGGAGTCCCGGGATCAAGTCCCGCATCGGGCTCCCTGCTCGACGGGGAGTCTGCTTCGTCCTCTGACCCTATCCCCTCTCATGTGTTCTCTCTCTCAAATAAATAAATAAAATCTTTAAAAAAAAAAAAAAAAAAAAAGAAAACAGAGCTGGAGTAGTTTTAAATAAATGCTTTCTGTATACGGTGTCCATGGTGAGTGTACGTGTTTCTGCAGAGACACCTGCTTTCACCTGTGCCCCTCCCCTTGTAAGGCGAGTCAACTCTCCCTCTCCGAGGGCTTACACAAGTAGAAGGCTTATACAAGTAGAAGGCTAAGCAACCTGGCACTGAGCGAAATTCTCACCTCCTACCTGGGAGGCCCAGCCAAGACCGACCCTGTTAGGTCAAGAGTAGGTAAAGCTTCTCAAGAGCAGGGTGTGCCCCGGTTAGGCTCTTGTCACAGCTACTGTGTTTCTTAAGGCAATAGGTAGAGTGGGCTAGCCCTCCTCCCTGCAACCCTGCATTGACTGTGTCAGGGGGAATGTCACATGCTTATCAAACTGTTTCCATGGTCCTCTGGTCACACAGGGAGACTACATTTCCCAGTTTCCCTTGCAGCTAGAGTGGGGCCAAGTGACTAGGTTCTGGCCAATAGGATGTGGGGAGAATGATGTATGCTACTTCCAGGACTGGCCTGAATTGGAAGAACCTGGATCCCTGAGTCACTCACTGCTTGGAGGAGAGCTACCAAGGAGATTAACCTTGGCATTGAACTGTGATGCAAGAGAGACATAAATCTTTATTATGTTAAGCCCCGAGATTTGGGGGGGTTGATCGTTACAGCAGTTAGCTTTCATTAACCTCACTAATATACCCTCCTCCTCCTAGTCATTGGCTAGATTTCCTCTCATCTGTACCTATTGATGATGCCCCAAATGCGTGTTAATGTTGTTGAAAACTGACCTCTGTGCTCCGGAGCCAAAATATGTAACTCAAAGGCAGAGTTTGGTATAAGAAGGAGGATAATTTATCACTTTGCTGGGCAAAGGAGGCTCAGCAGGAGAAGGTTTTCAAAAGAACTGCAAGCACCCCCCTAGAGGAAGGCTCTGGAGGGTCTTATAGGGAAATACAGGATCTAGCCGGTTTTGACAGAAATTGTGTACCCACTACCAGCCTCGTTCTTCATGTCTTTGGGGTGGTACCAGGTTCCTGAAACAAAAGGTTGAGAAGGGAGGGGGGAGGTTTGCAGGAGAGAGGAAGAAGATGACTTAGTTTAAAATCAAGCCTCCAGAAAGCATTAGTGCAGCTAGAGTGGGGCCTTGTGACTAGGTTCTGGCCTAGTTGATTTTTGTTCAACTTTATGCTTTTAAGCAGTTTCATTAATAAGCCCTGAAATGGAAATATTCAGGGGGGTTGGTGGTGGGATATCTACTATGTGTGTGAAGAGATATCACCTCTATTTTGGGGTTCCAGTTTTAGGAACAGATGAAAGTGACATTTTTTATAGGCTTTTTTTTAATATGCTAGGCATTTTCTTTTTTTTAAATTTTTAAAAATTTTTTTAAAGATTTTATTTATTTGACAGAGAGAGATACAGCGAGAGAGGGAACACAAGCAGGGGGAGTGGGAGAGGGAGAAGCAGCCTTCCCGCTGAGCCGGGAGCCCGATGTGGGACTCGATCCCAGGACTCTGGGATCATGACCTGAGCCGAAGGCAGTCACTTAACCAACTGAGCCATCCAGGCGCCCAATATGCTAGGCATTTTCACATGTTAATTTACTTAATCCTTTCAAAATCATGAGAGTTAGATATTATTTTGTATTCATGATTCCTGTTTTGCATGAGAAGACACTGGCTCGAAGAAATTAAATAACTCCTATCATCTCACAGCTGGGAAGCCGTCAAGTTACTAATAATCTGGAGGGAGAGAGATGACCCTCAGGTGGAACAACATAAGACTTTCAAAATGGCATCTGGAGAAGACCAAGCAATGTGAGGAAAGGCGTTATCTGTTCATGCAGAGGGGACCCAGAGCCAATGAGCTGTGAGACTTCAGAGACCTTCACCAAGCATCAGTAGAACACGTGTGTTCTCGGGGAAAACACTTAAAGAGAATAGAAGGTGATAGCCTCCTGTCTCGAATGAGAACCCTGAAGTTCACAGAGGTCAGTTGCCACGTCCAGGGGATCCGGCCGGTAAGATGAAGCACTGGGATTTGAACCTGTGCTCGAAGTCCTTGCTCTTTTTCTCCACTGGTAATTGAGGTTCCCTTAGAGAGTGGTCATTCCCTAATCTGAACTTCTATAATCGTTCGGGCTCAATTTTATAAATAACCCACCACGTAGCCACATTTCAACATGAGGGGAACCATGCTTGGGGTGGGGGGCTTGGGTCTGAATCTCTGATGGGTGTGGGGGGGGCTGGCACATAAAGGTTCCCAGTTGTGACAAATTTCTCCACCCAAATGAAGTCATACCTTCACATTGCATCTGCTAATATTTTTCATCATCGGTTTAAGAACTGTCAATAGCAACCATTGACCTTAATTATTTTTTTCCCCAGAGTTATCAATTTTATAGCAGGTACCCAAGGGGAGTCCAACTAGCTACATGTTTTTCTTTGCTATCAACATGGGTAGAAGTGTGGGGTATGGGGGAGGGGAGTCAGTACTAGTTATTTCTTGAGGTTTCTGATGCTCAGCGTCACCAGATTTCTTCTCTTTTTCATCAAATTCTACTATCCTCCTAAGCTTCCCCGAGTGTCACCAATTCTCCCCAACTCTGGCTTTTCTGGGAAGCCTGGGTTGTTTGCCAGTCCAGTGAGGGTTAAGCCGTCTGGGTTCCTGGAGTGGAGCCGTTTCTAATGCTTTCTCTTTGTCAGTGCTCAGTTTCCTCTTGAAAAGATTTATTATCAATTTTTCATCCTCGGCTTCAGCTTGGGCGTTTGACAGATCCTTAGTTATTTCCATGCTTTTGGACACTGCATGAAGGAGTCTAGGTTCTCTTTGTTGCTGGGCTTCTCACTATAATTGGCTTGGGTCTTTAATCATGCAAACTTTTCTTGTGAATAATTCTGTAGCAAGAGTGTGGAAGATGGCCTCAGTGGTTTGACAGTTGTTTTAATTCACTAGAAACAAAACAGTTGCCCTGAGCGCCCATGATTTCTCCTGTCCATCTCTGGTTGGGAAAGAAAATTGGAAATGGCTTGGCTGAGATGCCCACTGCTGGTTCAAACTCAGGCTAGGGGGCTCTGGGACACACCGCTGCAGGGAGAACGAGCTCACTTCTCTTTGCCTGGAGGATAGTAACATGCTGGGGTGGGGCGGGGGGAAGTGTTGCTGGCTGTCTACAGTAGCAATCTCCTCAGTCCCAGAGTTTCCCCAGTGGGTGGAGGGATTCTGCCTCTCCAGGGACAGAGGGAGGAAGATCCTAGGGTGGAGTGTTGGACAGTCTGAGAGACCTAGGTTTGAATCCTGGCTTTGCCACTAACTAAGAGTGGCTACTGAGCAAGTTACTTACACATCTTGAGGCTCTGTTTGGTTCACGGTGCTCGGGGCCAATATGTGTTTATATTACAGAAGACTCTTGGAGGATTGACTAGAATAATGCCAGGAAAGGGCTTAGCACAGTGCCTGGTGCAGAGGAGGTGTTCAGTGACTATCAGACATTGCTATCCACTGGGTTTCCCCATCAATCAAGTCATGCCACAAAGTTGGGCTTAAATAAACCTGGTGCACAGATCAGAGGCTGATTATTAATTCTACATCTCTCAATAATTCCCTCCCCACTCAAGCCCGTGCCTCCATCCCTGGCCTTGTTCATCCTGAGATTTGGGCTTTGGTTTCCCCTCTTCTTCCTCCTCCTCCCCCTCTCCTCTTCTTCTGAATTTGAAGTGAAATTGACATAACTTAAAATGAACCGTTTTATTTTATTTTTTTAAAGATTTTATTTATTTCTTTGAGAAAGAGCGAAAGCGAGAGAAATCACAGAGGGAGAGGGAGAAACAGATTCACTGCTGAGCAGGGAGCCTGATGCAGGGCTCGATCCCAGGACCCCCGGGATCACCACCTGAGCCAAAGGCAGACGCTCCACTGACTGAGCCACCCAGGACCCCCAAAGTGAACCATTTTGAAGTGAACAATTCAATGGCACTTAGTACATTCACAGTATTGCACAACCACACCTATATCTAGATCCAAAACCTTTTGATCACCCCCAAAAGTCCTGTACCTGTTGAACTGTTGCTCCCTATTTCCTCTGCTCCCTTCCCCAAGTCCCTAGTAGCCACCAATCTGTGTTTTGGCTATATGGATTTACTTAATCTGGTTATTTCATATAAATGAAATACATAGTCTTTTGTGTTTGGCTTCCTTCCCTTAGCATAATGTTTTCAAGTTTCATCCACATTGTAGCACGGATCCGTACTTCATTCCTTTTTATGAGTGAATAATGTTCCATTCTTCCATTGTATGGATATACCACATTTTGTTTATCCATTCATCCACTGCTGGGCAATTGGGCTCTATACACCTTTTGGCTATTGTGAACAGTGCTGCTATGAACGTGTGTGTGCATGTACTTGTTTGAGTCTCTGTTCTCAGTTCTTTGGGGTACATACTGGTTACCTATTCTAATTCAGCTCCGCTGTGCATTTCTGACCAGCACGTCTTCTGCGAGGCACCGTGACAGAGAGGTGAGGAGTGAGGGCCCCGGTGCCAGGCTCTCTCCTTGGCTACTTACTAGTTGAGTGAGGAGCTTGGCTTCTCTGCACCTCTGGCTTCCCTTCTGTAAAACAGAGTTGTTACAACAGTTCCTCCTTTACGGCAGAATTGCAACGATGAAGTGGACTGATGCCCATAGAGCCCATAGTCTGTGCTTAGTGAACATTGGGCATCACTACTGGTCTCTTCCTCCACTGTTTCCCTCCTGGTGTCTCCTCTTTGATCCCCATTTGTTTAGGGTCTCTCATATATCTCCCAGAGCACCGGTGGCTGAAGTTTCTTCCTGGACAAGGTGGCTGAGTTATTGGGCTCTCCCTTTAACACTGGGAGTCTTAGGACCCTGGGAGACCTTTTTTAAAAAAGAAGAAGATAGCAGGAGGGGAAGAATGAAGGGGGGCAAATCGGAGGGGGAGACGAACCAGGAGAGATGATGGACTCTGAAAAACAAACTGAGGGTTCTAGAGGGGAGGGGTATGGGGGGATACCCTTCCTATTTCCTCTGAAATAGGAAGAAGCTTTAGAGAAGCTTATAAAGAAGGTTGACTTATAATTTTTTACCCTTCTGGTCATATTCCTGCTCAAGGAATGGCTTCTTATTGCTTATAATATTAAGATTATTTCTCTACAACCCAATGAAGCAGGTAGCTCTCTTCCCGTTTTATTTCAAAAGGAGTGGACTCTTTTTTTTTTTTTTTTTTTTGGATGAGAAATCTTAAACTCAGAGGCATAAGATAATTGTCAGGGTCACCAGCAAGTGAATTGCAGAGCTCAGATTTGAACACGCTAGCCAGGCTTAGGAGCACCTGCTCCTTCTGGTTTGCACACTGCCAACCACCCTGGCTTCCTGATACCAAGCCCAGCTGAATTTTCCTTGGTCCATTTTCATCTGATCTGTACTAAGCCAGTGAAGTTTCATCAAGCTGAGAGCACCTGCCAGGCTTGTTCTAGCCCCAGATCTTAGTCCCAGCTGTTCTGCTTATCTAGAATACCATGCCTCCCACCTATGCCAATCCTGCCACCTGGCAGGCCTAATTCAAATCCCTCTTCCTTCACTAAAGTCCCCCACCGAGCTTTTCAATCAAGATGTTGTTCTTCATTTTGGAATTTCCTATCGCTCTTAAAGTTGCTGCCTTTCGGGGCTTCAGCTAGCGCAAGCGTTGCCTTTGTGTGAATTACAAGAAGGCCTTCATTCTCTCTAAGCTGCTGAATTGCAGAAAGATGTCCCCTGCCTCCCTCTCAGCTGAGCGCTTTTGTGCAGCGTACAGACTGTACAACCTCACTTGGCCATCTTACCTATCTGACAATTTCAAAAATGATTATCTTCTGAGTACAAAATATTCCTTAGTCACAGAGATTATAAGAGTTCCACATTCATTCATTGTCGCTCACAATTAGATTTTAAACTTTTTGAGGGCAGGAACCATAATTTATCCTTCTGTTTCCCCCACCTTGCTTGGCCCAGAGCCAGCTGTGTGGTTGGTGCTGAGACCTCAGTGTCCAGCTGATGAAGTGACTCAGCAAGTGTTGTGTCGGCTCTTGGCTCTGAAGGGACCCAGCAAAACTCTCGCAGGTAAGATTAGACTGACACCTAAAGGTGACCTTGGGGACTCTGTTCCACTCCAGCCCATTTCTTTTTTCTTTTCTTTTTTTTTTTATTATGTTATGTTAATCACCATACATTACATCATTAGTTTTAGATGTAGTGTTCCATGATTCATTGTTTGTGCATAACACCCCAGTGCTCCATGTGGAACGTGCCCTCTTTAATACCCATCACCAGGCTAACCCATCCCCCCACCCCCCTCCCCTCTAGAACCCTCAGTTTGTTTTCCAGCCCATTTCGCAGCTTTGGAACACATCCAACCTATTCCTTCAGGCTCCTGCCTTTCTGGAATGCTGGCTCCTTCCCTATTCGCCCAAACACACTTAGAGCTTTGTCAGCTCAGATGTCACCTCCTCAGGGAGCCTTCTCTCCTGGAAGCCTCTACTGAAATCAACGTCTCCCTCCTACAGTGCCTTAGGTGGTCTTTCCTTTCTAACCCACCGTTCCTGACTCTTAGAAGTGCTTCTTCAGATGCAGCTCAAGTTTCCCATTTCTGGAATCTGTTTGCATCTGGGCGGTGTATCCCAGAACACACTGGGGCCTCCTCTCTGCCTCTCTCCTAGGTATTTCTGAGGCCCGGATTTGTGCCTGGCGCTCAGTGGCTGTGGGATTAGTGGCCAGCGGGGCCCCTGGCAACACATATTCTCCAGCAATGTGCCTCTCTTCACAGCAACAGAAACATTTGCATCCCTCGATTAACATTGCCTGACACTTGGTTGACACGTTTCCCAAGCTTTTTCTCACCTCTTCTCTGGTTTTGTTTTCACAACTTGTAGGATATGAGAAAAGAAATGATTATATCCATTTCACTCGTGAGGCACCTTCCGTTGGGGAGGCAGACATCTCATTGTCTGGTGACGGGGACCTGCTGCCACTCACTCGCTCGGGTGTCAGGAGCTCAACGGACCACTGGGGCATGGTGACAGTTTGGCTTTTGTTTCGTCCTCTTAACTCTTGCCTGAAGTTAACCATTCAGTATCCTTTGAATTCCCACTGCATGGGAGCCCTGAGGTCAGGAGGCTGACCGGGTGTGAGGATTGAGTATCCTTGTCAACTCCAAAATCCTATGAGCACAGCTTGCTGGAGTGATGTGTCAGAACCCCGCATCCTGGGCGTCCAAAGGGGTCCTGCTTTTCTTTTCATCCACTCTCTATTCATTCATTTTTTTGGAGTATGTGTTCCAGGGGCAGGGAGCCTATAGCCTATATTTGGGACTGTTTGGCAAATGCCTTGGTATAGAGTGGTGGGTCTCTGTCTCAGCTGACGTTAGATTCACCTGGGGCACTTTTAGAACCACCTATACTTGGCACCTTTATAAGTTCCCCCCAGGTGACTCTGATGGGCAGCCAACATCGAGAATGGTTCTCCAAGGCCTGGACTCATAGTCCGAGACTCTGCTTTATTATTTATTTTTTATTTTTTAAATTTTTTATTGTTATGTTAATCACCATACATTACATCATTAGTTTTTGATGTAGTGTTCCATGATTCATTGTTTGTGTACAACACCCAGTGCTCCATGCAGAACGTGCCCTCTTGAATACCCATCACCAGGCTAACCCATCCTCCCACCCCCGTCCCCTCTAGAACCCTCAGTTTGTTTTTCAGAGTCCATGGAGAGACTCTGCTTTAACTGGGGGATGGGAACGATTGGCAGGTCTCTGTACCTTGGGGGCAGTATAAAGAAAAACGATGGTGGTCTTGGTAGGAAGAGCCCTTCCATTCTAGACCAGCTGAGAGCCAAGTTCACTTGATGCTTCTCTAGGATCAGCCTTTGTTAGCTCTGCTACTCAGCAACTGTGTGGTCTAGGCTACCTTTACCTCTCTGATTAACTCCTTTATCTACAGAACAAAGCCAAGAACTGCATGGCAGAAACTCTATTGGCACCAAATAAAAGAAAAAAAATATGTAAAATATATGTGAAAGAACCCAGGACCACGCCTGGTGTGCGCCTGGTACAGAGGAGGAGCTCAACAACCCTGAATGGGAAAGAATCAAATATTATCCTGCCTCTCATAGGAAAATTCTACATATCAACCAACCACCTTGTTTGAGTACCTTCTATTTACAAAGAATTAGGATAGGATTTAAACATTCTTTTCTTTCTGTGCATAGGAGGGAGAGATACAAAGATGCATGAAGGGACAATGTTAGAGAGCTTCTGCCTGGCATGGGCAGACAGGAAAATAGGGAACCACATGGAGTTCTATCTCTGTAACACACATCGATTTCTGCATCTTTATTTCTGATACAGACCTGGATGAAGTAAATGTTAATCAGAGATAAAATCAATAGGCTGTGTGGGGCGCCTGGGTGGCTCAGTTGGTTAAGCAGCCGACT
The DNA here is from genome assembly GCF_054177405.1 of Leptonychotes weddellii. Classification (NCBI taxonomy): domain Eukaryota; kingdom Metazoa; phylum Chordata; class Mammalia; order Carnivora; family Phocidae; genus Leptonychotes; species Leptonychotes weddellii. Next base: position 23,638,771 of record NC_138383.1, read on the forward strand.
CTTGGTTTCGGCTCAGGTCATGATCTCAGGGTCTTGAGATCAAGCCATGCTTCGGGCTCCATGCTTGGTGGGGAGTCGGTTTGAGATTCCTTCCCTCTTCCTCTGCCCCTCCCCCTGTTTGGGCATGCTCTCTCTCTCTCCCTCTCAAATAAATAAATAAAATATTTTAAAAAAGTCAGTAGTCTGTGTGAGCTCAGGGCAAGGAAGAAACAGTTTTCCTTGGGGAGATAAGGGATGCCTGGGGTGGGCTGGCATTTGAGCTGGTTTTCTTGAAAGGTGTGCATTTCCACAGGTGAGGAAGAACCAGAAAGAGAGTTCCAAGCTGAGGGATGACCCAGATGGAGGCTGGGAGGCTGAGGCATGAATTTGCAGGCATCTGTTGAGACTCCATTAAGGGAAGGCTTTGTCTGCTTTGCTAAGGAATTTGAACCTTTAACCTGAAAGCAAGTGGGGACTATTGGAAGTTTGCATCTTGGAGATATGTACCAGTTGGAGATTTTGGTTCACTGATCCTAAAACAGGCTGGGAATGGGACACGACTCTCCACCATGACTCCCCATCCTGACCCATGGCAGACACTCTATGAAGAGCAGCCGAGTCTACTTCCCCCGGTTCTGCTTTCTCACCTGGAGTCCAGGTATGGCATATAGGTCCTGTCCTTTTGCATTGCTCCTGGAATCTGTTTCTTTATCAAATCGGTTTTGGAGTGCTACCCCGTTGGATTATCTGCTTAGCTTTGTGTTTTGGTGGTCTGTCCTGGAAAGTGTCTTAGATTATCCGCTCCCCCCACCCCACCCCATCTAGCCTAAACTTCCCACAGCCTTTATTCAGGGTGGACTCATATTCCCCCCATCTGAAAGCAGTCTGGATATTTGTTTTGGATGTATCTCGGCCCAGGGTCGTTCACTTGTCTGCAGACTGGAGGCAGGAGGACCTGCTGGGTGGATGTGACTACGGCCTGGGCTGAGATGATTATGGCCAGGACTGGGGCTTGTCATGGGGCTGCCAGGTTGTAGGGAGAGAGCGCCCCGTGGAAAAGACCCCATGACATCAGAACTGACAGGACTATAATTTACCTATGACTTCATTAGGCTCCCCGCTTATCTTTCTGAACGTCTGGTCTCCTGACTCACCACTTGTTTTTGTTTGTTCATGATGGTCTGAAGTCTTGGAAACATTACCTACGATCTGAGTAATCAGGACTAATGACCTGGGGTCGGTTTTGGAAGGTTGGTGTCAAGCCCTTATTTCAAACGCTGATACTTCTTTTATTGAAAACAGGGAGATTTTTTATCCAAACGCTAGACCTGTTAACTGAAGATCTGGGGCAGGAGGAGGGGACTGGGAAACATTCTCAGACCATCCCTAACAGTGACTGCGCACAGAGATTGGGATGTGATTCTGAAAAGGGAAGAGCCGTTAGATCAGGCTGGCCTCTGGGCTCCCATGGATCCACCTTACAAGGGGAGCCCTTCTCTGAGCAGGTCCTTCAGACAGGGATGTGGTTCCCAGCTGCGCTGCATGTTGGAATCATCTGGGGATTTTTTTTTTTTTAAAGATTTTATTTATTTATTTGAGAGAGAGAATGAGAGACAGAGAGCACGAGAGGGAAGAGGGCAGAGGGAGAAGCAGACCCCCTGCTGAGCAGGGAGCCCGATGCGGGACTCGATCCCGGGTCTCCAGGATCATGACCTGAGCCGAAAGCAGTCGCTTAACCAACTGAGCCACCCAGGCGCCCTCATCTGGGGATTTTTACAACATGCTGACAGTTGGCTGCCACCCCGACATTCTGACTTCAGCGGTATGCGGCGCAGCCTGGGCACTGGGGTTTTTAAAACATCCCGGGGGAGTCTAATGTGTAGCAAAGTTTGGGAGCCTCTAGAGTAGGAGGGAGTAGGAATGAGCATTTGGTGTCCAGTGGTCCTCACACTTGAGTGAGCACCAGAATCACCAGGAGGACGCCTGTAAAAACACACATGGCCGGGCCCCACCCCAGAGTGCCGTCTAAGAATTTACATTTCTGTCCAGTTTCCAGTGATGCTGACAGGCCATACTCTCAGAACCACTCGCTTAAGAGAGCTGGGTCTGGCTTTGCCCCTCCTGAGCTGCGTAACCCTGAGCATGACCCCCAGTCGTAAGAAGTACAGTTTCTGCTTTTATAACATGGGACAGCAATGGTGACTAGCTCGTGGGCCTCTGTGTGCGTGAAATGAGATGATATTTGCAAGTTGCTTAACCCGGGGCTTGGCCCACAGGACGTGTGCAACCCATTATCCGGGTGTTTCCTTAGGTTCTGTCCTGCCAGCTAGTGAGTGATGTCCAAGGGCGTCTCTGCTCCTGGGGGTCCTACTTTCAGGGTTTCTGGAAGAAGAAAACTGTTACTCTCAGGAGCTAGGAGTGCTCGGGGAGGGGCGGGGGTTGTCCGGCAGGGTAGGGGCCCATGCTGGGGATGCAGGCACATGTCATTCGATGATTGTCAATGGGGCCCTTCAGCCAAAGCTGGGCGGGTAGGGGCTGCAATGGAGGCCTGCCCTCCTGCCCAAACTTCATGTTACTCACATTCCAGACCCATCTAGTGCGGCCAGTGGTGGTTGTCCTGGTGTCACCATGGAAACCAAACTGCTACCAAGGGAGGTGGGAACCGGGCTCTAAATGGTGTTGGAAACCACAAAGCATGTCCTTGAGAGGAGCACTGGGGATCTCCCCGCTCTGTCTTCCCCTTTTCTCGTGCAATTTGCCCAGCGTTCTCTTCTGCGTACATTTACTTCCCCTCCCCATTTTGCTGAGGAGGGAACTGAGGCACGGCACACATGTCCCTGCAGGTGGACAGGATGCCCATGTCAGCCTGCAGCTCTGCAGGCCAAGCCGGCACTGTGGCCACCCCTTTTCTGAACACCCATGCACATCACATGGAGAAATGGATTTTTGTTCCTTAATGGCTTTACCAGGTCAACTCTCAGGGACTTTTTGATATGTTTAAACGTTCTATTATTTTTTTTTCTTAGAGTGGTAGAAATCTAGTAAATCTTTATTACTTCCACATGGTTTGAAGGCAAAGTGCCCCGATTTCCATTTTATAGTTTGGGCCATGCAGGGAATGGGGAGAAGGCACATTCGGGATTGGCCCGGAAGGTGAGAGACTGGCTCATCCTCTCCATTTCCAGTTCTGGTTGGCCAGAGTGAAATTCTGCCCGTGCCCAGGGGCCCCAGGGGTGTCAGCCTGGGTTTTCTTCTGTTCTCCCTGGACTGAGAACTGAATGAGAGATGGAGTTAGGGAATGATCTTAGAGAGGCCATGGGAGGTCGTCGAGTCCAGCTTATTTCTAGATAAGGACACCGTCCGCTGGAGGGGAGTTGATTTGCATCACAGAGGATGCTAGTAACAGAACAGAGCCTAGACACCTGGCCCCTGCCTTCCGTACTCACTGGGGCTCCTTGCTCTGTGCCCCGACACGAGTCAGGCATATACCTATGTGCGGACTGCTGGGTATCTATTACTCTCATTTGATATTAATTGATGGCTTTGTTGTGATTAGTGCTAAGCCCTTCCTGGAGAGGGAGGTATGGTATGGTCCACATAAACGCTGCCAGGTGAGCCGCACACATGACCCACAGGCACCACGTGCAGAACAGTCACTGGTATTGAGTTGGTTGCTTTAAGTAGCTGTGTTTCATTCAAGCCTCACAACTCACAGAGGTGGTTATTAGCACCCCTGATGCCCAGATCAGAGAAGTAAAGCCACTTGCCTAGGATCACACAGCAAGCAGGCAAGTGGCAGAATGAAGATTTGAAGCCAGGTTTGGTTGATTTACCAATATTCTTCAGCCACTGTACTACACCGCTACCTGCCCTTGCAGGCTCAGGAAGATTCTGTCTCAGAGAGAAAGCAGCAAGCCACACAGAGGAAGACTGTCCCCTGTCTACCTTGAACTTTTGCAGACCTGGTTTTCTGCAAAAATACAATTGCTCAGAAACTGGCTCCTAGGGCATCATGGCTAAGGCCATCCTCTAACTCCCATTGGTGCAAAAAGTGAAAACACTTCAATTAAGTGTATTATTTCAAATATGAAGTATTTGGCTGTTTGATCATTTTTTTTTCATCGTCAATATGGCTAACGTGTCACTTGGCTGAAGTTTCCCGTTTGCACGGACCCTGCCTGCCTGCGCGCTTCCCTCTTTCTGGGGACCGCGATAGGAAGGAGAGACGAAAGTTATTTTTAATTTGGCCACTGAACGAACATCCAAATCTTTCCTTCCAGCAGCCGAGCCTATATGTTTTCTCACCAGGGTATTAATTACCCGGCTCTGGGAACGGCCAGCTGGGCAGCTCCGGTGGCTCAGCAGCCCTACCGGCCACAATGCCATGGCTCGTGGACGCAGCAGGACCCTGAGGCTTCAGCAGGGAGTGTCCTCCTCCTCAATAAACTCAGACATGGGTACTGGCTAACTTGTTAAACACATTTATTGATTTCTTGACAGTAATCAAACACAGTGAGTGACCATTATAAACAAGGAAAGAAAGGCATTCGTTTGTATTTTGTGAGATCCGGCTGCACCTGGAGAGAAAAGACACCCCCTTCCCAGGAATTTACAAGGCAAAGTGCATTCCTTCAAGGGAGCATCACAGTGGGGTGGGGGGATGGCAGTTTTGAAATGCAAGAAATCTGTCGCCTGCTATCTCAGGCTGAAGCTCACCTTGTATGAATGATCGAGCCATGGAGTGGAATTAAAGTTATACTTGCTTAGCAAATGCATTCCTGATTGCCACAAACTCAGTCAAAACTGGCTGCAAATGAACAGAACACGTAGATGAAGGAACAAGTGAAATCAAAGAATGCAGTTGCAATGGAGTCAGGGCTTCGCCCGTAAGGAAGGAGAACAGACCAAAGGCGGAAAAATGAAATTAACTTGTGAAACACATTTATTGGGCTGTTAACAATAACCAAACACAATGTATGACCTTTGGAAAACAAGAAACAGCAAATGGATCGATTCTGATCTTGGCAAATCCTACTACAGATATGTGACAAAGGGGAAATAATTCCATTTCTTTATAGTCTGCAGTGATATATATACAATGTGTATCTCTTCAAGGTCTGTCCTTTGCTTTTTGAACTTTTTTTGAGTAAACAGAAGAATCATAATCTAGAAATAAGTGTCCTTGGCCAACTTTGTCTTGGTTCACCTGTCACCAGCACCCTCAGAGGATCCTAGGACACCACCCGAGATAACTTGATGCCAAGAACAAAGTCCGCTTGATGCTGTCGGAGCTGTGTTTTCTCCTCTCTCTCTTTTGGAAGAATTTTGTATGTACAAAGGCTGAAAAGTCTCATTGGGTAGATTTATTAGTTCAGGAAAACAGTATCAAAATTGTAATCTGGTTAACTGGTTATTTTCTTCTAAGACCTCTTATGAATGAGCCTGTTTTTTCTGAAACTTGACTTCCCATCTTGGAGGCCATGTTGAGTGTGTCTGTGTGTAGATATGTTTGCACGTGTTCGCATGTGTGTGCGAGTGCTTGTGTGTGTGTGTCAGTGAGTGTGTGGAAGAGATGTGTTCCTCTGCCATGGTTTTGCAGACACTTTTCATGAAGAAAGGGCCAATCCAAAGAGTGAATGAGGCTTGAGGGAGAGAGGGAGAAAGAAGAAAGAAGGGGGCATTCTAGGTTACATCAATTCACAGTTGTAGCATTTCTTCTTGAGATTCTTCTTGGTCTCGTTCCCTACTTGAGGAGCCATTCATTTACTGGAAAGAGAGAGAAAGGAAAACACACACACAACACAAAACAAGGCATAGTTGAATTAATGCACACAAAGTTTGGGGGTCTTACTCCAAAGGGGAAGGGACAGTTCTGTAAATTGTATGTATGTATCCTGACCACCCCCTCTGCTTCCTCATAAACGTCTAGGCCTGAGCTGTCCCATAGGGTTGTTACCAGTCACATGCGGCTACCATAAATTCAGTTAATTAAAATGAAAACTAAAAATTTAGTTGCATTGTTGTACTAGCCACACTGCAAATGTCAGATAGCCACATGTGGCTAGTAGCTACCATACCAAACAAGGTAGATATAGAACATTTCCAGAGTTGCAGAAAGTTCCAGTGGATGGCAGCGCTCTAGGCGAGGGTTGGGCAAATGACAGCCCACAGGCCAAATACAGCCTGTGATCTGTTTTTGTCTGTAAAGTTTTATTGGAACATGGCCACACACATTCATTTACATATTGCCTATGGCTGCTTTCACTCTACAACATAAGAGTGTAGCAGAGACTATATGACTCAAAAGCCTAAAGTATTTACCGGTTGGCCCTTACAGAAAAAGTTTGCCACCCCTGCTCTAGACTATACGCTCTGCATGGATGGGGGCCTATCTGTCTTCATCACCACTGTATTCCCATCACTTAGCTAAGTGCCCGGCACCCAGTAGGTGCATCCTAACTAGGTGTTGAATAAAGGGAAGGCTCAATGAATGGATTGTTTTTCTGGTAGTTCTGGCTGGAAGGGAACAGAAAATTATAGTTTTGACACTTTGCGTGTGTCTGACAGAGAAAAAAGAAAGAAGGAGATGCGGGGGAAGTAGGAGAGATGAAGTGGGGGACCAAGGAGCAGCTGCCTGGTAACATCCATAGTCCCCATATTAGGGTGGCACGTTATTGCTGCAAAGGACTTCCCCATCTAGGCTCTAATTTGCTCCTCACGAGTCATGAACTAGATGGTATAGAGACTGTCATGAAAGAAGCCAGGTCCGGAGGGGAAATGAGGTGGTTGGGTTTACCTGGCTTGGTAGTGACAGAACCAGGCCAGGAGCTCAGGTGTGTGGGTTCCTTGTTGAAGACATCTCCATGACTCCGTTCTGTCTCCATCTTCCTTTCTATGTTGAGGGTTTACCACAATGATCAACAGATACTTAGCGTGTGTAGGAAGAGAGAGCTGGATGTGGACGAGAGGGTTACAGGAGGCAGGAGTCATCTTAAATGTCTCCTTTAGTAGGGATAATAGTCACCGCTAGGGAGAGAGCACCGGAAAAAGATGTGCTCACACATGTTACCCTCATTGGATACCTGGCATCCAGAGTATTTGCTCCCCTTTTGGGAGAAAGGGGGTGGGGGTCCATTGTGCACATAGCTAAAAGCTTGAATGCTTCTAGCTGTCCTGTTCTAACAGATGACATTGGAAAATCAGCCTCTCTGGGCCCTTGGGTAAAATGGCAATAAAACTGCTATCTTATGCTAAGTGAAATAAGTCAGAGAAAGACAAATACCATATGATTTCACTCACATGTGGAATTTAAAAAACAAAACAAATGAACAAAGGGAAAAAAGAGAAAGAGAAAGAGGCAAACCAAGAAAGAGAGTCTTTAAGTACAGAGAACACACTGATGGTTACCAGAGGGGAGGGGGGTTTCGGTGAACTAAGTGATAGGGATGAAGGGGTGCATCTGTCGTGATGAGCACTGGGTGATGTATGGAAGTGTTGAATCACTAAACTGTACACCTGAAACTAATATCACACTGTATGTTAACTAACTGGAATTTAAGTAAAAACTTAAAGAAAGGGCGCCTGGGTGGCTCAGTTGGTTGGGCGGCTGCCTTCGGCTCAGGTCATGATCCTGGAGTCCCGGGATCGAGTCCCGCATCGGGCTCCCTGCTCGGCAGGGAGTCTGCTTCTCCCTCTGACCCTCCCCCCGTCTCATGTGCTCTCTCTCTCTCTCTCAAATAAATAAATAAAATCTTAAAAAAAAAAAAAAACTTAAAGAAAAAGGAAAATACCTCCCTGGCTCCCATCAGTTTAAAGTCATATGGTGCTGTATATATGAGAGGCTTAAGATGAGGTCTGCAACTTTCTGAAATGTCCTTAGTGTAATGATTTGTAACTATTTATGCAAAAAAATGTATATAACCCTAGCCAAATATTCTTTCATGGGAGCACTTTCTTCCTTGTGAAGACTGTGTATCCTAGGCAGCTGTCCTAACTTGGGCTCCAATAAAACTTCCTCCCTCCCTCCCTCCCTTCCTTCCTTCCTTCCTTCCTTCCTTCCTTCCTTCCTTCCTTCCTT
>NC_138383.1:23646926-23660780 GCF_054177405.1 Leptonychotes weddellii
ATTTGACACCCCCTTCCCCATCTCTATCTCTGTATGTCTATCCCTATCTCTGTCTATCTCGAATGCTACAGAGGTTTTATCAATGGGAAAGCACCATACAAATGGAAGGGGGTGGTCTCACTGTGATTTGTGATCCCGATTCTAATAAGACGACTGAGCCCCGGTGGGGGCCCGCTGCCCTCCAAGCCAGCACACCCACCTCTATACTGAAGCTTCTGGGCTCGGTTGTTCGGACAGTCCTTCCCCTGTAAACTGAAGTTGATGTTGGTGCGGATGCAGCGATTGCTGAGCGGCTGCACAGGCCTGAAGTTGTCACTCATGCTCAGAAAGATCTGAGACGGCTGATTCTGGCTGAGCAGGCGTAAGGAATGCATCTGCAGGGAGAGACACAGCTGAGTCCCACCTACTCTCCTAACTGTGCTAGGGAGCATGTCAGACCGCGTAGACCGTGCCCAAGCCAGGTGGTCCTGGCTGTCTGGGACAGGGCACACGTGAGCGCTGCAGAGACCCCTGTTTCATGGATTCCGGTGTGTTGCAGGCCTCCTGATGCCTCTGTGCACGGAGCGAGCCGGGCTACTACCTCACCAGGTCACGCATGTCTCTGAGCAAGTCCTTTGCTCTCTCTTAAGCTCAAACACACCATCTGTCAAAGGAGGAAATCCATCTGGTTGTTCTCCAGGGTCCCTTTTTCCTCTGACACCTCATGGTTCCAGAATTTCCAACAATTCAGGAAATTATTCCCCCCCCCATGGGTGTTATCCACACCGTAGTGATTGTTCCAGGGGTCAGAGCTAAATTAAGCTGGATCAATTTGGTTGCTTTTCTGTGACTACCAGGACGGGGCGGCTGGACTAAAGGCTTTCCGCCATGTTCCAGCCCAGGACTGCGAAGCAAAGGAAGTTTTTAACAGGAAAGGAGAACAAAGAGAATGTGCAATAAGAAGCGAAAGAGAACAGAGAGGCCAGACTTCCCGTGAATTCCGGACATCAATTTCTGATCTCAACTCCCATAGGATGCCCCCATATCTCTTGAATACCTCCTTTTTTTCTAATTGAGGTATCTGGAGGGGGTGGCTTGCACCAAAAGAATCCCAATCAACGCAGATAGGACTGGAGACTTCAAATGCTTCAGATTGTTGGGACGTGAGTACATATCCTGTCAAGGAGATTGGATTCTGCTTCCTTTGCTCATCTTCCTTTCGAGTTTTTATAGACGATCTTAGAATGCCAGAACTGGAGCAGACGTGACTTACCCCCCTCGTTATAAAGGGGAGGAACTTTCATTTCACATGGTGGGGGTGACAGCTGTGGGAGTGCACAGTGAGCCATTGGCAAAGCTCACACCCAGTGCTCAGACCTGGTTCTCAGGTAGTTCAAGGGCATACTAGCCCTGTGAGATGCTCTAAAAATACTTCACATTTCAACAGTTTGTGAAATGCTCAACATCCCATGCCTCTTCTTGGAGACTGACACATGTATTATCAATTGAAAGGCCTCGACAAGTTTCCCAGTAAGGAGATCTATCTATCTATCTATCTATCTATCTATCTATCTATCTATCTATCATCTATCTATGTATTTATTTAAATGTAGGCTCCACACCCAGCATGGAGCCCAACCCAACACGGGGCTTGAACTCACGACCGTGAGATCAAGATCTGGGCTGAGATCTAGAGTCGGATGCTTAATCGCCTGAGCCACCCAGGGGCCCCTATTTAACTTTTTTTAAAACCCAGCTTTTTCAAACATTTTTGGACACACCATCCATTTTGCTCACTTGCTGTTTGAACATAATGACTGTAGCGAACACTTTGGGAACTGACCTTGCTGTCTTTTCTCATTCAGACACGTGGGATGCTTCTACAATTTGTTCATACTAAGCCTTTTCAGATGCTGGTTTTTCAAACATAGGTGTGGTGATTTGAATTGTGGACCCCCAGAATTCATAAATTGAAGTCCTAACCCCCTAGTACCTCAGAATGTGACCTGATTTGGAAATGGGGTCATTGCAGGTGTAATTAGTTAAGATGAGGTCTTTAGGGTGGGCCCTAATTCAGGGTGACACGGTGTCCTTATAAAAAAAGGGATTTGGGCAAAGATGCAGGGGAAGAATGCCACATAAAGATGGAGGTAGAGTGGGCAGTGCTGCTAGGAGCAAAGGAACACCAAAGATTCCTGGCTACCACCAGAAGGACGGGTGGGAAACAGATTCTTCCTTACATCCCTCAGAAGGGGCCAACCCTGCTGACACCTTGATCTTAGATTTATGGCCTCCAGAGCTGTGAGGCAGTACATTTCTGCTACTTAAGCCACAGAGTTTATGTTACATTTTGTCAAAGCAGTCCTAGCAAACTAATCAATAGGCACTCCATAAACCCAGCCAGTCTTGACATCATCTTCCCCATTAGCTGAAAGACCGCAGAAAAGCTCACCTGCATCCTGGTTATATAGACAGGTTTGTTCATTATTATCCAACTTGCCGTCTCATAGCAGGGTGGGATAGTCATCGACCCATCATACGTAATGAAACTAGAGGTCTCTGGATATAGTTCCTCTATATTAAGTCCCTGTAGTAAATAGGCATCATCTAGAGAAGGAAATAAGAAAGACTTAAGAGTTAGGTTTCTTGAGAACGTGCTGGGGTTGCTGATAATTTCTTTTTCTTTTCAGACTTAAGAAGACCATATCTGCAGGATAGGCTACAAAAATGAGCACCGCCCCCCCCCCGCCCCAATCTCAGTTATTTTCAACAACAAAGGCTTATTTCTTGCCCACATACACGTTAACCCTAGGTTGGCTGGGAGCTTCCTCCATGTCCTCATCGTCCACACTCTGGGACTCAGGCCCTGACGGCAGCTGCTATCTAGACCCTTATGAGTAGCAATGAGAGAAAGCAACCAAGATGAAGCATATGTTGGCTCTTAACTCTCCCATCCCAGAAGGGGCACATGTCACTTCTTACATTTTAGTAGCCAAAAAGGTAACATGGCCAAGGCTGACATCAGGGATTCAAGGAAGCACATTTCTCTGGCAGGACGGGGCACTGAATATTGGCAAACAGAAGTGTGGTCTACCACGAGGGCACAAGAATGAACCAAGTCCTTGCTTACGGTCCCTGAGACCTAGACCCATAGCATTATAGTCATAATGAAATACGCAATTAAAGGCTTCAGGGCTGATTGAAACATTGCCTGGTCGCCATTCTTATTTATTAACATTGTTTAATTAAAAGAACATTTAGAAAACACTTTTAAAAAGAAAAGCAAATGGGCCAAATCTACCATGAGATTCAACAGTTAAGTCCAACAACTGATTTCATTTTTGTGGGTCTCTTCCCTATTGCGTCCATGCACATAGCCTTTTCTCTTTTTACACCTACTTGAGATAGTCACATTCATATGTATTTTACTATTAAATGTGCTTTTTCAATTATGAGAGTGACATAAGTACATATCAGACTATATGGAAAAAAGAGAGACAACAAGAGGATAATCAATACCTCAGTCATCTGAAACAGTGGCCATGAGCATTTTGGTCTATTTCATTCTGATTTTTAAATTCAATGCACTGGTTGTATTTCTGTAAACACTGTAATGTACTGAAGTTTTCAAATACCCACAAATTCCAATGAACCTCTCTCACCCTCCTCCTCTCCCTAGGATCCTTCCCCTTCTTTCTGCACACTCTTCCTCTCTTCTCCTGGCTTCCAAAACACAGTGTTTGGTATTCCTATCTTTCTGGCCATTCTTTCTCAGGTTCTGTTGATTCTCCACCTGCTTCTCTCAGTGTTGACATTTACTGGGGACAAGTCCAAGGCTTTTTTTTTTTTCTTCCTCACTCTACAGTGAGAAGCCCACCTACATCCATGGCTTCCATTGCCCTCTGAATCCTGGTGACTCCAGATCTAAGTGTCTGGGAGTCTTGTCATGAGTGTCCACCACTGTGGTCAGTCCAGGAGGCCCAGGGAACCCAGTGCCTCCAGGTGGAGGGAAGAGCCTGGCTCCTCCAGTCCTCCTAGATTCTCTCATCCATGTTTCCAACTCCCAGTGGGAAAGGACTAACTCTTCAGCGGTTGACATAACCTCTCAGGTTTAGAACTGTGCCTGTATAATGGTACAAAAGGACTTTCACATACAGCTGGAACCTCACAATGACCCTTAAGATTGGTCAGGCAGATAATAACATCCCCATTGACAAGATTAGAGAGGCAGAGTAACCTGCCAAAGGTCACAGAGCTGGCTGGTGACTACAGAGTGGGACCAGTTCTCCTGACTTCCAGCCCAGAGTCATTCATTCACTCAACAGATGTTCAGTATGCACCACTTTGTGCTGGGCCTAGGGTTAGGTAGGGTCTGAGGAGAGAGCAGTGAACAAGATAGATGCAGTGCCCACCCTCATTCTATTGAAGAGACAGACAAAAATGGCCAAATTAATAAATGCAAGCTCTCCTATTAGGTGGTAATGAGTGTACCTTGGCCAGGCCTGTTCTTACCTTCCAATCCTGAGCATCAGGAGGCTAATCCATGTTCCTGGGCACAGGCCCCCATCCTTTCCCATCTCTTCCTCCAGAAATTGCTCACTCAAGTTTCTCTGATAAAAAAGAGCCATCTCTGCCAAGGGAACTTGAATTTCAGTGCCCCTTCACTCGTCAACGGAATTAAAGAACAAATCAACTGATCCAGTGGTTTGGAATGATGTAAATAAAACCGCTGTCTGCCTGCTCCATCCCCAACTCCTCCTCCCGGCCTCTGACCACCCCGAGGGGGGACCTGAATGTCTCCAGAATGACCATGGAGGCAGACAGAGTGGTCAAGCTGGATTTGGAGGCCAACCCTAGGAGGAAGGCCTTTCAATTTGCATTACATGTGTCCACCCTCCCAACCAAACACCAGGGAATCCAGACGAGCCCGGGAGAGATGCCGTGATCGGCATACGGCTGCCCTGGGGGTCCGCACTCTGGCCTGTGGGGTCAGATGCTTCTCCGACAAAGCCACAGTGTCCAGAGCACACACCAACATGATGCTCCTTGGGAGTCACGTCAGGCGTCAACACAAGAAGCTTCGGTTGAATAGCCATCATGTGGCTCTGTTTCTTAAGCCCCTAATATGTGTCAAGCACTACGCTAGGTATGGGTGAGCAGGATGTAATTAAATGAATGCAGCAAGGAGCCACAGAGACAGTGACATAGATCTGCACTGGGTACATTGAGAGGTTGTCATTTCTGCCTGGGGGTGGGACTCAGGAGAGTATTAATCGAGGAGCTGACCTGAACTGCATTTTGAACGACAGGAGGTAATCAGTGCGTAGCTGGCAGCAGGTGGCTGTCAAGGGCACCGTAGACATTTCTGCCAGGGTAAGAACTGAGGATGGAGAGAGAGATGCATAGAGGCTGAGGGCCGGAGTGGTGCTGGGGAGCTGCAGGGGTGGGGGGAGAGGGATTTTGTGCAAAATGAAGCCAGCGGTGGGCACAGGCCACACCCGGGAGGTCCTTCTCTGCGCTGTTGGGAGTTGGGGCTTCCTCCTGTAGGCAATGCGAAGCCAGTGAAGGGTTTAGAGCAGGGGAGTAGCAAGATCAGATCTGCACTTAATGGTGCCTGCTCTCACGGAGCTTTGGCCTGCAGATTAACATACTGAATGAGAGAAGGAAGCATCCTGCACATCTTTATTAAAGGTCAATGCGATTTGTTTAACCAAGCTTGCACGCAGAGCATATTGGGTACTCTAGCATGCTGCTATTACTGTATTTTATTTTATTTGGGGCCGTGGGGAGGAGGGAAGGAAGGAGGTGGTGGAACGAGGGGCATTCCAGGCATGACTGGAATAAAGGAAAAGAACATTTCTGTTTCTCTGAAACCAGAAGCAGCCTCTGTGTTGCATCCATATTCGAGGCAAGCTGGTGTGTGTGGGTGGCGGGGGGTGGGCAGGCGAGGAGCAAGACGCTATGTTCGGGGATGTAACCCACACAGTAGGGTAACAGTGTGCTCCCAAAACACTGCTGTGCCCGTATCCCAGACTCCACCTGCTGGGGTCCTGCCGGGAGATTCCTCTTCGCCCACATCCCCTGAGAGATGCAATGCTCCATTGGAGAACTCGGGTAGCTTGCGGGCAGTTCCACCTTCCCGGGATCCTCACTCACCACTTGGTTCACACTTCATCTTTTGCCCTTCTTCTTCTTCTTCTTCTCCTTCTTCCTTCTTCCTTCTCCTTCTTCCTTCTCCTCCTCCTCCTCCTTTCTTCTTCCTCTTCTTCTTCTTCTATTTGTAAGTAACTTCTACACCCAATGTGGGGCTCGAACTCACAACCCTGAGATCAAGAGTTACGTGCTCCACTGACTGAGCCAGCCAGGTGCTCCACCTTTTTGCCTTTTTTGTTTCCTCACGCTCCAGAACTTGGAAAGACCCAGTGTGAAGAGTGTGAGCACTGGACTCAGACCTGAGTTCGAATGCTGACACTGCTGCTCACCTTCCGTGTGACCTTGGATGTGCACGTAACGGCGTGAGCCTCTGTTTCCACATCTGTAGTATGCAGATGGTTGGGGTAGCCATAGGACTGAATCTATGTGTCCCCCCAAAATTCATATGTTGAAGTCTTAACCCCTGATGTGATGGTATTAGGAGGCAGGGCTTTGGGGAGATAATTAGATCACGAGGATGGAGCCCTCATGAATGGGATTAGCACCCTTATAAAAGGGACCCCAGAGAGTGCTCTCACCCCTTCATCCTTGTGAAGATTCAACAAGATTTCCGTAACCCAGGAGAGGGCCCTCGCCAGAACCCAGCCATACTGCCATCCTGATCTCAGAACTTCAGCCTCCGGAACTGTCAGAAGTAAGCTTCTGTAGCTTGTAAGCCACCCACCAACGTAGTTTGTGAAAGCAGCCAAACTTATAACAGACAGAGTACTTGCCTCCGAGTTGTTCAAAGAACAAATAATATTCCACTTTTCAAGTACAGATGGTCCCCAACTCAGGATAATTCAATTTACGATTTTTCAACTTTATATTGGTGTGAAAGCAACAGTCATTCAGTAGAAATCATACTCTAAGTTGCGAATTTGGATCTTTTCCCAGGCCAGCGATAGGTGGTAGGATCTTCTTCCGTGAGGCCAGGCAACGAGCCGAGGCTCCCTGTCAGCCCCTGGGTCGTGAGGGGTCAACAGCCCGCAACCTCCAGCCATTCTGTACCCACGCACAACCATCTACATTCTGTTTCTCACTTTCAGCGCAGTATTCAATAAATTACATGAGATAATCAATGCTTCATTATAAAATAGGCTGTGTGTTAGATGATTTTGCCTAACTGTAGGCTAATGTAAGTGCTCTGAACACATGTAAGGTCAGCCAGGCTGAGCTATGATGCTCAGTAGGTGAGGTGTATTAAGTGCATTTTTCACCTAGGATATTTTCTTTTTTTTTTTTTTTAAGATTTTATTTATTTATTTGACAGAGACACAGTGAGAGAGGGAACACAACAAGCAGGGGGAGTGGGAGAGAGAGAAGCAGGCCTCCCACTGAGTAGCGAGCCCGATGCGGGGATCGATCCCAGAACCCTGGGATCATGACCTGAGCCGAAGGCAGACGCTTAACGACTGAGCCACCCAGGCGCCCCTCACCTAGGATATTTTCAACTTATGATGGGTTTATCAAACGGAACCCCACGGGAAGTCGAGGAAGATCTGTACTTGGCAGAGGGCCCAGCCTACGGCTCTTGCCCAGGATGACCTCTTCCCTGGGATAGGCTCTGCCTGACCTCCCTGAGGTCTCCTGGCTCGCTCCAGCTGGGTTAGTGCCTTCCTTTCTCACCATATTTGTTGAATCAGCTTGCCAATAATAACTTACTATTTAAATGTCCCCGCCACCCTGCGAGCTTTTGGGAGAAGGGCTTCTGTCTTTGATCTCTGAATCCCCAGGCCTCTGCCTGGGGCCCACCATGTACTGGGTGTTCAAGGAACACTGATTGGATGATCAGTAAGACAGTTTCTGCCCAGCAGCTCCACCTGGTGATGGTGCTGGGCAGAAACTAAAGGAAGAACGGGGCGCCTGGGTGGCTCAGTTGTTAAGCATCTGCTTTCGGCTCAGGTCATGATCCCAGGGTCCTGGGATCAAGCCCCACATCGGGCTCCCTGCTTGGCAGGAAGCCTGCTTCTCCCTCTCCCATTCCCCCTGCTTGTGTTCCTGCTCTTGCTATCTCTCTCTCTGTCAAATAAATAAATAAAATCTTAAAAAAAAAAAAAAAGAAACTGAAGGAAGAAGAGGCAACATCATTTGTCAGGTGATGGGGAAAGATCTCTGAGGCTCCAGTCCTTACCACTAGCTTAAATACATACTGCCCGCTCCTCTCCCCAAATAGAGGCCCCCCCCCAAGATATCAGGGCAGGAGTGAGGCTGGTGCCTGTCTCTGTCTGGCATCACCATGTTCCTACACCAAACACTTACACTGCTGTATTTACATTGCTGTAATTGGTGTAATGTTTGTCTTCACGATTCCCCCCACTCTGCCTCGGGCTGCCATTAAGTCAGTGTTCCAGCTTTTAGGGATTGGAATTTGAGAACCACAGACCACCTTTTTACATCTTCTATTCTACCCATGGAGACTTGCTTGGTGTATTTGGCGGGATAAAGGCCATGGAAGCCAAGAAAAGAATATGGGCAAACCCCGCAGTTTCCAGCCCTGGGGTCAAAGAACACTGGGGTTGGGTTCCATGGCTGACCAGGTCAGGAATGAAGTATGACCCACTTCCACTGTCTCTGCAGCCACCAGCGGAAAACCATCAGTGTGTGCATGTCACCGTTATCCTCTGGGCCCTGAGACAGAAAGGAGCCTAAGAACGAATGCGCTAGGTGGTGGGTTCTGCTCACCAAACTCTCATGGATCGATGTATTCACCAGTAAGGATGGCAAAGATCTAGAGGTCAGAGTTGTTTGTGGATAGAGAGATACAGATTTGAGGGGAAGCTCAGAGGCCAGTGGGGGTGGTCCGTTTGGTTTAAGGCTATTTATTGAAAGGAAGAAGTTCAAATAAATTTTCATGTTTAAAGAGAGGTTTTCTTTCTTTCTAATTATTTTCTCCATTTTGCTGCCTTATCTTTTCTTATCATCTTTCCATCCACCTATCTTCTAACTATCCAACTGTCATATGAGAATGTAGCTTAGAGGGGGCAAAGCCCTGGACTTCAAGCATGAATCTTAATCCGAGTCTAAGTTCCAGTTGTGGCTTTGTCAGGAACTTTCCTCTTCCTTCGCGGCTAAGTCCCATAACCTCTTACTGTGGGCACCAGACTATTGTGGATAATTGCTCAAGTCATCTTCAGGTGAAAAAAGTCCATGGACCCCCAAACATCCTTCAACATAAACAAGCTTCTGTAGACATATTTATCCTCAGTCGGTCCAACTTCTGTAATTCTTCATGTGCTGACTACATCTCTATAGTACGGGAAGACCCCTGGGAGAATCACTAGGGATAGAACAGTTAGGTGCAATTGGTACCGATTTTATTCTTTCAAAGGACTGGAGAAGTTGACAGATGTGCTTTTAATTTTATGACATGCTCTTGCTGAATCTGTGATTTATCTTATACTGAGTTCTCAGTGATGGATACAACTCTCACGCTGATTTTTTCTTCTTTTTTTTTTAAGATTTTATTTGTTTATTTGACACAGAGAGAGAGAGAGAAGGAGAGAGAGAGAGAACAAGCAGGGGGGAGGAGTAGAGGGAGAAGCAGACTCCCCACTGAGCAGGGAGCCTCACCCTGGGCTCAATCCCAGGACCCCGATAACATGACCTGAGCTGAAGGCAGATGCTTAACTGACTGAGCCACCCAGGCGCCCCTCTTCTTCCTTTTTTTAGTAAGAAAAACATCCTATGACGACATGCCTAGGACTGCATAGTGGGGGAATTTTTCCCTTGGTCTGAGCTTCAATGGCAGCCTCTGTTAAATGTGTCGTGTTTACTTATGTGAACCACTGAGAGATTTAACATTGCCTGGCTCCCTGCTTATGAAGTTATGAAGTTCCTGTTCAGAGAGAGCGGTACCAATGAGCAAAAGACACGGCGGCTCCAGAGATCGATACCGGGCTGGCTTCTGATCAATAAGGAACTATTTGGCAATTTTCTCATATGGAATGACATTTCCTCTTGTAATCTGAGGCAAATCCGAGTGAATTGAAGAAAGGCAAATACCAAAGAATAAAGTAAGATGATTTTTTTGTTGTATACAAACAATCGGTGAAAAAGAGGACACCCGAGAATTGGATTCGTGGAGGGAACCCCTCCTTTCCTGTCCCTCGCTTCCTGGAGTTACTACTTAGATTGCAACATGGCAAGTGGTGGCTGCATTTCTCACTCTGTGAAAACATTTCCAAAGCCATTCTTGAAATGAAGGTACAAGTTCAATTAAGCATAGAGAAAGGCACCAGAAGCAATATGCTTCAACTCCCCGGTGATGCTTTGTCATGCTGAACACTGCATCCCTCTGAGGAGCGGGTGCCCAGAATACTTCCCAAGGACCTGAGAGGTATAAGGCAGTCACAAGTTGCTCTGTCCTTGCCGATGCATTCGTCTTTTAGCCGGGGTCAGGGCAGGGGCCCAAAGCAAAGTTATAAAGAGGCAAGACAGAAAAAAAAAATGTTTTAAGGGGCTCATACTGTGTGTCAAAAACACGCTTAAAATCTCTCCTCTGAGTGCCTTCGGTTGTGTGTCTTTTTTTATTTCCTTGGAGGGAATATATTAAGACAATAGCAGGATCTTTTTAAATTTGAAATCTGGGATCTTTTGGATCCTTATTGGGCCGAAGTTCACCACTGTATTTACAATCTATGAAATGAACGGAGTATGTGAAATTGAAAGAGAATGAAGCCACTGAAATGATACACTGTCCTCGGACATCGGAAGAAAGCCTTCATTTATATGTAATGTTTTAGTAAGTACTCCCTGTTCCCCATTTAAGAAGGCTCTTTGCACTCCATTAGTTACTGGTTTCACCCTTGAAAATATCATAAAATCTTTTTTTTTAAAAAATAACGCCAGCTCGATGAAGTCAGGTGGATACTAAAATGATAAGAATGTTACCTTTCATGCAACTGGAGCTCTGTAGCTGCTAATTAACACAAGGAAAATGGAGGGATATTGGCATTCTTGCAATATACCACATCAAAAAATTAAAATACTTCGTAAGTTACTGATATCTCCTCCAGAAATCCATTCAGAAAATCCATTTTTCAATGTCATGATTTCAGTCTTGACCCTCAGTCTATTGAAAGGGAATTTAACTTTAATAAAATGGATTGTCTTTAGAAGACTTTCTAAATTCAGCCTGAAATTAATTCTGGCTGGTCTTTTCCATTGTTGGTCCGGGTTCGTGAGAGTGTTTTATAAGATTTTCTCAGACATATGGAATCTAAGCTTACAAGGAAAGTAGAACCTCACTAGGCCATTACTATCCACTGCATGGCTTCATAGACAGGAGCTGTGCGTTATTTAAAGTAAGCCGTACTGTGTGCCCAGTATTGTATTCACCGCAAACAGTTTTTATTTGGCATTATAGTGACCTATCTCCCACCCTTCAGGAAGCTGGATTTGACCACCATGTACCTTTGGATGATTTAGGAACGCGGAAAACAATACACTTCGTTTATACCAGGCATTGTCTAGGCAGCTGACTGATTGCCTTGTTTAATCCTGACCCCAACCCTCTCAATATCAGGATAATTATCCTCATTTTGCTGATGAGTAAATCATGATTTCAGAGTCGTTAAAAAACTTGCCTGAAGTCACACAGCCAAGGACGTGGTAGAGCCAGGAGCCCAGGTCTGCTTCATTCCATCTCTCTTTGCTAGAGCACATTGCTTTCTGTAAGTGTGGTGGTTTCACCACTGTGGTATCTGGCTTCCAAAATTTCCAGTCCTTTTGGCAAGATTCTCCTTCTTGTTTTCTTTTACTGATTCCCTGGCATTGATTTTCTTAACTGGCTCAATAGAATGATTTTGCACAATTCCTTTTTCTCCTAGTCCTCTAATCTGTGACCAACTCAAGCAAATGGACTGTGTACCTACTAGGTGCCATTGTGGTAATTCTACCCCATGCTTCCATGCTTGCTCCCACTCACCTGCACCTCTCCAGCTAGTTGATGAGACAGACATGCAAGAGCCTCTTCCAGGGTGGGATTTAAAAGATATCTTTAGAAATGATTTGCAATCCTAAGTATGGGTATTTGAGCTGCTCTTTCAAAAATGAGGAAATGTCCCGCCTCTCTCCTCTATTTATTCTCACTCATGATTTCACCCAGGTTTAAATGCCATCTGGATCCCAGTGACTTCCACATTTATATCTGCAGTTCTCTCTCCTGAAATCCAGATTCATATATCCAACTGCCCACTCCTCACCTCTTCTTGGATGCCCAACAGACATCTCAAGCTTACCACGTTCGAAACTTCTGATTCCCTTCCCCACCCACGAATATGCTTCATCACAGCTTTCCCCAGCTCCGCTGATGGGAATGTCTTCCCTCCAGATGCCTGGGCTAAAGCATTACAGTCATCCTTGACTCCTCTCTTTCTCTCACATCATAAATCCAATCTATCGAGAAATCTCGTGGCTCTTCCTTCAAAATATACCCCATCATTTCTCACCGCCCCCTTCACATTGGCCTGGGATCATGATTGACATTGTTGAATCATTGGGATGGTTGCAATTATCTCCCAGCGTTGACCCTTGCCCCTCTACAGTCTCTTTCCAAATATGCAACCACAGTGATACTTGTCAGCAGATCGTGTCACTCTCTGCTCAAAGTCTTAGATTGATTTCTCATTACAGTGGCCTCCAAGAGAAAGACTGATAGGGACGATTGACCCATTTGGAACAAAAGTCTACACCTTCTCAGGTAATGAAGGCAGTGCCACTGTGTCCTTCTGGATGATGCTGATTTCCACCAGTGGTCCCATGCCAAGGCACAGGCAGGAGTTGCAGAGAGCTTGGAATAGGATGAACCTGAACTTTCAACATGCCCACCAGCTCTATGGTTAGTTTCTGTCTCTTCCATTTTGCAAACAAATGCAAAAAGCAAGGAGATGGCTCTTGAAACTGAACCAAAGTTAGAATTAAGAAAAAAACATGCTGCCCAGTTTCATGCAATGCAGAAGTATCATCATTACAACTAGTTTTAAGATTTCGGAGCTAAGGTTTTCTCTATCCCTAGAGAGGAAGCATGATGGGAAGACGAGGGCACAGAAAAGTTCCCGGGAGGACCTGTGTTTGAATCCTTGCTCTCTCACTATGGAAGGCTAGATTATTGGTCAGGAAGTGTTCACTCCCATCCCGCCCCCACCTCCATGGGTGGATTTTGATATTGGGCTTGGCCATGTCTCTTGCTTTGGCCACTTAAGAGGGGATGGAAGTGACGGTTTGTGAGTTTCAAGCCTAAGCCTTAAGGAACATCACGTATTTCTGACCTCCACCATGAGAAGTGCTTGCCATGGGTATCTACCCAATCCCAGAAAAGCAACAGCCATGTGGAGCCAAATTGCCCTCACTGACCCATAGACCCACAGCTGCAACGGGAGAAATCAGTGCTTCCTGTTGAATGCTTGTTCGTTGTGCAGAAGTTGCTGACTTTTACAGCCGCTTACTAAATGGGTGTCCTTGCCAAAATTGCTTCCCTTCTTCAGGCCTCGGTTTCCTCATATGTAAATTGGGATAGCAATCGGACCCACTTTGAAGGTGGGTACTTTCCCCAGGTGGGGGCCTAGTGAAGGTGAGCACCAGGGAAGGTGCTGCCCATAAAACTATCAGCACAAAGCCTGAGATGTGGGAAGTGCTCAGTTAGTGTTGCTTCCTTACTCCTCATGCTCAGCACGTGGCAGA
>NC_138383.1:23661280-23686615 GCF_054177405.1 Leptonychotes weddellii
CTCTTTATCTTGCTTTCATTCCCTTTCTTTTTCCTTGGCCATGACTGAGGGAGAAGGGCCGCTCCCACTGCCTTCCATTTGCATTTCTAGGGCATTTCTTCAAATAGGTCTTCTGCCTAAACTCCTCGGAAGGCTTCAAGACCCTTCAAGCTCTGGACCCAAACCGCCTTTCCTGTCCCTTCCTCTGTCCCTGTCACTGCTATGGCAGGGGCCACTCATGCCTCCATTAATTCAGACCCTACCCATGTTTGTTGTGTATCCTATGGGCACTGCAATGATCTGCTGAGGAAGGCAGAGTTTCTCCCCCTGAGCTCTTCACAGTCCTTGTAATGCTCTCCTCACTTTGGATGCTGCTCTCTGTGCTTGGAATGTCCTCCCTCCTTCCCTCTCTTTCTCCCTCCTTCCGGCCTACCTTCCTGCCTGCCTTCCTGCCTTCCTTCCTGCCTGCCTTCCTCCTTCCTCCCCTTCCCTCACGTCTCTCTCTCCCCAGCGAATAGTTATTCATCTCTTCAGTCCTTATTGAAATGGCACCTGCTTCGTGCAACCCTGCCATGTGTTATAAGCAGATCTGCTGTGATCCCAAAGAATTCTCTTTAGATTTTTTACATTGTGCTTGTTACATAAATGTCTCTAATGCACTATGATCTGTCTCCCCACCTAGGGAGTGAGAACCTCGTGGACAGAAAATGTGTTCTACTGATCTAGCTCGTGGCACCCAGGAGCTACTCAATAAACATTTGTGGAGGGAGTGAGCGAACAGCTGAATGAAGGTCTTGGGTTTTCACACTGCTGCCCACATCAGCTATCGGAAGCGCGTCCTTCGCGGTTC
The DNA here is from genome assembly GCF_054177405.1 of Leptonychotes weddellii. Lineage (NCBI taxonomy): Eukaryota > Metazoa > Chordata > Mammalia > Carnivora > Phocidae > Leptonychotes > Leptonychotes weddellii. The sequence continues at coordinate 23,662,110 of NC_138383.1, forward strand.
CCATGGAGCTGACGGGGCGGCAGTCAGCAGGGACGCTGCATTCCAAAGAGATGAAGCTGGAATTTCCCTCAGCCGGAAAATGGCTATCTGCCATTGGTCCCAACGAGACCCGTGCCGCTGGCTCTCCAGCCCCTTGTTTGCACCAGAATTGGTACCTGTTCCTGAGGAAGGCCACTCTTCCATAGCATGGACCCCCGTGGGTCGGCAGCAGCCACGTCCCTTAACGCGAATCAGACCCATGTTGGGCGTGGGGCGGGGAGGAAAGTCCCACTAACAACTGAGTCTGCAGCTGGTGATCTGTTAGATTGGGCGTTGGGGCTTAATGTGCGATTTCATGGCTTTTCATGGTCTCTACACTGCAAATTCGAGATGATTTGAAAACACTATTTAATTTTCATGCTTTTTTAATCAAAAAAGTTAAAAAGACTAATAATATTGTATGGGCAGTTATAAAATGTGCTATTTGCACATGAGACAGAAATGTCTTCCTTAGATGAGCAACCCGAGTGTGCACTGGGGCTTTGGTGAGGACGGGTGCGCTAGTTTGGAGACAACTCATTCTTCCAGGTGATGTCTGTCGAGGTGCCCTGGGATTCTCCAAGTTCATTCACCACCCCACACCCCAACCTTTTCATGTGGAAGTGACTTGGCAGTGAGCACCTTGTGGGGAGGGCTGGGGTCAGGCCATCTTTATGTTTGGGGAGCCTCGCCTGGTGTTTGTCATGGGCAGGGGTGCAGAAAATGTTTTCTGAATGAATGAAGGAAAGAAGGAGGGAAGGGTTCTCCATACTCTCCCTCCAGCAGTCCAAGAGGAGACCTGAAGGCATTCACTCTTTTCCCCATCGCCACCGGAAGCAGAAGCAGCAGATACAGCTGAGCTCCTCGCTTGGTGGAAGGGCACGCCGAGGGGGTGTGGGTATAAGAATGTTGGCGTGCTGCTTTTACTTTGGTGAAATCATTATTTACCTATTGCTTAATTCAAAATCCCAGACCCAGACGGACCCTAGAAACTGGAAGTTCGATTTCTTCACTTTAGAGATGAAGAAACAGAGTTAACATTGAAGAAGCTCCTTACTTAAGGACAAAGTTGGGACTTGAATCCCACTTTCCTGCTCCCTCCTAATTAGTTAAAAAATATTTTTTTCCCTGTACTACTTCTTTCGTCTCTTGGCGTGAGCTGAGCCTTTCCCAACTTCTGGGATTGCTTTGGGAGAAGTAGCACCTTTTTCCTTCTTCTCCTTTCAACTTTGCACAGCTCTCCCTTTTCTGCTTAAGGATTCTGGGGATAAAACACTCTGGAAACCCAAAGAAATGGACATAGTCCTCTAGAGCAGTGGATCACATATAGCAGTGCAGAAAGATGCCTCAACCTGAAAAGGGACCCAGCGACACAGAGAGGGAGATTTGGTCCAGCTCTGGAAATGTTGAGGTTGGATCCAAACTACCTGGTGAATGCTTTTTCAGTCATATAATTGGCGAAGCCCTAAATGTGGCCAGCTGACATGGTGGAGTTTGTCAGCTAGTGGAGTCCCCCAGCTCATTACCAATCCATGGGATAACGATGACCATCCTCATAATAATCATTATTGCCTTAGACAGGTGTGGATGACAAAGGCACCCCGGGGACATTCTTTTGAAATGAGCTGCTTCTTAGCCAACCCTGACTCTCCAGAGTGACTTTCTAGAGAATTAAAGGATCATGAAGCTGAAAGAGGCCCTCTGAGATCATCAGTTCTGGCTTGCTGCCTTCAGACAGGACTAACCTTTATAGAATAGTTGTTGTATAGGAAATCGAACCAAACTTACTTTTATATGTTATTCTTGTGATAGTATCTCTGTTGAGCATTCGATTAAGAAATGGGTTTGATGAATCAGAAACCTAGGAGAGAAAAGAAAATATTAATGACTAGGCAGTGCTATCTCGGAATAAATACTGCCTCCTTGCATTCAATTATTCATTCATATTCATTGAGTGCCTACCATGTGCCAAACAACATGGTGGCTGGAAATTCAGACATTAAATGCACACACTCTACTCTCAAGAAATCCTAGTCTAGAGAAAGAAGACAGGTGAGTAAATGAATGGTTATAATAGAGTGTGAAGATTGCTATGATAGAGTTGCAGGCATGATGATATTAGGGGAAGACCACCCACGTGGGGAATCTGGGGAGCTGAGTGAGCTGGGTCTTGAAGGATGGGTGGAAACTACAAGGTGCTTTGCTCATAGAATGTAGAAAGGAAGAAGGGTAAGGAAAAAATTGCATCTAGAGGATCTGTGCATATGGACATGAGAGAGTGAGAACTAGTTATGCTCCAGCAAGTACTTCCATGTAGCTGTTACTGAGGGTATGGGGGAAGGATGGAGGGTGAGGCAAGACAGGTAGGCAGGGGCTAGCTCATATCAGGCTTTGAATGTCATGGGAGGATATTTAAGCTTCATTCTGAAGGGATGAGGAACCATCAAAGAGTTTTAAGTAGAGGAGTGACATTTTAGGAAGGGGACAGTTATTCTAAAGACAGTGAGAGAGAAAGAGTACCCAGAATAGTGGTATCAGGGGATGAAAAAAAAATCTCTAAGAAATAATTTAAAACCTTATATAACTGCTTATTACAAGAATCAAGTATATCATAAGCCATGCCATTGTGTCAACCAATCATCCATCCATCCATCCATCCATCCATCCATCTATCCATGCACCCATACATCCAATAAATATTTACCAAGTGCCTATTAGGGGCCAAACATTGTACTAGATGTCCAGGGATCAGTTCCCATTTTATGTCCATGCCCTCAGGTCTCCAAATTCCTTCTTTGGGAGAACAAGGCAAGGTTCAAGGGGCTCAAGCCAGAGGACCACCATTTGGAAATTGTGATGTGCTCCCACATAACCGTGTACACTGTTTCTTAACAACCTCCCTTCTACTCAGTCTTTTCCAAGGCACAAGGGTTCATCTCAGTCAGTTCTCTCCTACCTCTCTCAGCTCTGCTCTGTAATTTACGCCTCAGCTGTTAATCGGATGCTGTGACACATCAGCATTTTAAATCTGATTTATTCTGAGGGTTGGAAAAATTGCAGCAGATGATTATTATTATTAGATAAGCAACAGGTAATTTTTAGTTTGGAGAAAGCACAGACTGTTTATTTTCCCTCCATCTGTCTCTCCTTTCCCACACGGTTTCCTGGATGTGTTGTGGTGAGACACACATGGTGGTGGGGGGGAAGCGTGATGAGTGAGAATGCTCGGTGGAGTTTGTCAGAGCCACCCCCAAATGGAGAAAAGTCCCAAAGCAAACACTGTCGCTCCCCAGAAGCTTTAGTGTCAAATTTAGCTTCTCCTTTGACCTCCTCTTTGGCCATTTAAAACATAGCTTGATGCCGCCTGTTTGGGCCAATTCACATGGAAGGAGAGACAAAAATATATTGTTACGGCTAGTAAGGAATCTGCCATGCCCCTTAATTAGGTGCCTTGGGCTCCTGGTATCCGGTGAGTCTGAGCAGCACTAATGTTGGGACTGGACCTTTTGAACTGATTAAAAATAATAGAAAAATTTCCAGAGTGCACACAGATGATTTGTGGGCTCTGGTGTGTTGGCGGCGTGGGAGGGAGGATAAAGTATGTACTTGGTATAAGTGAGCTTAAGTGGGAAGTTAATGGTGTGTGATTGAGCAGTAATTACAGCCAAATCTCAGTTCCCTGTGGTCATGGAAAGGATGGGGGATTAGGAGGGAACAGAGATAAATAAAACACACAGATAAACAATTCTCTTATTTTAGCCAACAACTCCAACCCTTCTATGGCTCAGTTTTTGGCCAGGGTGCCTTCTCTAGGGATTCAGCTGACCCAGAGGAGGGGCCTCTCATTTTCTGTGCCTGCCTACCCTGCAGTGACCTTCGCTGGGAAGGGGGGGGCAGAAAGATCAGAAGGAGGGGAGGACCACCAGAGGTTGGGTGCCCTTAGAGCCAAGGGCTCTGTTCATCTCATTTCTAGGCACATGCCTAGCATAGGACAGGCCCATGTCCCACACTTAGTCGGTGTTTTGGGATGAGTGAGTGACAAGTCTCAGCTTGGATAACTCACTGTGGAGCATCTGGGAGTTGATTAAGTTGGACAAAGAGAGAAATGCTGTGACTTATTCTGAGATCCAGCGAGAAAGCTTCAGGTTTGCTCAGGGAAAGAATGGAAGCATCCCTAGGGGGCCAAACTGGCCTGAGAAGATGCAGGAGCTGGCCCCCGAACTTTCACTGACTGCAGGGGTGGGGACATAAGTTCCTCCCAACAGCCCGCTGGGACACAGCCGGGACCTGCGTCAGTAATCTCCCTGCAAGAGCTTGTGAAACACGCCCATGGTCTGCTGTTGAGGAGACTAACTTCCTGGCGTATCAATCACCCTGTCAGCTGGAACGTGCCTGAGCTTCTGGGATGACATCCACTGACTCGAGCGCTTTAAGCAAAGTGAGGCACAGTCAGGGGCCTAAGCTGAGGCACCTGCCAAAGGACAGGCGGTGTTGGGCAGCTCAGGTTGGCCGACATGGAACCCAGGCATGGGGAAGGCCAACGAGGCAGGTGAGCTCCTGGACACTCACAAGGCAATACTGTGACATATCGGCAGGCTTCCCAGCAACGAGCATGGCCCAGGATGAATGCACAGGTTGTGTCAACGTCATGATCGAGGCTGGTCGAGGGAGATAGAGTTTGCCCTGTGCTTGTGGGTGGCATAGGGGCATGGGGGAAGATGTTTGCAAATGTCATGATCTCTCTTCTTCATCTCAGTTGCTTTCTCCAAGCTCTGTTGGGGAGGCATGTGGTATGAGGAAGGTCATTAGTGTGAAAGTCAAGCAAGACCTGGGCTCCTTTCCTGGATGGGCTGTTAGAAGCTACATGCACTTGGGTGGAATGCAAAGATTCTCTGAGCCATTTTCTTCATCATAAGGATGCTGGTGCCCGCCCCACAGGTTTATTATTAGGGTTAAGTCATAAAATATATGTAAAGTATGTCTCTCAGTGCCTGGAATTCAGAAATCTGCTGTTCATTATAACTGGGTCTGTGATGATGCCAAGAGGTGTAGAGTAGGGACTGGCAGGATCTCTGCCAGAACCAATGTCCTTTGGGTGTCACATCAGGTACTCAGAAGGTATGAAAGCCCAAAAATATGCTTTCCTGGCCAAAACCCCTTCCTGTCTTTGCTAATGACAGCTGCAGGAGTTGAGTGGCCAACAGATACCTCTGGCCAATGTTCAGCTCTGCCCAGGCCACAAGAAGGCCCGATGGGACCCCCATGAGGGAGAAGAACTCAGGAGGTGGCATGCACTCTAGAGAGGGAGGACCAGGCAGGGCCAAGTGCCTGTTGCAAAGGGTGATGATGCTTTGGGAGAGGAATTGGGGGTAATGCCTGGGGTGTCCCCGTGCCCAGTCTCCTGAGCAGTGATCATGTCACCACAAGAACTCTGTTAAAACCCCCCAGTGGCAAATGCTGGATTTCTACTGATCATATTCACCAGATTCCAAGTTCTGACGGGTCTGGCCTCTCGTGGTCTGGCCAAAACTGCCCAAGAGGCTAGCACAGTGACTGCCAACTTTTGGAACTGTCACACATTCCTTTTGTTTTCTCTCTCTTTTTTTCCCAATTGGAAAGACATTTCTTCTTTTTTCGTTTTCTTTTAAATTTGCATACCTGCTTCCCTCCGTATCTGTCAAAATGTTAAAGGTGATTATTATTATGATGATTTTTAACAAACTGGAATTTTCTTGGTTGGAGATCTGTTGTTGTCATTGACTGTTGGGGAGAGGTGGAGCCTCCTGAGAATGTCATAAACTCAGCCTTCATGATCTCTCCTTAATTTCTCCCAGGGGTGCTTACGAGGGAAAGGAAGAGGAAGATGGGAGGTGTGGTTCAGAGCAACTTCAGGGAAGCTGGAGGGGGCTGTTCAGGGCAGGACCTGGAGGGGAGGGACATCTCACATTTCCCTTCTATCTCTGTTTCCAAGGGGCCACTGAGGGACAGGAGCTTAATGCTGTGGGGTGTCAGTGAGCCACCCCTCCTCTTCTGTTGCATCCTTTTGCACGATGTGGGACCTGAAGACTGTTGTTGGCTCCAGCTCCCCTTTTCTCTCTAGAACAAAGGTTGCTGAATCCTCAGGCTCTGGAGCTTTGAAATGGAGCCATCGTTTCTGCATCTTCGTGAAAGGGACCTCATGTGTCACAAATCTCATGGGTATAAAAGTCACCATCCCGAAGCTTTTCTTGGGCACGGACCTCACCCCTTTGGTTATTTCTGAGATCCAACAGAGACTGAGCTGGTATTCTGACTGGGCTGGGAATGGCAAGAAAAGAATGAAAGAATGCAAGACACTTACTTTTATAAATATAGAAACTACCACCAATCCATTAGGGCTCTTTGCAGCTTCTGTGACATTTGTATATAACTCATGGTTATAGTGGATGAGCTGCACCTGGCAAGAGGGAAAAACAAGAGTAAGAACAACAACCTCCCCCAAACAGGTGTGAGGCACAGCATCTCCACCCGACATAAGGGTTAATTTTAAGGTACACTGTAGAACAATCATAAAGACAATGTTGTAATTGAAAGGGATTCAGGGAGGTGTGTGTGCATGTATGTATGTGTGTGGGGTGTATATAAAATGCACACACACACACACACACGGATATACAAAAGTACCCATACATCTTTGCAAATGTTTTCTGGTAACAATCATGCCTTTAATAAGCTCTGCCCATCTGGCTCTGGCTCTGTCCCAGGATATTTCCCCTAAAGCATGTGCAAAGTGAATTTCTCTTATTAGGAGTGGAACTGCCCTGCAGGGGCAGACATGCCCTCCTGGCTGCATCCATAGTTGCCACTGGCACTGAGTGAATCTTCCCCCCATGGCCTTGGGCAAGCAGGGAATGGTTAGGTTCTGAGTCAGCCCAGTGACTCTGGGAGGACAGTGGCCAGCCTGTGAGATGCAGCATTCCTGATAAAGAGAGTGATGGCTCAGGCTGCGGATGCCCCAGCCTGCCAAGGTCATCTGCTTGTGCAGGACTCAACTTCCTCCTTGCTCAGTGAAGATCAGCAATCTGTTTGTTAAGCCTTTGTGCAATGGTTAGTGTAAGTAGCAAATGAAGTCTTGGATCTGGGCTCCAGGAAACTAGGTTTTCCCTAATTTTTAAAAAATGCTTTTCTAAAGAATTGTGAAACATAGCATACATATATGTTTAAACGAATGCCCCACAAATTTTTAGCCACATGGGTAATTTACTCCATCTCACTGAGACTTGGTTACTTCCTCTGAAAAACAGGTGTGATTGTCTCTCCTTAGAATTCATCTCAGGCTGTGGTTTTAAAATAGATTTTTTTTTTAACAGTATGGAAGTATAATTTTTGTAACAAACTAAAAAAAAAAAAAAAAGTGAGAGTTCTTCCCCCACCTCTGTGCAATCCCAGCCCAAGCAATATGACTATTAACAGTTTAGCATATGTCCTTCCCGATATTTTTTGTGCTTATAGATCACACACATATACATGGAGGGTTTAAAAAATTATAAAAGATCCAGGATCTATAAATATCTAGGATAGATAAATTCTTAGAAACATACAACCTACCAACACTGAATCAAGAAGAAATAAAAACCTAAACAGATGAATACAAATAAAGAGATTAAAGTAATAATCAACCCCCCCTCCCAACAAAAAGAAGCCCCAGACCAGGTTTTGTGGGTAAATTCTACCAATCATTCAAAGAAGAATTCATACTGATCCTTCTTAAACTCTTCCAAAAAATGGGAAGGAGAGAGAATACTTCCAAACTCATCTTACGAGGCCAACATCATCCTGACACCAAACAAAGCCAGATACTTTAAGAAAAGAGAACTACAGGCCAATATCCCTAGTGAGCAAAGATGCAAAAACACCAATGGAATAGTAGCAAGCTGAATTTAACAACACATTGAAAGGATTATACATCATGACCAAGTAGGATTTATTCCTGGGATGCAAGGATGGTTTAACATATGTAAATCAATCAGTGTGATACACCACATTAACAGAATGAAAGATAAAACCAATACGACCATCTCAATAGATTCAGAAAAAGCATCTGACAAAATTCACCATCCTTCATGATAAAAACTCTCAACAAAACAGGTATAGAAGGAACTTACCTCAATGCAATAAAAGCCATATATGAAAAGCCCATAGCTAATACAATCAATGGGGAAAAACTGAAAACTTTCCTCTAAGACAAGGATACCCACTCTTGCCACTTTGATTCAACATAGTGCTGGAAGTCATAGGCAGAGCAATTAGATAATAAAAAGAAATAAAAGGCATCCAAATCAAAAAGGAAATTAATAAAGTCAATTCCATTTACAATTGCAATAAAAAGAATAAAGTACAATTGACCTTGAACAACACAGGTTTGAACTGAGCTGGTCCACTTACATGCTGATTTTTTTTTTTAAATACAGTACAATATTGTAAAGGTATTTTCTCTTATGATTTTCTTAATAGCATTTTCTTTTCTCTAGCTTACTTTATTGTAAGACTATATAGTAGTGTACCAAACATGTGTTAATTGACTATGTTATCAGTAAGGCTTTTGGTCAACAGTAGGCTATTAGTAATCAAGTTTTTGTGAAGTCAAAAGTTATACAGGGATTTCTCACTGCATGGGGGGAGTTGGTGTCCCTAACTCTCGCATTATTCAAGGGTCAGCTGTACTTAGGAGTAAGCTTAACCAAAGAAGTGAAAGACTTGTACACTGAAAACTATAAAATATTGATGAAGGAAATTAAAGAAGACATAGATAAATGGAAAGACATCCCATGTTCATGGGTTGGAAAAATTAATATTGTTAAAATGTTCATACTACGGGGCGCCTGGGTGGCTCAGTTGGTTAAGCGACTGCCTTCGGCTCAGGTCATGATCCTGGAGTCCCGGGATCGAGTCCCGCATCGGGCTCCCTGCTCAGCGGGGAGTCTGCTTCTCCCTCTGACCCTCCCCCCTCTCATGCTCTCTCTCTCTCATTCTCTCTCTCAAATAAATAAATGGGATCTTTAAAAAAAAAATGTTCATACTACTTTCAGCTCAATCCCTATCAAAATTCCAATGGCATTCTTTACAGAAATAGAAAAAATATTCCTAAAATTAATATGGAACCAAAAAAGACTCTGAATAGTCAAAGCAATCTTGAATAAGAACAAAGCTTCCTGGTTCCACAAAGTATGATACTGACATAAAAACATACGTATAGACCAGTGAAACAGAACAGAGGGCCCAGAAATAAATCCACACACTTATGGTCAACTAATCTTTGACAAGGATGCCACGAATACACAATGGGCAAAGGATAGTCTCTTCAGTAAAGGATGTGGGGAAAACTGGATATCTCCTAAAGAAGAATGAAATTGAATCCTTATCTCATGTCATATAAAAAATTAACTTAAACTGGATTAAAGACTTACATATAAGACCTGAAACTGTAAAACCAGTAGAAGAAAACATAGGGAAAAAGCTTCTTGATATTCAGTGGTCTTGGCAATGATTTTTGGGTCATGACACCAAAAAGTACAGGCAATAAAAGCAAAAGTAGGCAAGTGGGACTGTATCCAACTAAAAAGCTTCTGCATAGCAAAGGAAACAAAACAGTGAAAAGGCAACCTACAGAGTGGGAGGAAATATTTGCAAACCATGTATCTGATAAAGAGTCAATATCCAAACTATATAGGGAACTCAAATAACTCAATAGCAAAAACCCAAATAGCCTGGTTAAATACGGGCAAAGGGCTTGAATTGACATTTCTCAAAATAAGACATATAAATGGCCAAAAGGTACATGGAAAGGTGCTCAACATCACCAGCCATCAGGGAAATGCAAATCAAAACCACAATGAAATATCACCACACACTTGTTAGAATGGCTATTATCAAAAAGACAAGAGACTACAAGTGTTGGTGAGGATGTAGAGAAAAGCAAACCCTTGTACACTGTTGGTAGGAAGGCAAACTGGTATATCACCATTATGGAAAACAGTATGGAGGTCCCTCAAAAAATTAAAAATAGAACTGCCATATGATCCAGCGATTCCACTACTGGGTCTGTATCCAAAGCAAATGAAATCTGGATCTCAGAGAGACATCTGCAGTCCCATGTTCATTACAACATTATTCACATTAGCCAAGATATGGAAATAACCCAAGTTTCTGTTGATGAATGAATGGATAAAGAAAATGTATAAAGAAAAATAAGATGGAATATTAGTCACCCATAAAAATGAAGGAAATCCTGCCATTTGTGACAATATCGATGAACCAGGGGGACACCATGCTAAGTGAAAAGCCACACCCAGAAAGACAGATACTGTATGGTCTCACTTATGTATAGAACCTTAAATAGTCAAACTCACAGAAACAAAGAATAGCTTGGTGGTTGTCAGGGGCTGGGGGGAAACAGAAATGAGATGTTGGTCAAAGGGTACAAAGTTTCAGTTATTCAAGATAAGTGAGTTCAGGGGCTTTGAGTACAGCCTGGTGATGATAGTTAGCAATACTGTATTGCATACTTGAAATCTGCTAAGAGCATAGATCTTAAATTAAATCATCTTTACATACACACACAATAGTAACTATGTAGAGGTGGTGGATATGTTATTTAGTTTGTGGTAATCTAATATATTCATGTATTCATATATCAAAATATCAAGTTGTACACTTTAAACATACATAATTTTTATCGGAGAAATCTCGAAAAGTTGTTAAAAAATAAAAAATGAATGGAATTATCTATAATTATAATTATATTATATAATATATATAATTATATATTATAATTCTTTATAATTATGATCCTGAACTTGATTTTTTAAAATTTAAAAATAGTTTGTGGCTATCTTTCGAAGCCAGTTTGTATAGAGCTACCTAAGTTTTTATAACAGCTGCAGAATTTTCTTTTGCACGAACGCCGAATGCCCCGTGACACATTTAACGATCCTCTCACTGGCTTTCAGTTTGTTTCCAGTTCTTCTTTCGTCTTGTAACAATGTCACAGAAAACTCAGCTATATCTGTCTGTAGCAGTGTGAACATTTTCCACAGGCTGATGGGAGAATCTAATAAGACAGTGCCTGTAAAAGTGATTTGTGACTCCGAAAAAGTGTAAGTGTATTCATTATTACCAATATCCTGTATTGTGTTAAAAAAAGGAGGTAAAGTTTTAGAAGCTGAGAAAGTCAATGATTAAAAAAAAAAAAAGTGCTTTTCTTTGATCTTTGGAAAAAAACCACCTCTAACACAGTGGTTTGCAACCTTCACTGTGCATTTAAATCACCTGGGTGCTTTTAATACCCACCTGTGCCTGCTCTCCTGATTCTGATTTCATTGATTTGGAGTGGGAACAGGGCATGGAGATTTGTTAAATGCTCTCCAGCTAGTGGGCAGCTGGAGTGGAGAGCCAGTACCACACGATCAATGAGCATCCACACCCCCTCAATGCCCAGTCAGGTGGATGGAAACTTGGATCTGAGAATACCCTGACCATCCTGAGTCATTAGGGCTTTTCATGGAGGGAGCATGGTATTGCTGCTCTTGAAATATCCTATTTGCTCATTGCTTTCTCACTTCTCGTGCGTTTTGCCGATGGTGGCAGATGGTCCTACAGCAGCTCTTCTGTAATCAGAAAGGCAACCATGGGCAGGGACTGGCAACTCTGCTTTGCCTGTGCAGAGTGGATCAGGCAGGTTGAAAAGATGCAGGAAGAAGTCTCTTGAGCCACTGGGTGACCCACAGGGTGGCATTCTGCAGGGGCTGGGGACTGCAGAAGGGTGAGGCTGTGCTCTGCTCTAAGCTTGAGTTGGCACATTTAGAATTTTGATCTGATGTACAGTACAAAGGGCTTACAAAAGCAAACTCTTTGGGAGCTAATCGTGATATGCTAATTAAGCATCAAACCTAGTTATTCATTAAAGAGATGCCCCAAGGGCTTCTGCCAGCCTAGTTGGAATTACCATGTGAAAGAGCTAACCCTGGATTACAGGAAATTATTTTATAATCTTGACTTCTTATTAATTTAGACAGGTGCCCTCAACTGAGAAGCATTCTGGAAATGCAAGAACGAGAAATCATTGTGTTAGAGGAAGAAATAAGATATTGTTGGTTTTTTCATGATGCTCCGATGCAGCTCAGAGCCTGACACCAAGATCCAGCACACTCTCTGTACTTAAGTCCTTCGTGACCCGATGTGACTCTTCCTTGTGTGGCACTGGCTTGAACCTTGTGTTCTCATCCCAGAACATACTGTCTCACTCAATCCTACAGGCGCCTGGAATTCACTTGTTCAAAAAATCTTGGAGGGCCAACTACGTGCTGAGGCCAGTTGTTTAAGACTGATGAAGTCCTTGACCTCCTAGAGGTCATTTCAGATAGCATCGACAGCTTTGAAGGAAACAAACAAGACTTTGGCTTGCAAAGTGAATGGCAGTAGTGGGAGAAATGGGGGTGAGGTACATAGGAGTGGGAATGATGTCAGGTAGTGTAGAGTTGGTGAAGGCCTGTCTGCAGAGGTGAGATCTGAGCTGCGTTCTGATGATGAAAGGAGCTGGGCGTGGAAGACTAGAAGGAGGCACGACATGGGCAGAGAGCACAGCCTCTGCAAAGGGGTAGGGACAAATGGCTGAGCATGGTTGGGGAAGGGTGGAGGTGGCTCAAGATGGGACGAGCTCATGGGGGGCTTTGCAGACAATGGTAAGGAGCTTTGACTTTATTTCAAATGCAACAGGAAGTCACTGGTTTTAAGGAAGAAATCAGTTTATCAGATGTGCATTTTTGAAAGATTTCCCAGGGCAGAGTGGAGACAGAGGAGACCTTGCCTCCCCTTCTTGACCTAACAGCTCAGCTCTGGTCTCATCTTCTCTAGGACATCTTCCATGAATCACTGACCTTGAACGTCAAGTGCAGCTCCTCTCTGCTCCATGGCGCTCTTGTCCAGGGGACAGGTTCAAAATACTTTACAGCTGGGATGGCAGGAGTACTGAGTGATCAGGACAGACGTAAGTCATAGACAACTGTACAATCACATGGGTGCTGAATGTCATTGTTGACATTAGTCACCACCATCATTTGTTGATAATCATCACCAACACTTGCTGCACACTTATTTGTGCGAGACAAAATGCCAGCAGTAACATCACCTCTTTTAACCCTCATAAAATTCCGTGAGTTGTGCCATTCTGTCCATCTGAGTCATGGGGACACTGGGCCTCTGAGAGATGCTTTGCTCAAGGGAGTGGAAAGAGTTGAGATTGCCCTAGTTCCTATGCTGGTAGAGTTCACACTCTACTCATGCTCACGCACCATGTTATTTTGAAATTATTCTTTTCTCTACCTATGAACAAACATCTCAAGGGCAGGGTTATCTTTCATCATATCCTATGCCCTGGGCCTGTCATGGGACTTGCTTGGAGGCGTTGGCAATGTTTGTTGAATGAATCCCAATTCTGCATCCTGTAGATTCTTCATCTTGGGAGGGGCCTCGGAGGAAACCCAGGCCAGCCACTTCTTCTAAAAATGAAGAAACTGAAACCAGAGTGAGGCTTGCCCAAGATCATACAGTCAATCATACATCCATTCATTCAATAGCGTTTATTGAGCAACCACTAAGTGAGGCAGAGTAGTGTGAGTAGAAGTCGAACAGGGCGATGGGGCCAGACCATGGAAAGCCTGGCAGGCCAAGCTAGGGGGTCTGGATTCCATTTTAAGGGTGATGGAGAATTGTGTTTATGACTATACTCTTAGGACCACAGGCAAAGCTTCCGTGCCCCATCATGGAAGTGAGCAGCCTGACAAACATTGGTCTTTGGTGACAAGTAACTCAGCTTTCAAGCTAATAGAGAAGTACTCATCTTTACTACATGAGCAGAACTACTGCAAACAAGCTTCCGAGTCGACAGCAAGCTATCCTTGCCATGGGTTAGGCTGAGAGCAGCATGTGGTATAAAGGTCTCACACCGAGTTCACACTTGGCAGCAACGAGGTGATTGATGGGTGCGTACCAGGCTGTGCTCGCTCACCCTTCACGCCTCAGCAGAGTGACCAGCTGGGTCCTCAGACCATGCTGTAGATGCCTCAGTTCGTCTTTCCCAGCGTGACGCTCCATTAGCAGGAGCCCCTTAGTGAACTCATGAAAGAGCAGCCTTGTCATGGAAGACTACACACCTGGCATTCGGAGGGATAACACCACCACCTTAATTACCCCTGCTTAGACACCTCAGTGGCTGCCCATTGTTCTGAGACGGAGATGGAGACCCAAATCTGAGCACAAGCCATGTGTGGCCCCTGGCGTTTCCCACCCCTCTCCTCGTTCCATGTGCTCTGGCTACAGTGACCCTTTAGTTTCCTTGCGCACCATGCTTCCTCCTTCCCTAGAGCCTATGCATACGCTGTTCCTTCTGCCTAGGATGCCCTTCCCTCCCCTCTGTGTCTACCCTTTATTTACACACCCCTTTAGATCTGAGCTCAAGGGTCACCTCTTGAGAGAGATCCCCATGACCCACCCTCATGGCATCCCATGTCTTTCCTCTTTGAGACAGATCACAGTTTTGTTTCAGTCTCATTGTGCGATTGATTAATGCTTGCCATTTTCACTATGCTGACTTTAAGCTTCGTTCAGGCAAGGATCATATCTGATGGGTCCTTGTCATGTCCCCATGCCCAGCACAGAACCTGGCATGTATTAGCTATAGCAACATAGAAACAATTGTTAAGTGAATGAATGAAGCCACGCAGGCTGGCAGAAATACAATAATATGTGATGTCCCCAAGGGACAGGGAGAGCAAGGCACTTGGCAGAGCTGGTAAAGGAACAGCCTGGAATCCTAAAGAGAGGATCTCTAATGGGAACTCGCCACTGGGTACCCTTGGGCAAGGCAGGCCTCTCATTTATAAACAGGATAATAATATTAACTACTTCACAGAACTGTGGTGATGATTTTATGAGACAAAATATATAAAGCATTTAGCCCAGGGCCTGGCATCTCACAAGCACTCAGTAATTAGCTCTTCAGGATGACTAAACAAGCAATCGATAATAGAGCCTTCAGCTCCCGCGGGAATAGGGGGTAGGTGTGTGCAGCCCCCTCTTCTGGGTCCTCACTTTGAGCCTGTTTTCCCAAGGGAAGCTTGAGCAAGATATTGCCTATTCAAAACTTGGATCATTTTCCAATTTCTCTTGTCCTGTTCAGACACGTATGGAGCACCCTGTGTTCCAGGCACCGGATGAGGTGAGAGCTTTTAAAGAGAAACATTTCCCCGGTGGTTCATCCTATAATCGAGAGGTTGGCAGGCTCTCTGTAGAGTCAGAAAGTAAATAAATTCAGCTATGTGGGTTATGGGCTCTCTGTCACAACTCTTCAAGTCTGCTTTGGAATGAAAGGCACCACAGACAAAATATAAAAGAATGGGCGTCTCTGGGTTCCCACAAAACTATTTACAAAAACAGGCGGCAGGCTGTGGTTTGCCAACCCTGCTAGTCTAAATTTGAGAGATGAATACAAAAATTCAGGGGGTATACTTTATCCAGTCAGTGTTCTATGGAGATAGGAAGAAAATACATATTGAAGGAATATCAATATTAACCTCTCCCTTCCCTTTAAATGATGATTACCGCTATCACATTTCTATAGCCCTTTAAACTTTTCAAGGGCAGATTCAACTCCGGGAGGGCTTGATTCCAGTCAAGCCATAAGTCCCATCCATCGTCTGCCAGACGCCAGGCGACCAGAGATGAGCGCCATATATTCAATTACCCCATTTGTTCCTGACATAGGCAAATGATGAAACAAAGGCACAGAGAGGTTAAACAACTCTTCCGAGGTCACACAGCCAAGTGACTCTGGTCCGCTTTGCTTTCGGGTGTACACACTTTTTCTCCTCACAAGAAAGGAGAAAGACAAAGGTGTTTTATATCTGAGGGCAGATCACATTTCAACAGCGGTTGTTGGAACAATTATCAGCTAGAACTTATTTATAGAGCATCATTAACAAGTTCGTCTTTATGTGTAAGAGCGCACGCAGTCTGTGGAGGAGAAGGCGGTTTGGTATTTACCAACTGTCAAGTTCTGGCCCTCAGGTTTGGCAATTATCACCAGTCTGCCTGGTGACAGATCATTTCCTCCATTTTAAGACGCGGAATGCAATTACGGCTAAAGAGAAAAAGAAGTGCCTATAATTTCAGGGACTAAAGACCCCCAAATGTGGTCCAGCGATCACAGCAACCTATAAAACCAGAGTGAAATATGGTATTCCAACCTCCCCCACTGAAGACCCCCAGAGATAACAAAACCTGGGTTTTTAAAGCATGGTGTTTTTCACTGAGTTGCATGACAGTTGGCACACGTGGGGAGTGGTACGTTTGGATGGAGGATGCTTCTGGAAAAGCCATTACTTTGAATCCAGCCCAATACCTCTTCTGTCCAAATAACCCCGGGCTAGTTGTCTAGCCCCTCTGTGCCTTATTTTCTTCATCTGTGATATGGGAATGCAGCTAAGGATCATTGTGAGAGTAAAACAAAAACATCCACTACACAGTCTTTCAGGAACGAGGCAGGGTATAGTCAAACATGCAAAATAAATGAGGTGACACATACAAAGTACCACACATAGGAAAGGTGATTCCAATATTCCTTCTTTTTCCTTCCACAATGCAGAGATTGGACACACTTTCCTTCTTACTGGTTTCTGGACTTGAAATCTGTTGTCACAAAACAAACCACATGCCAAGAATCTTCTGGAGCATTCTCTCTTCTGAAGAGACATATTTCTCACACGTTTATCACGAACCACCGAATTAGGCTATTCCCTGATGCTTTTCTTTTCCTTTTTTTCCTCTGCAACATTTTGAAATAGCCATTTCTAGAAGCCAAGCTCTCTTCCTACGATCCTTTTTTCAAAGCATCTGTATCCTTTCCAACTCTCCTGAAAGAAGCTGCAGAAAGCCAGAGCAGGATGCCCTCCTGTAATGAGGTCCGGATCCTCCCGGAAGTGACTTCAGGCAGTGGCTACCCGCCAGGATGGGAAGGTGAGGTCTGCAGGTATGTTTTGAACCTTGGCTGATTTTAATGAATGCTCTGCATCCTGCTACCCACACTTCACTGCTCCTGTCCTTCCTCTGCATCCAGCTACTTCCTGCCTATGCTCCCATGACGTCAAATGCATCCCAGCGAAGGGCACGGGGGGGAGGCTCATTCACTGGCTCTGGAGTTAAATGTCCTGGGTTCAAGTCCTGGTTATTCAGTCTCTTTGAGCCTCAATGTCTTCATACGCAAAAATGTGACTCCAACATAACCTTGCAAAGAGTCAGGATGATTAAATGAGCTAAAACATGTAAACGAGCTTTAGTGTGTAAATGAGATAAAGCAGGCTTTAGGAGCTGTGCCTGGAACAAAGCAAACGCTCATTAAATGGGAGGCTTGGTTATTACTATTAGACACGTCTGGCTGCTGGGGCTTAGATAAGGGACACGAGAAGCCTGGAAGGATGAAGTGACCTGTTACATCCAATAGATTACAGCAGAGCCCAGCTGTGAACACTTGGAGACTGTATTTCTTGAAGACAAGGTTAGTCTGTTATTCATTTTTGTATCTTACTTTATCTTACTGTCATCTGCTGCCAAGAAGATTCTGCCAGTCTTTTCTTTCTGTAGTTCATATGATGAAAATTGTAGATGTACTGGACACACTGTCTCCATTATCTATGCACCGCCTCTCTTAGCCTCTTGGTCATCCTTGTGGAAGAGCCTGTCCCCGGGGGGGAAAACCCATGTTCTGGTACGTTCAGCTCGTTTTTGTTCCATGCTTATTGAATAAGGAACCCCAGAGCTCACATAAATAGTATTAATGAAGGCTCACTTTGTTCTAATTATTGTAGGGACATGTTATATAGTTCCTTTGGTTAAGATAAGAATCTTTTTTCTACTTCTAGTACCCACAGAAAAGCCTTGGCCAGAATGGGTTTATAAGTATGTTCCATAAGACTCTTTTTTTTTTTTTTAGATTTTATTTATTTATTTATTTGAGAGAGAGAGAGAGAGAGAAACAGCATGAGAGGGGAGAGGGTCAGAGGGAGAAGAAGGCTCCCCGCTGAGCCGGGAGCCCAATGTGGGACTTGATTCCAGGACTCTGGGATCATGACCTGAGCCGAAGGCAGTCGCTTAACCAACTGAGCTACCCAGGCGCCCTCCCTGTTCCATAAGACTCTTAAGGGGAGGCAGGCCACGGTCTCTTACAATCTTATATGTAAGAAGCCTAAGCTAATATTAGCTAATGGAAAACAATATTATGTTAAAAATTATTTTTATTATTATCTTACTCTATATTTTTATCTTATGTACTTTATTTTATTATTTTATTATGATCAAGTAGGGTTCATATCAGGAATCAAGAGTCAACATTAGAAAAAGTTCTTCCAATGTAATTTGGTTGAATGGAGGGGGGAAGAACTGTGAACATTTTTCAGGAGGGATGACCTACTTTTAAGTCATACTTATACCAAATTAATACCCATTTTAGTGGAATTATTTCTCATCTTGGCCCAAGAACACGGCTTTAACAGTTGAGTCTTCTGACTTCACCGATGTGATGGCTGGTCTTGCATCTCTTAGACACTGTAGAAACTGTTAAGTTACTTTTGTTTCATTGTCCTGCTTAAAATGACTTCAGTTTTGTACTTAAAAAAGAAGAGTCCAGTGCTTCAACCTGATGGCCAGGATATCTTTGCCTGAGGTCTGATCTCAGGGCGTGGACGAGGAAGGCAACCTCCAAATGATCATGTGATGGCGTGGGCCAAAGCATGTCCATGGGAGACTGAGTCAGGCTCTGAAAACTTCCTTCTCTATTGCTTGGGGCCACCACCCACAGTGCAATGTGAATGACGTTCCAGGGGATCACAGTGTAAGGTTTCTATCCTTTCACAGTTATTTGTAGATGTTTATGGACTCACTAGTTTAGATATAATTCAACAGAAGAGACACATGATCAGTCAAATATCCACAGGCCACGACCATTACTAGGGGCTCTGCAGCAGGCGCATGCCGAGGGCTTGATCCAAAAGCCTTCTGAGCTTCACTTCGCAGTTGGTCCTGGGATTAGCCAACCTCACATAAGTGCGAAACAGAGGAGGAACCAAACTCTCCTTGGTAATTAAAGACAGCTATGTGGTACTGGATGGCGTGAGGGCCTCAGAATCTCAAGTTCTAGTTCTCGGGGTCCAAGCTCTGTGCCTTACTTGCTTTGTGACCTCAGGTGATCACCTAATATTCTTCTGTCTCAGTTTCCTGATCTGTAACATGAGGCCAGCCACTTGTGCCTTCTAGGCTTTTGGGAAGGATTTGAAAAAATAATGGATTACACATCCGGGTGTATTTTCAGCATGTGGGACAGTGCCTGGCATATTCTATGTTCTTAGATACTTGAAGGAAGAAATGCATGTATGAAAATCCTTCATATACATATTTTCTTTTTATTCCAAACACTGGACGACTCAATCTTTTCAGGACTCTAATAAATGATTCTTACAGGTATCCTGGTGGGAGTAGTAGCTGGGGTGGGGAGGTGGGGGCTACTTGGATGACATCTTCAGAAGAAAAAGAAAAGAGCTCATCTGGAGAATAGTGAGATTCTTTGGGAACAATAACAAAGGTTAAATTAGGCACATTATAGAGGCAGAACGTGTTGTTCCAAGTTCTCAGACCAGAGCAAAGGAACCACTAGGCCAAGAGTAAAAGCCCTTCTTTTTCTCAGATTCCGACTCTAAAAGCAAGTAACTCTATCAAGACTTTGATGACACATTATTCAGTCACATCTGCTTTCTGCAGAGGCTGTAAACAAGCCATCACGGAGGAAGGAAAGATGAGATCCTCACAGACCTCTCGCATAGCCACCATATTCAGTCAGTGTTAATTCAGAAGAGTTACTTTTGATGAGTACTCTCCTGCCTGTCGTATTAATGGAAATCGAAACACAACATCTATTAGATAAGAGAGGAGGGTTTTTTCTTCTCTTGTAAATCAGGCTGTGGAGCAATTTGGATAAAACGTTCCTAAAACTAGGCTTTATTTTGTACACATTGATTGCATAAAGTGTAATACTTAACTAGATACGCACACTTTCAAAGTCCATTAAATATACATAAATATAATCCACAGGATTGACTCTGGGGATGAGGAGTAGAAAGAGCTCCAAGCTGGCAGTCAAGGGGACTGGGTTTTAAAGGACAGTCCTGCCACTCAATAGTTGGGTGGGTCCCTGCTCCCTTTTAGACCTCAGGGTGTTTATCTGGAAAACATGGAGATTTCAAGGACAGGGTTTTTGATTCTTCTAAAAAATGCACATGGGTGGGAGGTGTGGGCTGTTGCCTCCTGAGTTTCTGTCAAAGTCAATTAAGTCACATAAAACTGAAACCAAATATTTATTTGAAATGTTTAAATGAAAGCTTCTGTGAAATGTTTAAGTGGAAGTTTTAGTATACAGCATGTGTCAGCCTGTGGTCACAAATGGAATGACTAGAGGTGGCCAGGCTGGTTGACAAGAGAAGAGGGGCTAAGGTCAAAGAATACCTGTGTGCAAGTCAGGAACAGTCTCTGGGTCTCCTGGCTGCCCATCTGTGACCTCTGGTTTGATAGTGTTTAGGCCAAACCAAATCACACTCACACAAAACAAAATATCCCAAACCGGAGAACCGACACCCATGTTTTCATTCAGTTATTCTTTCGGTAAACACTTACCTGTGCCTCCTGGGCACCAGGCACCGTGTAGGATATGAGGTGATAAAAAGAGGGAAGGTCTCAGAGGCAGAAGGAAGCACATGTACAAAGGCCCTGTGGCACCAGGGAGGCGTGTGTAAGAAGAAACGGCTGGAGCCCAGAAGGAAAGGTGAGCTAGGAGAAAAAGGGAGGGACCACACCCATACCCAGACTTGGAGATCCTGATAAGAATTTTGCCTTTATCCTAGGAAAAAGCACAAGTCATCTGAAGTTTTAAGACCAAAGGAAGGGTGTGTATGAAGGGATAGGGAATAGTGATAACATCAGATTTGCTTTTCGCACAGATCACTGAACCAAAAATTATGGAGAGAAGTCTGTAAGTATAGGAGGCTCTTCACTACAGCTCATTTCCTCACTATGGTGTTGGATCCTTCCAGGTTCTCAGTGAGCCAGGCATTCCAAACCCTGGAATCAGATCACCCCAATTCAATAACATATCTCACATCATGGTGCTTGACAAGTTAAAAATAATTTGAATATCTGCTTAAATTTTTTAATCTTAAAAGGCACGGAACATTATCTCATGATTTTTTTTTCTTAAAAAAAAAAAGAGAATTAAAAGAACAACATATTAATTACAGGGAATAGGAAACCCTCAGGCAAGCTTCTGAAAAATCAGGAAAAGTATTCAGGAAGATTATAAAAGATGAGTAATGAGTATAAAACATCTTTTGGCAAACACAGAAAAGTATTAGCTTATTCCAAGAAATAAGATAAGGTCGGCCAATCACTGTAAAAGAAATAGCAACCCCCCTGCCCCCCCCAAAAAACACTCAGCAACCAAGAAAGCCCTAATCCTACTTATAAGAAAAAGTACAAAAGCAATAATTCAGGAACTAATTTGACCGACGCAGGGATGGCCATGTTGGTTCCAGGCTATTGTTGAAATTTACAAGAAGCCAAATGCCAGAGGCTAATGGGATCTGTCGTGAGGGTTCTCGCATGCCACACAGTGGGGAGGGAGCCACAAAGACATGCCACATTGAAGAAGAAGGAAGGAATTATGGATGCTGATGGGCTCACTGGCCAGGCTGACAGAGTCCTAGAATCCAGCCCTTCCTCTTCTACCCAGGCAATGTTTTATAGTCAGACAGCTGTGCACAGTGGGCTCTGGACCAGTCTTCATTGTGTGTGACTATCCTATGCATTCCAAGGTCTTTAGAACTTTTGTACCCCTCCGACTAATTGCCTGTAGTACCCCCCCAATCATGGTGACAATCCTAAATGCCTCCCACACATTTTCAAACAACCCCTCCAGTACAAACACCTTGGAATGTGGAGGGGGGTTTGGATTGGGGGTACTGCTCAGACTGAGGGTCATGGCTGGGAAATTCAGCTTCCTTATCTGTAAGCTGGAGGTAATGATGGGGTTCCCATGCTACATGTCTGAGCTATGCATCTTCATGAAGGTTGCAGGGTCTCAGGGGTGAAGCAAAAATGACCTTGGGTTGCCATACCCTTCCTGCTGTGCCCCTGTGTGGTCTGATCGTCATTCAACACCAATTCTTTGCAGGATGCAGCTAGTTCCTTCCTCTGCTGGTGGATCTTGTTTTATAGAAGGATCCTTTGATTCTGTTGCTGAGGGGTGGGTTGGGGCTGACCGTGGGGAAAAGGAGACAGAAGAAGGGAAGCTGAATTACCCTCACTCTATGGCCAGGGAGCCCAGATGGTGCCCTTGTCCTAGGCTCCCAAAATAAACTCTTGGAGGGGGACAGAGACCACATTTTGCTGACAGCATTTGGGAAGAGGCATGTGTGCAGTCTATATTAAGACTTCCGATGTCCATTCCGAGAGTATCTGTGTGCCCGTGAGAGCACATTGTCTTTACTTGCAGACCACTGGGCCTAATATCTCTGTGGGCAGAGCACATTTCATCCTCTCCCTCCCATCCTGTAAGCCAGGCTCAACCATTCCATGAAGGGTTTGGCCCCAAATCAAGGCTCCATGTGGGACCTCCGTCATTTACCAGGGCAAAGGTTGTTTGTAGCAGAACCAGGTCAGTCAGAAGGGAAGGCTTGAGTCCCTTGTGCAACTAGAGTCTGAGACATTCCCAAGGGGGAGTGGGGTCAGTGCATTCACATCCCCGGAGAGGTAGCACCCACTCTGTGCCAGGAACTGTGCTGGGGTGGGGATTCCAAGACGGAAACCAAATCTTGGCCTCAAGCAGTTCCCAGTTCATGGAGAGCTTCATAATTTACATTGGATCTTCATGTACATTTCCTCACTGGACTCACATAATAGCCCTGCTGTGAATTAGCCCAGGAAGCTTTGAAGCCTACGTTCAGACAGGAGACCAAGGACCCAAAGCCACTCAGCTGGGAAGTGGTAGATCCTAGACTGGAATCCTGGTCTCTTATTTTCCAAACATAGTCTATTTTCCATCCCTAGACTTTTGTTCAAGCTGCTTATTTCATCTCGTGTTGCAATCATTCTCTCCACTCATCCCCATCTCGCCTGATTATCAATTAAAAAAAAAAATTAAAGGAGCTGCTGTGTACGGAGAGTTTTCCACAGGCCAGCAGGGTCTGGAATACCCTGTAGACTCCATCTCATTCAATTCCTGTAACAGATGTCGTTGCAGGAACTGCTGTTCCCACTTAACAGATGTGGAAACTGAGGCCCGGGGGGGGGGGTGTGTGGAACGACTTGCTTGAGGTTCCCCCAGGTGGTAAAAGGTAGAGTCATGAGTCAAACCTGGCCTGGGGGGTCCACAGAAGCAGCCTCTGCTTCCTGGGGGTTAGCACGGTTGCTCTGTCTGCTTCGGGCCTCCCTGGCCGGACCTCTGGGACACCAATGCTCGAGTGAACCTGGGGAAGTTTCCTTCCTTTGCTGGGCCCTGGTGAGGGGTTGGGTGATTTCAGAGCTCCATTCCAGCCCTGCCTTTCTCTGGTTCTGCCTGCCGTGCCCACACTGCCCCCAGGTTTCCAGTCTTCAAAGAGTCACAGCAGCAATGACAACACTAGTGAGTATTATGGAGCCCTTAGTGGGAGCCGGGACCGTGCCAGCTAGTTCACGTGCATTCTCTCTCATGCACGAGGACCTCACCATTACCTCCAATTCACAGATAAGGCACAGAGATGTTAAGTAATGCAGGGCACGCAGTTATTCAGGGATGGAACAAGGGCTGGAGCCTGACGCCAAAGACAACATGGCCCCCAAGCAGATGCAAAAGCTTTGGGATTCGGATGGTCAAGCCGACGGAGGGACTGGCTAAAGATATGAATCCCCTCTGGGTGAAGGCCTCATGCACTGGAGGGTTTCCCCGATTATCAGCTGCAGAGACCAAGGCACAGGGGTCCATTCTCCCCCATGCTCCTTCCTCAGCTCCAGTAGCTGGGCGTCCTGTCCTCTGAGGTTGGAGGGAGCGGGCTTGGTGCATGAGTCAGCCTCAAGGAGGAGGTGGGAGCCACTGCAGACACACCGCTAACCCTTCCCCTGTAAGCTCGGCCTCCAGCCTCTAGGCTTTTCCCAAGTGCTAATGCTGCCTCCTCCTTCCCCCCTCCAGACCTCCTTGCCCTTGGTGAGCCCTCAGCCCTAAGCTCTGCAACTTAGTAGCAAAATGAGATATCGGGCAAGCTGCTTGACTTCTTGAAGCATGGGTTTCCCCCTCTATAAAATAGGGATGATGAGAATGTTATTACCCGAACTCATAGGATTTATCAGGAGGATCAAATACGATAATGCTCATCAAACATCAA
>NC_138383.1:23687115-23702204 GCF_054177405.1 Leptonychotes weddellii
GAACCATGAGAGACGATGGACTCTGAAAAACAAACTGAGGGTTCTAGAGGGGAGGGGGGTGGGAGGATGGTTTAGCCTGGTGGTGGGTATTGAGGAGGGCACATTCTGCATGGAGCACTGGGTGTTATGCACAAACAATGAATCATGGAACACTTCATCTAAAACTAATGATGTAATGTATGGGGATTAACATAAGAATAAAGAAAAAAAAGAATATGGTTAGTGTCATAGGCTGATAAATATGAATTCTGCCACACCTGGAAATGAGACTGGGAAATGGTATCCTCATTGAGTAAGTTCACCTGGAAAAAAAAAAACTGCCTCAAAAGAAAGCCACCCATACGTTATACACTTGCTGCAGAGAAGAGCAAGGTGCTCACTCTACCTCATCCAATGATTAAGGGTATCTGTCAAATCTCCAGGGAGAGGACTCCTCTGAACCACAGTGGACGTCACACCAGCTGGGACTCTGAAGCCTGGGGCCCATCACCGGCTAGAAGACCAGAGAGTCAGAATTTGATGAGGGGTCTCTACCACCTGCCGACGTGGGGGCTATTCTCAGTCTGGAAAACTGGTTCTGTAGTTTAAAAAGCCTTAAAGGAAGAAGGGCAACTCGTAATTTTTCTTGAACTTGGTTAAAAAATACTTCGAATGTGATTCTGAGTAGCACATCAGTGGTTGAGAGCATGAGTCTGGAAGTCTAGTTGGAGTCACAGTTCTAGCGCTGGGCGAGTCGCTTTGCGCCAAGCCTCAATTTCCTCAGCTATGAGGACAATGGTATGTTTATTACCGGGTGGTCAGAAGCAGGAATGGAGTCACGTAGGCTCAGTGGTTCACATAGGGCCTGGCATGTATTTTGTGCTCTGTAAACAGAAGCTGCTAGCAGTAAGACCAGTTACTTCCTTTGTCATGATCCTGTGCTCACTTATGGATCCATCTGGTGCTCCGGATTCTTGAGTGGACCCATTTGCCCGAAGTGGACTCCTGTGGGAACTGTTTGTTTTCATGGCCCCAAACCCTGACGCTTCTCCTTCTCCCCACAGCATGCCAAGTCCGTCAGCTACCAGAGTTGGCCCTCTTTTCAAACGTCTCCAGAATCCATGGCTACTCTCTGGTCTAAGTTGCCAGCCTGCCTCGCCCTGATGATGCCAGTGGCTCCCAACGGGTCTCCCTGTCTGTGCCTTTAACCCCTACTGTGGTTTCCTGGTACAATGGGCAGAACAAGCCTGTTAAAATCTCAGGCAGGGGGCGCCTGGGTGGCCCAGTCGGTTAAGCAACCAACTCTTGATTTCGGCTCAAGTCATGATTTCAGGGTCATTAGATGGGGCTGTGCCTCGGGCTTGGCACTCAGCGGGGAGTCTGCTTGAGATTCCCTCTCCCTCTGCTCCTCCCCCTGCTCATGCATGTGCATGTGCTCGCTCTCTCTCAAATAAATAAATAAATAAATAAATAAATAAATAAATAAATAAAATCTTTAAAAAAAACAAAAAACAAACCCTCAATCCGCTCCTGCAACCCTGTTTGAAAACCTCTAATGGTCCCCATCACACTTAGAATGAAACCCAAATCCAGACCCTGCCCTCCCAAACTTTCCTGATCAGCCCCAGCCGACCTTTCCAATCCTACTCACTCTCCCTGAACCCACGTCCCAGCTACAGTGGCTTCCCTGCCACACACTGCGCACGTCCCTTCCCGAGGGCTGGAGACCTCGCCACCTGCCAGCCTGCACGCCAGCCTCCCCATGTCCTTCATGTCTTTGTTCATATGTTACCTTCTCAGCCAGGCCTTCTCAGACCGCCTTAGTTAATACTGCAGTCTCCACACGTGACCCTTTTCCTCATAATCCATCTCCTACTTTACTTTCGCCGTTGCACTTGTCAACCATTTGACGTACTATACATTTTACAGATTGGTCTGTTGTCTGTCTGTTCCTCTAAGTTCCATTATGAAGGAACTTTTGTTCTTTTTTTGTTCCCTGTTGTAGCTCCAGTGCCCAGATCCTCAGAGAAGCAACATGCTGGGTGCTTCTGAATGAATGAATGAATACAATGAATGAATACATATTCATTTATTCATTTATATTTATTCATTCATTGTATGAATATATGAATGAATGAGTGAGTGGTCAGCCCAGTTCTTGAGGTGTGGATGTCTTCTGTGTACACTCAGGAACTGTCCTGGATTATATAGTGGCTGGGTCAGGATCTCTAAGCTTCCTCTTTATAGGAGGGCTCTACTATTATCCAGTTCCTGAATTTTCTGGGTTGCAGAGTCAATCCTGGACCTCAGATGTCCCTCATACCAGCTCAAGCATTGCAACACATTTTCACAATGGCAGAGAATGAGTCAGACTCTGATATGGTATAAATATTTAGCCACTTGCCTTCTGAAGGTGAATTCATTGTCTCAGGTTACCAGAAATATCTCTTGGTTCCCTGAAGCAGAAACACACTTTCTGATGTGCATAAATAGCCAAGACAAGTAAGAAGAAGCAGTCTGATGCTTACCATCTTGGTCACCAAGCATGATGATAAGTGGGCAGGGAAGGAAAGCGGCTAAGTATATACATTTGTTTCTCATATTCCTATCCTTAAGCAGAACAATGGAATCCCTTCTGGAAGACTGGCTGGCTAAATTTGGAACTGTACTTTCCATTTTAGAGAACAGCGGCTTCGCTTTTATAGGAAAACTGGAGGCAGCTCTGGGGAAGGGGTGAATTGTGTTGGTGGTGGCACCCAGAAGTACTCATCAGGCTTGTTCATGTTGAGAAACACGGTGGCCAAAGGATCGGCACTGGGAGATTCATGATAATGGCGCTTGCTGGGGAAGATATTAGGCAAATGTTTAAAGAAGGACATCAACCCAGGAAGTATCTGGGAGTAGGGATGAAGAGAAAATGGCACTAAAAGTAGTAGAGAACCCTAAGACATAACCGCTCCTTGCTGCTTTGGTGATCATAAGTGGTCTTGAGTAGTTATTCTAATCAGATTCTACTGATGACCAGTATATTATCTAAATGCTCCTCTGGGAAGCTTAGATGGGAAGGCAAGGGAACAGGGAGGGAAAAGGAGGAACTCTCATGCCTGCATTGTGCTTGAGAGTGGAGTGGGGAGGGTGCAGGTGCAGGACACTAAAACACTGGCTTGCTGGCGATGGGCATGTGTGGGACATGCAGGAGAGGACATTAAAAATCTACAGTTTCACAGAACTTCTAATATTGATATGGTGATGTGGCTATATAAATTTGTAGTTGTCATTCATCAAAATTTTCTGCATCCTCACGTTAAGAGGACCTCAAAGCAGAGAATGATGGTTGTCTGTAGAATAAACATATTCTCCCTGGGTGTACTGAGACAATTATCAAGGGAAGTATGCTATCAAAAATAGGAACTTGGACTCCAAGGACAGAAGCTCATTTATTCTTCATTCATTCATTCACTCACCCAGCAAATATATTTTGAGTACCTACTATGTATCAGGTATATGTCCTGATGATATAGAAATCAACAAGATGAACAAGATCCCTGCTATCTTAGAGCTTGAATTATGGTGGGGGAAGACAATAAACTAATAAGCAAAAAAATGGAAAAGATAACTTTTGATAGTGTTGCGTGGTAAAATCAGTATGTGATGCAGAAGTCTGGGAGTTAATGTTCAGGCTACTTTCAAAGGGATAGGCAGGGAATGCTTCTCTGGGAAGGGATGTTGGAGCTGAGACCTGAACAGTGGCGAGGACCCAGTCACATGAAGATCCAAGGTGATGCTCACGTGGAGCTTTTGAAAATAACAGATGGTGGGCCCTATCTCCAGAGGTTCTAGTGTAATTGATCTGGAGATGAAACCCAAGGGTATCTTAATAGGTACCCAGGGTTGCCAACCATGTACGTAGACTAGAAGAAGAACTTACTAGATAGAATAGCATGTGCAAAGTCTCTGAGGTAGGGAAGAGCTAGGAGTGTTCCCAAAGCAGAAAGCTAAGTGTGGCTGGAAGGGAATGGCTGAGGCAGAGAGAGGTTAAGAGAATCGGAGGTGGCAGGGATTATACTGGCTATTGGTAAGCTTGCCATGGCTTTAGAACTGGACCCCTGAAGTACAGAGGAAAAAAGGGTTCCTGGCTACACGCAGAGGAGGGTATTGTTCTGAAGGCAGCCAGGGAGGCAGGATGGATGATAGGGAGTGAAATGTGTCCCTGGGACACATTTCACTTCTTCAGTGTCATCAAACAGCAAACTAATCTTAACTGCAGAATTTCTCTGGTCATCAGTTGCCTGTTTTCCTGGGGTGATCAATCTATGAAAAGTTTCCAAATTGTGTTAAAACTGCCAGTTTTTCAGCAAACAGCACAGAGCATACTTTCCAGGGAGAGAAGTTCAATAATTAAAATAAGTCAGCACTGAAGGACTGGAGGGCGGTTTGATCTAGTTCAGCAGCCGACATTTTCTTAGCAGAAAAATGCAATATCCATAATACATTATTTTGCGCCGAACAGAAGTCAACTAGAACAGAATTATCTCAGGAGAGACCATGGAAGCTTGCCAGAAAATCATTTGGAAAGCAACAGGAAACTGGGTCTTCAAAAGCTGAAGTTGGGGAGTAGTCTTGGAGGCCACCGTCTCAGGTACCTGCAGGTCGGAGACACTCCCCAGAGCTGTCCCGACATGCCTCTCTCCTGCTCTGGGGGGACTCCCAAAGGGCAAACAAACACAACCCCCAGGCTGTCTGAACACCTGGGGTTCTGAAGCCTGGCTCCCATCCTCACCACCAGCAGAAAGATCTCTTCGATGTGGAGCAGCTCTTATCCTAGGGGGCAGGTTTGCATTTGCTTGGGGTGTTACTGCAGGAGGTGGGAGGTTGGGGTGATTTTTTGTTTTTCTGAGACAAGGAGAGGTGTTGAAAGAGAAAAGCGCTTTCTCTGGATGGCCTGTGTCCCCGCAAGCATCCCCCCACTGAGCTTCCATGATGAGTGAAATCTGCCAAACCTGAAAGTGGCTTGGCTTGAAGTCCAAGCCCTGGTGAGAGGTTGCAGGAGTCTCCTCCTTACGCCTGCTGCAGTCTCCCTTCCCGGGGCTGGCTCTCCAACTTCAAAGAAAACAGAAATTGGCTCCATTCTGTCCTCCTGAAGTTCATGCAATTATGGGCCCAAATAAATTTGTGTTAGATTATGCCAAAGACTAAACAACATTTTGCTTTATTTTTTATTTTTTGCTTCACTGACAATAGTCCAAGAGAGGAAGCCTTCAATTAGAGTAGCAGAAAATACTGATTAGGATCAATCAACACCTCTAGAAGTTTAAACACTTAAGTTAATTAAATGGTTCAGTAAACTTGAAGCGAAACTTGAAAACAGAAATTGCAATGTATAAAAGGATGCTTAGATTTTTTAAAAAACAGATAATTATCCAACAAGCTCAACATCAACCTCACCAAAAGCTCTGTGGAAATGATCAGGCAGTGCATTAATTTTCATTGTAGCTTACACTTATGTTAACATCAATACTCAAAAGTAAAAACTCATGATTCCTACCAGGGGGTGTGATGTTCTCAAAAAGAACTGGTTTAGACATAGACTATTGGGAAATTGGTAATGGCCATGTGGTTTTTGAAAAGTCCTGAATATTATAAGAGACCACTGTTCCCCCACCTTCAATATAAATAAAACCACGCAAATGCAACTAGTTCTTGCTGATTTTGTTTAATTTAGAAGAAGGCCCAAACAGAATGTGTGAACATGGCATGCATATTATTTACAAAGACCTATATTTTGTAAACTCTTCTGCTACAAAATGAAGTCAAACTAGGTGTCTTTGGTTGGGTTCCCTTAGAAAGAGCCTGAGATGGGGAGTCTAGTGATTTATTGAGGATGTGTTCTTCAGACAAGGTGGGGTGGGAGAGCAGGACAGAGCAGAAGCAAAGATCTAAGTAAGGATGTTGACTCAGATGGAGATCATTATAGTCTGAGCCCTTAAGGAAGTGTTGGACTGTGGATTACACAGCAAAATTAATACCACCTAAGTCAAGGAGGTCAGCTCTTTATGCCCTTGTCCTGTATATATCAGTCACTGACTACTATGGGCTTCTGTTGGAGATGGGTGGGAGTGGTGGGGTGTGGTCTCGTGGGCAATAGGGGTGGGGTGTGGTCTCGTGAGCAGTGTGGTCTCCCAGGAAAAGGGGCAGCTGTCAGGTGTGATATGACAAAGCACATCCACTGGGGTACGGACAAAGTGGCTACCAGATGGGATCTGGGCAGGGGGTCTACTCTACTGGACCAAGGAACTTCTACCTCATAGAAATCACTGGGTGATCTTAGGTAAGGGCAGGGCTGAAAGTTACCTTTGATGAAGAAGCCCATTCTGAAGTGTGAGCTGCATCAAGATACTGTCTTGTTCACCTCCGAGCATATTAATGAGTCAGTACATTAAATGAATGATGAACAGATCGCTTATAGCATCAACTGGAGATGGAGCAGTTTTCATGCCCTTTCCGGATATTTCACAAACACCCACTGGAGATAAAACAATAATATGCTACTTGAGGTTCAGTCTTACAAGGATACATAGGTTGGAGCCCTACTGTAGCTTGTCACTGGGTATGTGGTTTTGGACCTCAGTTGTCAAATCTTTAAAATACAGTACAACTTCACAGGGCTCCCACGGGGCTTAAGAGAAATGGCACATGGAAATATTTAATAATTTGGCTTTTTCTCACAAAATGCTGTCCTTTGGTGGAGAGCCCGGAGTGAAGGAATAGAGACACCTAAAGCTAAAGCATTGGAAGACTTTAATAATAAAAATTTACTGTATTAAGATAACACAACATTGGAACCATGCTCTAAGTCAATAGGCACCATGAATTGATATTCATCCGCAGAACACACTTTTAGGAATGAAGCTACTAGATAAAGAGAGGTAGACCTAGAGCAAACATCTCATTGTTTTATTTCCCAAACTCATTTGCAGCTCAGGTTCTGAACTCTTCTTGACTAGAGAAATTGAAAGTTGTAAGTAAAACATGGTTTCCCATGTTTGGCCATTTGCAAGTGCACAACACTTACTACTCCTTCTCAGACTATGTGATGTGACTTATTTTTTGGGTTGCCAAACACTGCCTACAGCCAGTCAAGAAAGCAGAGGGAAAGTGAGTGGGCTTGTCAGGATAGGGCATGGTAATGCAGGCACTCTGTGCCCTTGTATGCCAGCTGTCTGGTGACCTATCTTTCCCTCCACAGACTCTTCTTTCCGGCCCCTGCTGGACAACTGTTTATGGGTCCAGAATGGGGGTCACAGAGACTCATCCAAACAATAAATCAGAGATCATATTTTCATTATTTGGGACCATGAAGACTTCAGTTGTGCAACTGAGTGACTTCTTGAGAGTTTTTCCTATTTTAGAGTTCCTGAAGAATTGGGAGCTGCTACTCAACATTGACCTTTCCTCACACTCATTGAATGGTCTGAACATTGTTCTCCTCATTGACTAAGGGACAGGACTAATGGCTGGACTTCAAGTACAGTCAGAGGGATGAATGGCTGGCCATTTCTTGACTTGATCATGATAATGAGAGAATAGCTGTTTAACAGGCAGGTGTAAAAGGACCATTAGAATCCTGCATTGACTGAACCCATCAAAGACATCCACCAAACATGAATCCATCAAAGATGGGGACAAGGTGGGGCCCCTGAAGACACTGGTTATGGTAAGTCATATGAGAAGAGTAGGATCTGAAAGAATATGAGTTTCAGTTTTGTATCTTTTTCTGACTATGGCTTCCTAGCTATATCACTTAAGCCTAGAACCAAAGGCAAGATTCCCTGACCACTAGACTTACTCAGACTAGAGCAAAAGATGGAGTATAGGCAATGAGCATTCATTGTTTTCCTGCCCACTATCTATCTATTCCCCATTCTCTTGATAATAGCATCCTTCCTTTCCTTTGGAGAATGCCTCTACCTCACTCTATATGGCCATTGGGGAAATGCCAATCCTGGTACCCTGCGCCAGGGTGGGTCCATGACTGCACAATTTAAGCCAGATTTAATATCCTGGGAATTTGAATTATAAGTGGAGTGAAATATGGATGGAAGATGATTGACTATTTGATGGCAGTACTCAGAGTCAGTCTGTAATCCTTGGTGCTGATCTGATGTTCCTGACCTTCTTGAGGCCCTTGAGTCTATGAGATACCTGGTATCGCTTAAAAAATTAAATTTAATCCTTGAATTAGTTTGAATGGCTTTTCTGTTGCTTATATCAAGGAACATCGAGTGCTCCAGTATAGAGGGCCATAGTGTTCCTAAGGAGAGAAATGTCAGTGTCTCTTTCTCCGTGTCTCTTGCTCTCACGGCATATGTATGTACATGCAATAGTGTGAGCACTGACAATAGTCAGTTAGGCCTCAGTGAACTTTACTCCAGGCCTCTTGTCAGTCTGAGAGGTGAGGTGTGATACTATGTTTTATTATCCATCTCTGTCTTAAAGAGGCATAGTCTCTTGGTGGAAAGAGTACAGAGTTTTGCAATCAAAGAAAACTGGCTTTGATTGCCAGTTCCACCATTTGTAATTCCTGTAACCCTGGGCAAACCTGGGTTCTATACCCTTTTACTTTCCCCACCTGTAAAATAGGGACAATAATGCTATCTTTTCACAGGTTGTGTGAGAATTAAATAAGACACTGTATACAAATGACCAAGTATTGTGACTTTCACTAGAACATGTAATTCCCTTCTGCCCTTGGAGCTCTCTGGGAGGTGGGTTGGGATCTTTATCACCATGGTTATTTTGCAATGGTGGGCTTTCTTAGGACACTTGATGAGGCCACACTCAGCGGAACGAGTTAGAGACCCTTTGTGGTTTCAGACATGGGAGATATGACTGAAAGGGTGATATGGACCCTTGTTAAATGATGATGGGAGAAGCTCAATTTAGATGTAAGCAAGAGTGTGCTCAGGTGGAGAGAGAAGTCTACAGATGGAAGAAATCTGCAGACAGCATATTTTCGTCTATATCTATGCGGGACAGTTTCAGTTAGGGGCCTGAGAAGGGGCAGGGAGGAATGAGGACTCGTGGGTCCTTTTCCACACGTGTTATCCTGGCAACATAGGTGCTTGATATCCAGCGAGTGCAAAATAGCAAAGCCTATCAGCACAGTGCCCTTCCCTCAAGGTCCCACTATTTCATGAGTGAATTGTAGGGGAAAGAACAAAGTAATGGCGGGGGTATAAAACAAGTTTTTTGAGGGGTGGCAGTTTCCAAGTAATTGCATCGAGAATTTTGTTTTTGTTTTCCTGAATCAATTTATACTGCACACAACAATGTAAAATGGCCACTATTTTCTTTCCCTGCTCCCCTCCTGAGGACAGGCCCCCCGAGCCACCTCACTTGGGGGTTCTCCCTCCAGAGGTGTTCCAGCAAATGAGGCCAAGTGACACATTACAACCCCTTCAATCATTTTCAGAGGAATCTGGTTGGGGTGGGGAAGTCGCCAAATTAGGGAAATGGATTAGTGTATTTGGGGGAGAAGAAATGCACAAGGGGTAAGAAACTTACCTTAAAGAAAAGAATGTTCTAAAATGTTCACAGTTCCCTCTTTTGCCTCAAAAAGTGACATTTATTCAGAGATTAAAGAAAGAAAGAAAGAAAGAAAAGCCAGGATGTTCATTCCTTGGCTCCCTTCCCTGTCCCTCCTACCATCCCGCAGTCCTCCAGGATTGATCCCAGGCTGGAGTAAGTAGCAGCGCTGCCCCCTTGGGTGATGTCAGCATTGTGGCTCTAAGTACTGCCTCAGCACTTAGCTAAATGGACTTCACTTTGCCGCTCTCAGCTGAGCTTCCCTCCATATTATCTGGTGGGGGCGTTAGTCAAGCATACGCTTGCCTCCCCCACTGAATTGTAGGCACCCGTAAATGCTGCATTGAATCCTTTCCCTTACAGATCCTTCAATCTGAAAGCCTACTACTGAAAAATTTGGTTTGCATTCAACAGAAGGCCCCGACGTTCACCAGTTTCGTGGTAGTACCTGCATTTGTTCAGCAAGTTTATGGTCTTTGGGGTTTTGGCTATGTAGGCAAGGGGATCTTAAGTACAGTGGGGACGTAGAGAAATGAATTAGAGTATTCTTTGTGCAATCTGTGAAATAGGTTGCTGCTGTCTTTGGAAACCCACTTCTTCGAGGTAGTTTTCTGTACCTCCTTTTACACCACAGCATCTGTAAACTATAAGCCGTGGGCATTTCCAAAAATGGTCACATCTTTTCCTCTGACCTTACTCCAGTCCCTCACTCCCTCCTGAGATCTCATCTGAGCCTACCACACATTGGCATGGGTGCAAAAGGACATTATAGAGAAGAGGGATTCGACGAATCATAAAATCTCATACGGTACTGGAGAAAGTCCAGGATAAATGGGTTTTGAATAAAATAAATGCCACCAAACCCCCCACATAAATGATGCATGGCATTGCCTGCAAACTGAGGCATGAAGGCATGAAAATTTAAACTCCCAGATGGCTCCCCCTCTGTTTCTTTTCAGCTTGCCTTCACAAAACTACATCACTCACTGTTGAACTTAGGTGACACCTGAACTCAGCCTATCGCCGAAAAGCCGCCTGGGAAGTCGAGTCATTGGGGATTTGAAGGCAAGATCCATGTTGTATTTGCCCCTGTAGTCCCAGCACCTAATATAGGATTGGGACACGGTCAGGCTCAGTAAGTGTTGCCTGCATGTTTCTAAATGGGGAAGAGAGCTGTCTCTAAGAGGGGTTAAGACCCATCAGCAGATGTCTTTCCTTCATGATTTAAGGGGTTGAGTATGAGCAGATGGGGATAAACCTCGTGTTTCCAGCCTTAAAGGAGGCAGTGGGCTTTGAGACCAGACAGGCTGGACTTTGCTTCTCAGCTCTGAAATATAATAGGCATCTAAAGGCATCTAAACTCTGAACCCTTGGTTTATCCACCACTGAGATGGTAATAATAATAATAGTAACAGCTCTAATATTAATAATAATAATTATTATAACCAATTACACCTTCAAAGCATTATTTCGAAGACTGAGCTAATTACGCACGCTGAGGGACCAGGACCCAAGAGATACCCTATGAATGCTTGCTCTTGCTTGTGACTTCCCCAAACCCTTCGCTGATTTGGCCTGATTCCACCAGTCCCACTTGTTGCTCCAATATCAAGGTCTATTCCAACCATGGGGATGTGTGACATTTTACTCCTAACAAGCATCTTTCAATAGGACAGATGTGGGTGTCCTTTTAATCCAGGTCTATTTTGTACGGTTTGAAAATGAAGTTGAAGAAATGAGGAAGAGGGACATCCTTCATAGTCACAGTTTGTCTCAGTGACTCTGCTAACCTTTAGGCCCTGGGATGTCTTTAGGGTTTCCCGTCTCCTGGCTCCCTTACCAAAATTAGTGTGCCATGGACTTTCATACATTCTCTTATGTGACATTCATATTAGCCCTGGGAGGAAGTCTGGACTAGACAAATTATCACTATTTTCCAAATGAGAAAATGGAATCTCAGAAAGACTCGTAATAAAAGAATCAAAGCCTATTAAAGCTAGAGGGTGTCTTGGAGATCACATGGAACAATCCTGTCATTCTCTGATTGGAAAATGAAGCTTGGATCAGGAAGTGACTTGGCCTGAGGCTACATGGTCATTGGTAGAGCTGGGACTGAAACCCATTTGTCTTGATTCTTAGTTTGGTACTTTCCTCTTGGTTACACCTGTTAGGTCTCAAATGCAGATTTTTTTTTTTTTTTTACAATAATCTAGTGCTTAACCCCTAATACCACCATCTAAGAGATAGGCTTTTCCTGAAGTTAGTTCCCCTCCTGTTGAGACAAAGAGTGGCTAGTTGATTGAAAAAATATGATTCGACCGACAATACCAACTCAGCTTTCAAGATGCTGTCTGGTTCTCACTTTTAGGACTGGGAACCAATGGGAAAGGAGCCCATCAGCCAGCCTGGCAGAAGGAGAATGCTGGGGAGGAGTCACGGCTGGGCATGTATTTATTCAAGCTATCCGAGAGCATGTCATTGGTGCTAGAACCTGAACTATGACAGGGTAATCAGGATTACTGAAAAATTTGTGCCGAATGTCCAGTCTAGAGGGTGAGGCTCAGGATAAAATTGGAGGCTAAGTCATGAAGTGGATGCTGAGAGGTTCAAGAACAGGACGGATTCAGTATGAACAGTGGTTCAAAACCAAGGATGTGAATGGCCACTGAGTGTTATCAGTGCCTGGGACGTGGTGTGGGGACAAGCACGCTGCCTGGAAGTACCGGCAGGACTGGACACATCCACTGAGCAATCCTGTGTGTGTCGTCTATGGGAAAGACACACATTTCAGGCAACTAACCAGTCATAATCTTAAAGAACTACATACATATAAAGTGATTACATACACACATATATATATATTTAGGTCTCTGGGGAAGGTTTTTGAAACTCAGTTCATCTTCCCATTGATGTGAGAGAAGCCGAATCAGACTGAAATCTTTTTTTTAACCTACTTGCCATTCATATGGGGTGCTTGCTGACCCTTTTATCTTTGCTGAAATCAGAATCCTTTATGTCTGATGAGTGTGCTAGTGCAATGCTATTTGGGCTTCAGCGTGAGGCTGTTTCTCCCCGCTCTGTCCCCTTCCCCCATCTGTTTTCACATTTCTGAGTACAGATAAAAAGCCTGGCACTCGCTGGCTGAGCACCGCTGTAGCCAGCCAGCCAGTGTTTACTCGTGCCCACGGGGCGCACGGCATTGCCCTGGGCACCTGTGTGAGCAGCCGACGGCCCCGCCATCCTCTGCCCTCAATCCCGGCTCCCAACAGGGCTGTGGGGCTGTGTGGGCCTGGCACACAGCAGGGGCAGGCAGACAGGCCTGGCGAATAGTAATCAGGACTATGAGGGGGCCTGGGAGTTTTGGAATTTTGAGGGCTCTGTGAATGATTTTGTAAACAGCCATTCGAAATGACAGGAAGAGCATCCAGAAGTGCAGTTTCCAACGATGCCCTGACAGAGTAGCAGGGACCCCCACTGCCATGCATTCTGTAACATACAATATGATAGGAAAGAATATTGTCACAATAAAGGACACCCCTAGGTCGGGAGATGTGTTGAGACTATCTGGGCCTGCCCGCTTATTTTCTACTTAAGGAAACTGTTTTCTGTTTACATGCTTAGGAAGGTCTAGTTGGGGTACGTCCTCTTAAATAACATGAACATTGGGAATGAGTTTTTTCGGTAAATACTGGCCAATGCCAACAGAAGTGTAGGATGGGCTAAGATCCTCATCTTTTGGATGAGGTCAAAGAGGCCCCACTACTTCCGAATAAAATGCTGTCTCTGTCTTTGCCTAATAAAATTTCACTCACCCCAAACTGGGGAAATCAAAAACAGTTTGATCTTGGGGGTGGAGGGCTGTGGGCCACTTTTTCCTTTCTTTTGTTTTCTCAGAATATTATTATGATGGTTGTGTAATGCAGAAAAACAGTGACCTGCTCTCTCAGGGAATGAGTCAGCAATTGAAAATGCAATGGAAGAGAGAATATTTCCTTTCCTGGTCTGGGAATGAAAGTAAAGTATGCCTATCCCTGATGACCTGGGGAAAATTCTAACTCCTCCATGGAAGTCCTCTCTTAAATACCTCTGTGCCTCCCCAAGGCCCAGCACACTGGTGGGAGCCCAGTGGTCATTCAGCTAATCCTTGCTGAAGATGAAGGGCATATAATAGGTAGTGATAATGATGACACTTTCTACTGTTGAGTGTGTACAGCACGGGTGGGAAGCTGGCAAGGGAGGAGTGACATCCCAGTCTTCAAATGGTCAGGCTGAGACTCACAGAGACGAAGTGGCTTGTCAATGCCACATGGTAAGTGGCAGGATTGGAACTTGATTTGCTGGACTCCAAAGGCCCTGCCCCGGCATGGGGGGTAGCTCTTGGCGGCATCCCGTGGGACCAAACGCATGTTAGTGTGGGTGGCCAGGGTGCTCCTCTCGATTCCCACCTGGACAGGACAAAGATTTATGAGCATTCCAGAATCCCTCTGAAAACAGCTTCTGAATAACCCACCTAAGAAAGGACCAGTAAATCAGCCTAGTTTCTTGGGTTTCCCATGGCTCTAGTTTGAACTTTAATAGAATGCACATCTTCTCCTCTTTCTAGTTTCACTAAATGTCAAGGTTTCATCAGCACGAGCCATGCTTTTCAGGGAGGGAAGTGTGCACTGCTGCCCAGCATACCAACAAGAGGATGGAGTGCTTTCCCAGTAACCAGCTCAATGTCAAGGCCAGGAAGGCAGTCCTCCTGCTATGTCGGTAGCAAGTGGGAGCAGGTGCATGGGAGGTAGCCCAGAGCCGCTTGCTGGCTGATTAGGGGAAGGATGATTATTGGTTTCTCTCTCCTTCCCTAGCATCAAAGAGGGTATGTTTGCTCATTGACAGGATTCTTTTTCTCTTGTGATTTCTCTTTTTTTTCTATATTCATCCAGGATATC
The DNA here is from genome assembly GCF_054177405.1 of Leptonychotes weddellii. NCBI lineage: Eukaryota > Metazoa > Chordata > Mammalia > Carnivora > Phocidae > Leptonychotes > Leptonychotes weddellii. The sequence goes on from NC_138383.1 coordinate 23,701,614, forward strand.
TGTCCCCCGGGTTTGAGTAGAAGGCAGATGCTGATGGCCAGTCTTTATTCATGTATTCATTTATTCATTCATTCGTTCATTCATTCATTATAGAATGCTTCTGCTGGGAATTACGTCCTTTGCTGGAGATAGAGAGATAAAGACCTTGAACCATCTTGGAGATGGAAAGACTCTTTAGCTGTAAAAGAATGTGATGTGCAGTAGGGACACATTTACACATTCTGTGGGAGCCCCAAGGTGCTTCCTGCTTGGGGCTGGTAACAGTGATGCTGGTGTGGCTGGGGGCACAGAGAAATCTTCAGAAATCAGGTGCACTTCTGAACAGGGTCTTGAGGGAGAAGTGGGATTTGGTAGGCAGACATACAGGGCAGGAGGGTCAGTTGTCCTAACCAGAGGACCTGCCCCTGTGAAGGCTGGAGATGTCAATGAACATGTAGGTTTTGAAGGAGTGACTGGAAATCTACTCTTCTGTTCCTGTTTATGTGAATATGATGCATCCTTAAGGTCCAGCATAAGTCCCACTTAAGTAAGAGGCTGACCTGAGCTTGAACCACCCCAGGAGATACACTGGCTTTCTTTTTTTTTTTTTTT